>NW_027122531.1:0-583014 GCF_030686945.1 Centruroides vittatus
TGAAAGCCCGAAGTTCAATCGGATGGTGTCCACTTGTAGAGGCAGGGAAAAGTCTGGACAGTTGATTATAGTTGTTAGCTGGGGAAAGTCTGAACAGTGGTTGACACGGACAGAAGCTGGGAGAAGTCTTCACAAGGGAAGGCAGAGAAAAGTCTGCTTTGCCCTTGAGATCCAGGTTTTTATAAGATCTTTCTCCCCTGGATCTCCAGCTCCTGATTGGTCGGTTTCCTGTCTCTAGGCAGACGACCGACCATTTCGAGCTATCAAAGGTTTAAATTCGACACTGTGTTTTACACACTGTGTTTTTCCGATCAAGGGAATTTAATCGCAACTTGAAACCTCTGCTCGTATTCAATTGTTTCGAATTCTTATAAGTCTGATACATAATATCAGCGCTGCATCTCCTTTTAAGGTTAAAAAAAAGAACATTTTTCTCTCCATTAATAGCTTTAATATTTCCCGATTTAAAGTATCCTTCCAATTTCTACGAGCATCAGAATCAAAAGCTTGTTCCCCTGATTTGACATTTTTTAAGATATCAAAAACACATGAGCTCGAGTATCGCTCGGGCTTCACAGCTCTTTAGTTTGCTGCTACCTTGCCAGCCTCTGGCAGGATTGTTGGGCGTTAACCGAATGACTATGTCGCACCGTACTTACATTTTTCGGAACTGGAGAATCCATGGGTGATTGACGTCTGTGGTGAGTCCGTTAAGAGACTATATCATCCCGGCAACGCGTTCCTATATTCCGCCGGAGTGTGTGCCGTTGAACGGCAAAAACGGAGCTTGTATTTACAATAAAAAGCAACATGGCGTCCTCCAAGGCTGAGATAGTTTCGTTTGGTGTCCATTATGCTGTTCTATGAATGAAAATTTAGTTGTGAAAGCGCAAGCTAGTGCACGCAGTGATGTAAATGTCTTCTCGAAGTTTTTTCGCGGTTACTCTGTGTGCTCTGTCGGTAAGATAATTCATTTTATGATTAAATTTTACAATTGGGACCTTTCTTTTGTTTCTAAAACCTATATTTTAAAATCATAGATCCTTCCATCAGGATACTATCTATAGTAAAGGCGCCGCCATCTTTCTTTAATTTTCGTTCTTAAATGTCTACAAACAACGCACTCCCGTAGTAGCGGAGACTCAGAGCGATTGCTATTAACGAACGCACCCGAATACATCATGTATCAACCGCTTCCAGAAACAGCTTCTAGAAACATTCGCTTCCAACTGATGGCACTATCGACATTGGAGAAACAACTTCAGATGTTAACAGTGATTTGGTAGTAAAATAATAATTGTTTTCTTCTTTCATAATTTGCTGTTATGAGAAATTTTGCAAATTTATGGTACTCAAAATCTTATTTATATCATCAAAGTTTGACCTTACAAAATTGATCTGAATATTTTTTTTTCTTTTCTTATTGTAGAGTATAAAGTAACGGAGGGTAAGAGTACGCAGAGCAGAGTCAATGGAACATCTGGTCACGGACTGCAAGCAGAAAAGTATTGAAAATGACTGCATTTGCCGCTAGGGATGCTTCGAATGATTGACATCCTATACAATGTGAAAACAGTAGAAGACATTTTATTTTTCAGTCGTTTAAAGAAAAAAAAGTAGTTTTACGATACAAACTAATTTACTTATGTATAAATCGCCCACGTAGAATTTACCAAAATTATTTTGTTTTTTAATTTTTATTATTATCGTATCATAAAATACATAAAATCGATTTCATTTACAAAGTATAAAAACGCATTTCAAATTCAACTTTATACATAGAAATTACAAAGGTTCGCACAATATTCTGGATTTTTCTTATCTATGCTGCATTATGCACGCGTTTTAATTCAATGTAATTCGGGTGAATCCATGTTGTTTGTTAAAAACTTTTTAACTCCAGTAAAGATCTCGTGAAGATCTAGTGATGTTGTTTCCGAAACTCTGTCTCGTTGAGATGGGTTCCGTGTGCATCACGATCCAATAGTTGATTCAAGTTCGACGGAAAGTACACCTCCACATTCAATTCGTAGAATATTTACAGTTTATTTACAAACAAAATACGTAGAATATACAAGTTTGACAACGTAACATATACAGGACAACAAAGTGTGGTGTCTCACGTATCAGCGTGGCCTTCGGGAACTATTAAACTCTGGAGAGGCCTCAGTCCGTTTGTGGAGTTGGCTCGACTGCACGGTCAGTCCAGTCTCCGCACTAACCCGTCCCTGAGATGTTTACCAGAAAAGAACACTCTCTCTACGCTCAGCGGGCTTCCCAAGTGCCTGAGACTACCGTGTACCAGTCTCTTGCCCTTTTTCCCTTTTCTCTCGCTCGTCTTACTATTTAAAGAGTTTTTGGACGACAACTTCCGACAAATCAGGATTCTTCCTTTCATCGGAAGCTTTCCAAAACGTCGACTGTTCTCCCGACGAAACAAGCTCACCATAACGTCCGTCACTTGTTTACACTTTTTTCTAGCAAGCTAACATGTGGCAGACACATTGCCCCACCTCTCGCAAGTCCAATAAACAAAGACGGCGCTCCTTTTGTTTCTCCAGCTGTTTACAAATACAACACCGGGTGGGACCAATTCAGAAGGTCGTGTCACTTTTGTCCCTACTCTGTTAAAAGCACTTCTTTACAACTCCATTCTCTCGAAATCTCCGAACGCTTCTTAATCATAGAAGTTCAGGATCAGGATCCGTAATCTGGAAACGACAAACAATGCTTAACAACATTTATTTAAAATTTGTATATTCCTAAGAATAATTCCACTTACCATTTCATAATGCGTATCCTTTAATATTTCAGAAATCTTTTGTCTTCTGTTTTCTATTGTGCAACTTGAACACTAACTATATAGTGTATTTACTCGGACACATGGCAAATTTCATCACTAATTTTTATTCAGTTTTATTCAGTACTCCTTCTGTTTTCTATATTAAGTCTTTATTCTCATTTCGTGTTATTCGCCTTCTTTCATCAGATGGTCAACGAATTTAGACAACGAGATAAACAATGGACACAATTATGGTAAGTCGAAATTCGGAAAGTCACAATCAAAATAAAGTCAAAGTTCGAGGAGGCGCAATTGGGAGTCAAAATTGGTGAATCACAATCGAGTTAAGATCAATATTCGAGACGTCACAATCGGGATATAATTCAAATTGGAGTCAAAATCGGGATTACGTCAAAATTGAGTTAAAGTGTCATAATCGAAATAAAGACAAATTTCGGGAAGTCACATTCGGAAAGTCCAAATAATGAGAATGCAATTTCATTAAAGTATAAATAAATTTTGAAATCTTTGAAACTTTGAAATAGTGTATGTACACTGCATAGAGATGAAATCTCTAAATTTCTTCTAAAATCTGTGAAAATAAAATGAAAATAATTAATATTTTAATCTGAAATATTCAATTATGTAAATAAGTTTTAAATCAGTAGGTTAATTTCCTTCTAAAAACAATTATATACGAATCAAACGATAAGTTATTCAATGCATAATTGTTAATTCGCTACTATTGTGTCATTTATTATGATTCAAATATACTATTATTAATTTGGTTACTTTAGAATCTTCATGTACTCATATTCACATAAACATGCTGAGTATTTTAATCTCTACTCTTATTTATGCTGTTGCTTTCCTACGTTACGAGACTAGTACACCCCCAGAATATATTTTTGTCGATACTTGGACAAGAATATACATATACTGTAATATATTATATTGTAATGCTTTGAAAGCCTAGCTTAGTTATGAAGAACATAATGTATCTCCACGTTAATACACGTTTCCCATTCTCCTGTTACCTGGCCATTGTGTGTTGATGGTACCGTACATCGGGAACAGAAATGGTGTTTAATTTATAAGTTGAGAGTGGAAAATCTCCTAAGTTCTGAGTATAGAATACAAAAACATTCCGATTAAACACTTACCCGAGACGAACTCGGACAAAATCAAGCAGATATATCTTATACTTGATTCAATGATGGAGAAAAAAAGATCCTTATTCAAACCGAACGTATTCGGTTTCTCCACTTTTCATGCTTTCCCATACTTTCTGCGCTGATCTGGAATGTGAAAAACAAGTATAATTATTTATTGAAAACCTATATCTGAATTTGAATTAAATTATCAAAGCATATAGAGAGCGCAACATGGAGGTTCGGCTGTATTTATATTGATTGATTGCAAGTATTACAATATATCAAATTTAGAATAAAAAAGTGTTATATTTATTCATTCTGAATGATATTCTTTCAGCGATATTTTAAATTCAATTTTACTTTTGTAAAAGCTTTGTAATTATTGGGCTGTGATTTAAAAAATTTGTACTATAAATTTCCACTATTAAAAATTGCAGGCCGACATTGTGACGATGTCGCAATAAATAATTGCTCGTTATTATTATTTTCATTTGTAGCTTATCTTTTCATTGGATTAGAAATGAAACTAGTTTGGTAAATCTCCATGTAGCGCCAAAAATATAGGAAAGTTATGCCGTTCTCATAAAAATTACGAAGTTTTCAAGCTCATATCTTAATACTGTCAATAATTGTGTTGCTGTTTGAGGTACTTCGGTTCAGCATCACACCGGATTCAGTGAGAACTGTAAAGGCGAACGAATGGCCGAGCTAAATCGAACTTTGTTTGTACTGACATATACAGAAACTTACCTCTTGACTGGTTTCCATACTGCCTTGAAGAAAGATCCGGTTTTTTTCAATGCCTTTCTATCTCTAATAGTACATCCAATAGTATATCCAATAGCATATCCAATATTATATCCAAAACTATTTTCCGTGCTATCCTCTTGCTTTCTGAAGTCTTTATTCCTTTCGATCTTTCTTGCAGAAACCCTAACGTTATTATTTAATCCACAATCCTTCTTATCTTCAACCAATCGCTCACTAAAAGTGAAAAGAAAGAATTTACAATGCAATAAATATTTGTAAAATTAATAGAGAAATTACAATACATTACTTGGAAAACATTTTATCTAACCTTTCGCAAAATTTTCTATGAAATAAACAAATTATCGCGTAGTTATTAATGTTATTACTATTCTGTGGACGTGTTGGGCATTTCCTAATTCGAATTCAGAATTCATTACTTTATGTAATTCTTATATTCGAGATTTTTCGGTTTAGTGCCAATCTCAGAGGAGAACAGTGGTGCTCTATCGAACTTTGATTACGTATAATAGGAGGTATGTGTCGCTTAACGATGGCCCCAATAACATCACGACAGAGGTCTATAGTTTTTAATGGAGCCGAAGAATACGTTGTCGCCTGTACCTTTTCTACGTGTAGATGGGTATAGATAGATATATAAATAATTACCATCACCGTGTTACACATATGGAGTGACCATATATTCATCGTCTAAACAAGGAAAGTTTTCAAAAATGTGTATAAAAATGACTAAATTTAATTTTAAGTCATTTTGTTATACAGTAGAACTTCGATTATCCGGACCTCTATTATCCGGATTTTCGATTATACGGATTGTTCAAAATAAACAAAAATTGTACGATTAGAAAAGCCTTACTGTCCTTACAATTTATTATCATTTAAAGTCGTCTACGTGGACGTTATTTATTAATAGGACCTTATACTGGTGTATTGGCACAGTAATGAGAGTTATTTCAGTAAAATTTCTTTATTTTATCACCTGTTGTAGCAATATCCAATTTGAGGAACGATTTATTAATAGGACAAGGTCCTATTAATAAATAACGTCCACGTAGACGACTTTAAATGATATAAAAATTGTACGAATTTGCTGATTTACACTTTGCGAATTGCGACACTATTTATGTACTGTACATACGTGACGGAATGCATGGAACAAAATTTTGAAAAGACCATTAGTAAATTCCAGTAACAGTAGAAAGTGGTATAGGAGACAGTGCGGAAGCAATAGCACAAATTTCAATATGTGCCGAATGTAACGAAGAAAATGTAACTGGTGTAAATTGCGATGCAAACGATCCTGGATTCCAAATTTTGAATGATGAAGAAATAATTAAAGAAATATCTGCCTCAGATGAACAAGATCGAGAAGACGAAGAAGAGATTTGCGAAGTAAAAGATATTTGTCCTACACAATCTGAAGCTTTTCAGGGCTTAGATGTCGCCATGAAGTGGTTTGAGAGCTAAGAAGAGTGTAACTCAGGACAACTTATATGTCTTAAAAGTATTCGCGATTTAGCAGCTTCAAAAAAGAACAGCTAGCTTTAAACAAAATTCGTTAATTGAATTTCTTAATAAAAAATAATTTAATATTGAAGTTATATGTAAATCTAGACAAATAAAAATTATACATACTATATGCACTGTCAATTATTATTCTTTTCGATTATCCGGATTTTTCCTTATCCGGACTACCCTTATCCCCAATTAGTCCGGATAATAGAGGTTGTACTGTATTTTATTAAAAACTTTTTATATTTTTAACTATTGTGAAATGGTAAAAAGCTTAATTTTGAGGGTAGGGATGGGTTTTACAAAAGATTTGTAAATGCTAACAAAGAGTATTATTGTCATTAGGTCCGATCCTACTCCAGATAAGACACATGACCTCTTTTATCTCCCCACCCCTCGACCTTTAACAACCAAAATTTAATAGCATCGATTTTCCTAATACACAATTTAAATTAAATTTCATTAATTATCATTTGCACCGAGCAATTTCTTTTTAAAGCCATTAATTTTCCGAATGAATTTCTTATTTGCATAAATAACAACAAAATGTGAAAAATCTCTTACCCCAAGGGTGAAGGCAAGGGTCGACAATCGCCAGAATCAAAAAACATTTTTCAATCGCACTCGAAATCGCACTCTTCGCAATAAAAGAGCAAAACAATCAACGGGTCAATTGTTGAGTTTCTTTGTTACGCGTTAATTCAAGAAGATAAAAAATTTTAATGATTCATTTTTGGTTTTTTTTTAATTTTTGAATCTGTCCCTGTGTAATAATGATTAAAGAGTGATGATCGTGGCAGTAAATGTCTCGGCTCACCTCTCGGAAGGAGTCGGGATCAAATCCGTTCAAGCAAGTCTCAAGAATTTTTTATGAAAGCTCTGTCCCAGATACATTGAGCTCTGTCCCTCTCTCACCATTGTGGGTATGGTCTAACTCACAATGAACGGGATTGAAGGCCTTTTAGAGTTGCCCACCAGTGGCCGAGTGGCAAAACCACTGAACATTTGTAGTTTTTCGCGAGTTCGCGCTTCGCCAACGGGCTGACAATGCAGAATTTTCCGGGTTTTCTTCATGTTTGTAACACCTAAATAGGGGTCAGTTTCCCATTGAAAGTTCTCCCGAGAGGCACTCCTCCTCGCGTGTCGTGTCGCCATATACAACTAATGTATTCCCTTTTAACTTTTACATGGCGAAACGAGTAATATTATTAATGACAATAGCTACATCTGAACCGGCATCTGTGCAATAGTATCACTGTATGCAGTGTTGCTGTTGATGGCAGTTTATTAATCAATTTTTCTACATTAAATAATTAAAATTACTGCAAGATAGTTCAATTATATTAATGCCAAAGATCTTTTCTTAATTGAAATTCATTATTTATTTATATTGTTTCGTGTCTTTTATTTTTATCCTATAAGTGAATCAGCGAAGGAGGGAATTTTATTGAATTCTCATTAAAATTCTTTTATCTGTTCAACTCGGCTCGGCCTATTTTTTGCCCGTCGCAAGTTCAACAAGGCCCGCAATGGATTCGGCTGAACAGTGAGGAATAGAGCCTAACATATCTGGGTTGATTTCCCCTCGAAAAAACTCGAATCAACTTTGGCTTGAACCTTGGTCTGGCGGATTACTGAGAACTGACGTTATAAGACAGTAATCATAGCAACGTTAAAGAGTTGCGTCGCTATTATTAAGTAACAACATGGCTAACTTTCTAGAACGGAAGGCGTCACAGAAGAAATACGCCTATAGCTCGGTAATCTGTTATGCGCTTTTAACGAAACCCGTTTTATTTTACTTCTATTGTACGATCCTTAAATAAACAAATAATAATAGTAAAAAATAATTCTAAAAGTCGAAAACGACATTTATTTTCTTCTGCCCGATTTTTCATTTAAATAAGTGCTCGATTGTTTCCGTTTCCTCAACTACGTATAGTATGTGGTTGCGGCTAAATAAGCAGTTTGGAAAAGACATGGCGGTAGCTATCTATCCCTATATGACAATCTCTCATTATAGGCTCTTTAGTTTCCTGCTACCTTGCCATCCCTCTGGCGGGATTGCTGGGCGTTAACCGAAATTCGCACCGTACCTACATTTTTCGGAACTGGATAATCCATGGGTGATTGACATCTGTGGTGAGTCCGTTAAGAGACTATATCGTCCCGGCAATGCGTTCCTATATTCCGCCGGATTGCGTGCCGTTGGACGGCAAAAACGGAGCTTGTATTTACGGTGGAAAGCAACATGGCGTCCTCCAAGGCTGAGATTGTTTCGTTTTGGTGTCCATTATGTTGTTCTATGAATGAAAATTTAGTTGTGAAAGCGCAAGCTAGTGCACGCAGTGATGTAAATGTTTTCTCGAAGTTTTTTCGCGGTTACTCTGTGTGCTCTGTCGGCAAGATAATTCATTTTATGGTTAAATTTTACAATTGTGACCTTTCTTTTGTTTCTAAAACCTATATTTTAAAATCATAGATCCTTCCATCAGGATACTATTTATAGTAAAGGCGCCGCCATCTTTCTTTAATTTTCGTTTTTAAATGCATACAAAAGGTTTATTTACTTTCCAGCTATTAGTGCTACTTGTGAACACCGAAAATGACGTTATTAGCGTATGTATTGGTGCTTTCTTTTTCAGTTTAAAAGTAAACGCAAATGTTAACAAGAAATATGGCGGTTTCTGGCATCAACCATATTGTGAAAGGTGCTATTTTAAATGTTGCGTTACAGATAGAATTACTTGATTCCGAATCGGTCGAGGATGATTTTATCATGGATATAATTCTGGAAAAAATCAAAGAAGTAAAAGTAACGCAATATCTATAAAAAAAAAGGATAGAATTCTTTGTTGAAGTGACGGTATTTTTTATAACCCAACCGATTTTAAATATCATTTTAGACTTACAAGAGAATCTTTTTGAGATCTCCTTAAAAAGTAAATTCAATTTTAGACACAAAAAATTACTGACTCTGGAAGACTACATGTGTCTTTTCAAAAGAGTTTTTATGCTACTTATGGACATTGACAAATCAACAATCATTCAGGTTTGTTTATAATATATGAAATCAGATATAGTATATAAGAGAATATTACATTATATATATAATGTGATATTCTCTTATGAACTACCTAATAAATTCAAATGCTATTCATTTAGAAGTAAATGCACTCTTAAAGATGATTGGATCAGTGCCAATGCCCTAATTAACTTTCGTCTGGCAGAAAACCGTACCATTTTAGCAGACTTATTTCAGCCCACTAGATCTGATTGTCAAACTCACTCGTTATTAGATATAGGGCTAATTAACGAAATGAAGTTAAATTTTTGATCCACTAATCAGGGCCGGATTTACCAATCCAGGGGCCCTGGGCACAAATTCGGTGGGGCCCCCCTTTAAGAATAGGCAAATTTGATGATTTAGAAAATTTACACAAAATACTGTATTTTCAACTAGATTTCAACTAGGAAGTTGTAAATTTCATTTAAAAATAAGGTTATTGTAAACATACATGTATATTTTATTGTGTAAAACGAATTATTTTAATTTCATTGAAAAATACCTATGTAAAATTTTTTCCCGAAATTTTCCGATGTTTTTTCCGATGATAGGTTTTTTCCCGGGTTTGGTTTTCTTTGCCTGTGGCCCTCATGATTAGGCCACACTAGCCTGTCGCAGTAATAGGAAAAAATTATGTTTAAACATAGTTTTGTGGAGACCCTGGCCACAGGCCCCAAATGTCCTTATGTAAATCCGTCCCTGCCACTAATACCTAGTCTCTGACCATCCTTTATTCGTCTTTATTCTAAATAAAGGTGTGAATAAAGGTGGAAAAGTAATTATTAAATGACGTAAAATAAACAACTTTTCAATCGAAATACTACGTAATGTTTCACTTTTCTGTTTCTCCCGGAATTACAACTACATAAATCATTTTCTGTAAATGAACTGGCAATTATTTGCTGTTTATGTTAATATTCATTGATAAATGCCTCTCAGTAAAACAACAGGAAATGAAAAATACACTTAAAAGGAAAACTTTCTTACCTAAAACTGGAATCTCCCAAGGATCAATACCAGCACCATTGCTCTTCAATATTTATTTCAACGACTTGTTTAAAACTCTACCCAAAGTTGACATTATTGCAAACGCAGACGATATCGTTCTAATACACTCCAATGACAACATTCAGGCAACGCAACTTGAATTGAACAATATTCTGTTTAAGTCAACTGATCATATGAGTTATAATATGTTAAAAGTAAACACAAATAAAACGAAATACCTCTGTTGTACAAATAAAAATAAAAACGTTAACATGGAATGAATTCAAATAGAAATAAGTGAAAAGACAATAGAGTAAATAACATAAGATATCTCGGAATTCTAATACAAACTCAGGTATGACAAACACAGAAAGTTTAACTAACTTATAATACCTTTGCTAAGTTCACGGGAATAAAAAGGAAAATCCAAAATTTTTTAAACATTAATATTGTAAAACGTTCATATCACACATATATCGAACCAAAAATTCCAATATGGTAGCATTATCTGGGGAATCGCAACCGATTGTACCATAAATCGACTCCAAACACAGCAAAATCAACTTATAAGAGCCATATATCAACTGGATCGCTATGCAACCACCTTCATATGTTACCACCGAGAAAGATTAGACAATATAAAAACTTTATACGTAAAACAAACTCTACATTTTAGTTTCAAACTTATAAAGGTTAAAATGAATAATTGTTACCTTCTTGATAAAATAGAAAAATACTGCAGAAAAAAAAAACCTATAGTCATCGACGATTTTACAACTACCTAAACCCACTACAGAATTCTCAATAGGACAGACAGCTCTACTACTTCAGATGATAAAATATTGGAAATTTATTTAAAAAACGAAGTACAGGAAGTAACCAATCAAAAGAAGTTCAAAACAACTATCAAAAATAATCCTTTCGGTAATATTTTCGTAAGGTAAACAGGAGAGAAGAAAAATTAACGAATGAATGAAGTATTAAGCTATAAACAATTTTTTTTTTCAAAAGAGGCGTAAGTGAAATTGTAAATTGATAAACACAATGAATTATAGGATCTGTGACGTCGAAACTCAAAGACTAATTATAAAAGGAGAATAAAAGGGAAAAAGAAAAAAATACAACTAAACATTATATGTTACGATTGTCTTTGATGTATAAATAATTTCTTTGTTTTTGTTCGTTTTCTTTTTTGTTTCTGTTGTTACGAGATACTTGTAAAAGGCTAACGGCTATAGTGTCTCAATAAATAAAAATAATAATAATAATAATGAGCAATTATTTATTGTGATATCGTCGCAATGCCGGGCTTCAACTTTTAATCATATTTTTAATTTATTTAATTTAAAATGTATGTTCTCCACTTGAAATTAATTGTGGTTTGCTCCTGCACTGTACATCATACTGTCCCTTTAACAATAGAGTCGTGCCATCTATCTAACACCTTTCAGAGAAAAATTTGAATTGAAATAACATGACTTTCGATACAAGCTGGAAGTTCATATATAGTCAATCGGGGGCCTTCTGACCCTAAGGTTTTATAATTAGTCTCCTCCTACATCTATATAATTCCATTCTCGATGTGAAGGAAAGACAGACAGACGGACGGACATACAGAGAACAGTGGATATTTACAGGTTACAATTTTTTCAAATTAAATAATATAATAATAATTAAATAAAATAATAATTAAAACTGGTCTTTACATCGAAACTAAAAATAAAAATAAAAATAAAAATAAAATTAATTAATTAATTAATTTAAATTTAAATTATGTGAAAGTCCGGACTAGATGAAAATTTTTCAACAACCAAACATTTATATTTTCTCAAAAGCATAACGCCTAAATTTATATATATAGTAAGAAAAAAAGTATATATATATATTCCAACGCTTGATAAAGATTGAAGGAAGTGATTGTACCTTTCCCCAGATTCACATCCTTTCAAAGATGACACATCTTCCGAATGTGTCACCAGAAACCAAACAACCAAAATTCGTCTATTAGACGTAGAACTTAACATTACCAAAGATAAACATGAGAAAAAAAGGGGATGACCCCCAAATAAAAACGAAAAACCGATGAGAATAGTTCAGTTCGCCGTCTCCAGAGTTCGTCGCCCATCTTTCCTCTCCCGGAACTCGGATATATCGTACATCCTGCTGATTACAGCCTAGATCGACTGCCTTGGGCTAACAATCCTACTACCTGTCTATCATCAAGTGATTCACATCGATCTTCTTGACATTCAAGACACCTGACGATCTACGAACCAGACATCCTCCGAGCTTCCTATTCTCCTGGTATTCTCCCCAACAAACAAGGAACCGACCTCCTCGGCTAGTCCTCTGTCGACCTCTGTCAGTTCTGATGTGGCAGCTTGACGTGGTGCCGACCCTCCTGAGGTCACAATTATAGTTGAAATCAAACCAATTGAAACATAATATTTCGGAAAGTGTGGATAAAGTACTTGTTGTCCATCTTGATTAATTTAGATATTTCATCTTGGTAGTCAGTCTATTTATAGCACATCTTTGTAAAGGGTAAGTTTCGGTTTTGGTTGGCAGTGACGAAAAATTTTACTTTTTATACATATATAATAAATACAGATATAGTTATATATAAAATAATATTATGCATAGTATTATATTGCCTTTATAGATATTTTTATGTATGAAATATAGCTAAAAACATTTTTTTAAAAATTGTTTTGGGATCGAAAACAGATTAATTCATTTTATATTGTTTCATATGGGAAATTTATTTCGGTTTTAGAATAAACCGATTTTCGAACGACTTTCAGGAACGAATTAAGTTCGAAACCCGAGGTTTGACTATTCGCATATCGCGTTGATTTTTCAACATGGCGGATGATATCTGTAAGTGTGCGACATTCAAATTTCATTTATTTAATTCTAAGAAAACATAAATCAAATTCATATAATTTTTCAGGTGGGCATCTGATATTGATGGACCCTCTTCGATTTTTCGTACGCTTCTTCCAGGAAACGCACTACAAGTTCAAATAGAACCAAAATTTGTGCTGGCAAATCATTAAAGCATAATCTGAGATACAAGATTTGAGTAAATATTTTACTTTCCGGCTGTTATTCGTACATAACAAGGGAAACCGTTGGAATCGTGTCAAATTTGACCCTTTGAGATTTTTTCAAATCTCTATGTTTGTGACACCTAAACCCAAAATAGTAAAAGAAAAAAAAATCCTGTGTATTGTGTATTTGTGAGTGTGTTGGCGTCTATTTCATTTAATATCGCAGGATGGGATAATGATTAAGTAACAAAATTTGGCATGATAAATTGTATATAAGGGTCATTGATGCTATTAAATTTTGGTGGTTAAAAATCAACAGGATGGGGAGAGAGTAGGGTGTAGTGTGTCATATCTCCAGACTGGCCGAACTAAATGAAAATTTAACTCGTTATTAGCATTTACAATTCTTTTTTATAAACCTTGTTATTACCTTTAAAATTAAGCATTTTGCCATTTTATAATAATTAATAATGTAAACAGCTTTTTGCAGTAAAATCTCATGACACCCGGGAAAGTTACGAAACTCGTTGCTGGATTTTTTTTACGAAGCTTTATTTAATATCCAAAAATAGATAATAATAACTATAATTTAAATAAAAACAATAATTCAATAATATTGAAATATAATTATATATTGCAAAGTGATAAATTGATTGGAATGCAATTTGAAAAAAAATATAGACCTATAAATTCCCACTGTGATCGGTCTGTCGGTACGTCTGTCTGTCTTTCCTTAATCTCGGAAACGGAATTAGGTAGATGAAATTCAAGACCAGATTTGGAAACTATAGGAGTCCCCGACTGACTATATATAAACTTCCTATTTTTCCCGGAAGATCACAATATTTCAATTCAAAACTTTCCCTCGAAAGCAGATAACGGATGATCGGCACGACTCTATCGTTAAAGGAAAAGTATAATGTACATGGGCAAGCCACTACTACTTCGAAGTGGAGAGCCTATATATTAAATTAAATAAATTAATAGTATAATTAAAAACTGCAGCCCGGTATTGTGACGATGTCACAATAAATAATCGCTGGCTATTGTTTTCAGTTGATTTATAATGAAAATTATCACTTTATGATATAAACTTTTTACAAAATACAAAAAGTTTAATATTTTTAATTTTTTATATGGAGGATATATTTATAAGCTTCTGTTATTTATAACATATATTTTTAAAAGAATGATCATACTTAGGAATTTTATTTGACAGGTGAGAGATGCTTATTTTATTATTAATAAATTACCATGATTTTATATTTATTTAAAATATATTTATATAGAAAACATCTTTTTCCTAGCTTTCGGCTAGAAAACAACGTAAATAACAAAAAATGAAAAGTCGATAACGAATCAGTCAGCTGATAAATGACAATTAATTATCTTCAGTAATAACGTCATCGGGATAAGAAAAAATGATAGCGTTTGTAACAGTGAAGTTCTTTTAACTGTAAAGCTTAAGCAAGTCGTCATGTTTTTAACCAACACAATGACTATAAGTCTACTTGTTTTTATATCCTGCCTTTCTATAGGAATTAATTTTACCAGTATAGAAAATGAATCAGGTAAAAATTCTTCTATTCATTATTTTACTTTCTTCTTTAGTATTCTAGTATTTTAGTTTCCTTGTTGATAATTTGATATTATTTTATTTCTAATCGTATGCAGCGAACTAAAAATTTTTAATGTTATTATAAACATGTTATAATTATTTAATATAATTCTATATTTATAAATGAGTATAGCATATGTTTTATAAGTATAGCATATGTTTTAATTATCTTTCTAGTGTTATAAAATGTATACTAGTTATATCATAAAGATAAATTAATTAAATACAGAGATAAATAACATTGTCATCATTTTAAAAATTTAATTACAAAATATTCGATAAATATCATTTATAAATATTTACCAAGTAATTAGTAATTGTTTAATGAATAATCTTTCAAAAACTATAATATTAAATTAAATTAAACATATAAAATTTGTTAATAAAAATATTTTTAAACCTGTTATTTTAATTTATATGCTTCCAAATATATGCTTTTGTATATATAATTAAATACATGCTTTTGATTATATATAATATAATCAAATATATGCTTATGTATGCCCGCTTATACTGTGTATAAGCGTGCATACAAATGGATGTATTCGATAAATATTGTTTCACAAAAGAATCTGATATTGCAGTATTTGCAATAAAGTTTGATATAATTTAATTTGTTTTTCGTTTATCTAAATACCTATAGTCAGCTTCTGTATCTATCAAAATTACAAAATAATATTTTAAATGCTTTAAAACAAAAGCCATTTCCAGAGTATTGAATGAAATAATTTTTATTTTATTTATAATTGTTTTATTTCCCACCTTTTCGTCTTTTTACATTTTAAATAAATGTTATTTTTATTTAGCACAATAAATAGTGTCAATTTTAAGTGCTACTTCCACAAGTAAAGACTAAACATTGCATTCAAACTATATATGGAGAAAGCTGTGTGGCGATGTACTCCTTTCTGGTTATATCACTAACTTACTATAGATTCTTTATAAATTTATATCTCATCTGTTTTTAAATGTGAAATAAAGTTTGCAAAAACAAAAATTATTAATTATCCAAAACTGCCTATTATTGTATTTAAAATGCCGAAGCTTGTGCATACAATAGAGGCACTTGTTTGGAGATCGCTTTGACCGACACGACTCTATTATTAAAGGAAAAGTATTATGTACAGGAGCAAGCCACTATTAATTTGAGGCGGAGAGCGTATATTTTGAATTAAATAAATTAAAACTATAATTAAAAATTGCAGTCTGGCATTGTGACTACGTCACAATACACAATTGCTCGTCTATTTTAAAAGTCGAAAAAATTATTTTTTTATCATTGGCTTTCCTCTTTCCTTGCTCTTTCCGTGCTTCCGTCTAGCGATACTTTCCTCCATAACTATAGATAGATTTGAAATTACATATCTAGCCATTGTTTATTTCGTTTAATTGCCAGATACATTATTCTTTCTGTTGTATACATGCAATACACTTTTGCAATCATTTTTGTTTAACGGAGAGAGCTATTCGAGCTATTGAACATCAGATAATTTTGTTTCCCTGAATGTTATATTTTTGCTTGTAACATAGTTTTTCGTTTAAGCCAATTTTAATTTTATTTGATTAATATTGCAGTACAGATGCAGTCACAATACTGATAAACTCTAAGACAAAGCCACATGTATTTTTTATTTCTCATAAACATTGCTTAATGCTTTTTGCAATATTCAAGAGCTCTGATTTTAGCATTTGTGTGTCCTTATTTTTGATCATTTTTTTTGCTTTTTCCGATTGATGTTTGAAATTTTTTTTCTAATTTAACAGAAGGATATGGAGCATTATTAAGTACAATAACGCTTTTTTCATCCAGTTTCGGAATAACATCTAAAACCATTTTTGAACGTTTCACCATCCATTTTTATCGCGATAATCTTCCCGCCAAGTCACTTACTGTTTCTTTTGTCGAAATTTTCTGAAATTTTGCAGAGAGATTTCTGTATTTGTATTGATGCTATAAAATTTTCGGGGTTAAAGGTCGAAAGGATCGTTTATCATATCTCATGTAGGGTCAGACTTAATGACGATTTTACTCGTTATTAACATTTACAAATTTTTATAAAACCCATCTCTACCCTCAAAATTAAGCTTTTTGCCATTTTATAATAATTTAAAATATAAAATGTTTTTAATAATAAAGTATTATACCAGATGGCGCCACACACTCAGCTTTAAATTTTGCGCGAAAGTTATGTAACTCGTTGCTGGATTTTTTAGTTTTGTTATTTGCGGTGAAGAAAAGCGTTATGAAAAATAAATTTTTATTCAAAGCACTATATTTTCGGACATTTGTAAATGAATAAATAAAGGTGAGATTTATATCTATATTTATTAAACAATTACACGATATAAAAAAATGTTTTGTTTCACCTTAATGAAACGATTAACAGTCGTAACTGTTATAAAAATATGTTACGATAAATAGAAATTAAATTTTCGTAAATTATCTTTCGTTTATGCAAATTAAATTTTCTAAAATAAAAAAAAATTAATAATTTAATTGATTGCCATGGTTTCATAATTTTATTAATGGCAAGTTTAATTATATTATTAATAATGAATAATTTTCGGTTATTAGTCTGCATTTCCAAGAAACGTTCCTCGAAGTTAGCATAAACTTATGACTAAGAATCATGTGTATTTAATACTGTATACTGAAAGTTAAACTACATAAATTCTTGTATATTAGAGACAGAATTAATATACTGTATAATTAAATTACTTTATTATAAAAACGGTAATTTCTAATTTTTTTAATAAAAGAATTATGAATTATTAAATTTAAAGTAGGCAATTTTAAGTAAAAAATATTTTTTGTAAGGAATTTAATGCCTATTTCTAAGAATTTATGTTAATTTCTAGAAGTACTATGTACTGGATGTGTATATGAAAGAAGCCTCGAATTCTATTACTTAATATTAAAATTAGAACGATTTACTATTTCCTAGTTTAAAATTCCATTATAAGTGGGTTCGTATTGTAAAAAATCCCACATATTATCGATGAATTAAGACGTCCATTGATAATAATTAATGTTTCCGAATTACACATAGTTGTGATTCGGAAACATTAATTAATATACTAATGGTATGAGAGCTTTTTATTCGAACAAAATGTTAGCAATAGAGTGTTAAATTTCGCAATTGTTATAATTAAGAATCACTGGTGTAGGCCTACTTATTATAAGTTATATGCAATGGGCTAAAAGTTAGAAGGAAATGGGAAATATATCTATCATTGACCTTGCAGTCAGATCTTTGATTTCGTTTCTTATTTAATTAAAATACTAAAATATCCATAGAATTAATCTTTCAATTCGACTATCAAGAGACTATTTATACTCGAAATGTTTTAATTTTTTTCAATATTTTAATGAGATAAATTAATAATACTAAAAGTAATAATTGAATAAATTAAACACTGTATTAATTTGGTTTAGTATGTATGTATATAATTTTCTAAACTGAAAATAAAAACAATGTTTAATGAATAACTAAAATTCTCCTGGAATCGAAACAGAAAATGTAAACTTTATTATAAAGAGAAGTTTTCTGTTTTAGAACTTAAAACACTTTTTTAGTGTTTCGGTATTGTACTCAGTTATCTAAATTTTTCCCTTTGATAGTCATATATAATCTTAAGCGAATTAATATGGAATACATTCACAGTGAATATTTTTACTATATCTACTATCGAGGTAATGTATTATTTTCAAATTTTAAATATTATTTTAACAGAATTAAGTAGTAAAAAATAATAAATTATCAACAAATTACAATTAAGTTGTTGATAATTTATTAATTATATTTTACAAATACAAATGTAGATTTAGAACTCATAATTAAAAAAGTTTACATGTATATTATTTAAAATCTTTATAGATATACGTACTTAACACCTTACTCTTGCCGAGAAAAAATATATTTATTTGCAACAAACAAACAAACGTTTTCAGCCTGCTTCACAGGCCATCTTCAGGCTTGGAATACATTTGAAATTAAAATTCCATCCATGGAATACAAAAATTCAAATTCAAAATTAAATAAGGTACAATCAAAATAAAATATTGAATAACTAACATAAAGCAAAAAATAACAAAAAATATATAAAAATGTAACAAATGAATACGTAAGCATTAATAAATGCAAATTTCTAAGACATACAATAAAACCATTATATTGATTGGTTAGAGCCCTTATTAAACTTCTTAACCATAAACTTCCATGCAGAGGGAAGACTTTCTGCGTCCCTCGCATTAAGACAGCCTTCTTGTAATCTACTTCTAAAACTCTAAACAATCTGATAAGGTTGCAGATTTTTAGAAGTAGATTACAAGAAGGCTGTCTTAATGCGAGGGACGCAGAAAGTCTTCCCTCTGCATGGAAGTTTATGGTTAAGAAGTTTAATAAGGGCTCTAACCAATCAATATAATGGTTTTATTGTATGTCTTAGAAATTTGCATTTATTAATGCTTACGTATTCATTTGTTACATTTTTATATATTTTTTGTTATTTTTTGCTTTATGTTAGTTATTCAATATTTTATTTTGATTGTACCTTATTTAATTTTGAATTTGAATTTTTGTATTCCATGGATGGAATTTTAATTTCAAATGTATTCCAAGCCTGAAGATGGCCTGTGAAGCAGGCTGAAAACGTTTGTTTGTTTGTTGCAAATAAATATATTTTTTCTCGGCAAGAGTAAGGTGTTAAGTACGTATATCTATAATGATTTGCTGAGTGCTTTATAATATTATAAATCTTTATCATCATCATCATCATTATTATTATTAATTTAATTATATTAAAAACTATATATTTTTTATTTTTATTTTATTTAATTTATAATCATATATTAAAGTTTTAAAAGATGTTTTAATATTTAATTTTTGTCAAATTTTAAATTAAATTTTTGTCCTTTAGAAAAAGATAATTCATATTAAATATTAATAATATTTAATTCATATGGATTATACTTTAATATAATTACTAGGCTTATATAATAATTACAATGAAATGATTCAAGTTTACTTAATTAAAAAATATTACAAATTTATATTCATTTAAAGAGTAACTTAATAAATACATACTAATATAATTTTTCAACAATAAGAATATTAGAATTGATTCCTATATTTTATTCCTGAAGTTTGTCAATAATAAAACTGTTATTTTAATGGTTTTATAATTAAAAAGGTATGAGAATCAACTATAAAATTTTATTATAGATTTTTAGAAGTAAGATACAAATGAATTTTGAATAATAAACTTCATTTATAAAAGCTAGACTATACAAGTAGCTGAAGCATAAAACTCTATCCGGAATATAGGGCTTAATTACTAAATATTTTCTAGGAAAAATTAAAGATAGAAAACAATTTGAGATATTTACAAAATAGAGAAATGTTTGGAAAAGTTTTTCATTAAAATTTTTAATTGGCTATTCAATAAAAATACTCATTATTAACATTTTGATATATTTATAATATATCAAAAGTATTATTGTTTTATTAGAAAATCAATTTAATAGTTTTATTCGAGTTTTTTGCACTCTGACTGCTAGATATTATTAAATTAAATTAAATTAAAATTCATACAAAATGAAAATAAAGTACACTTTTTAATAACGGAAGCATTAATACTTTATAATTTTTTTTAATTAGTTAATTATATACTAATATTTCTGTTTAATTCTTCAACTTTCTATTTTAATATAAAATGTAAATATAGAACAAGAATTGAATTCAAGTTAAACGTAGAACTATATGAAAACAAGAATTATAAATAAATAAAATATAATAAAATAAAAAGTCTATAAGAAAAAGGCAAAAGAAAAATAAAATAAAATAAAAAAATAATAATAAATAAAATGACAATAATAAGCATAAAAATAAGAAATAATCAAATATAGGCCTACGTAGAGTGTAGCCACAAAACATGTTGCCAAGTGAAAAGCTTAAGGTGAAAGGTAATTTCGTAAATACTCCAGACGGTGTTCTCACAATGGGGTCTTTATCGTTACGTAGGAGATCGTAGATTCTGCGATTAAGTTTATACAGAAATTATTTGTTTTCACATTACCGGGTTTTTGATACTCCCATCTAAAAACTTGTATGTCACTATGGCAACTTTATTGCCTAGAGATCTATTCTTCATAGAAAGTTTATTGTGAGTACAAACATATTAGATTACTGACAGTACGTTAGGGAAAACCATGTGTGGAGGCAATTTCTCTAATACATCCTCCCAAGCTCTTTTAACGTGTCTTACATCTGTACTAACGCCCTAGATATAAAAGTAATGACATGTTTTTCCGTGGCTTTTACCAACAATTGTTATCTATGATTGGTCGGGTTAGTGTAGGGCGCCATTTTCAGGTCAAACAATAGATTCATCCACGTATACTTGCCACCAGAGACACCTTTATGTTACTACTGTTTCGAAAATTATTTTCACGTTAAATTAAATTAAACTATATTCAAGTTAATTATTCGGCTACAATTTGAAAAAATTGTGGACCTATAAATTCCCACTGTCGTCTGTCTGTCGGTCCTCTGCTGTCTTTCCTTAATCTCGAGAACGGAGTTAGATAGATGAAATCCGAGACCAGATATGGAATCTTAGGTACAGGAGGCCCTGATTGACTATATGGTTTGTACCGGAAGTTCTTTAAATGGTAAATAACTGAAATAGTATATACATCATTTTTCTAGATATATATTAAAATTTGAAGATCACTATTGGAATTTATAACGTTATGGAACTTGATGTTTTGTAGAACAGAGGCATTTGTAATGGCAACACGTCTTTAATATATTAATCAATTTGCTATAATGTATAATATAATCTTCTCAAATGAATGATTTATTTTTTTGTTAAGATATTTTAATGGTAGATTTATGTAATTGTTTTAATATATTTTATTTGAAAAATATGCAATGCAATAATAGATAATGTAACCGAAACCCTAGTATTTATGAACATTAATAATGCAAATTCTTAAAACTTTTGCAGTATATATTCTATAATAATTTTTTTTATATTTTTAAAATAAAATCTAATAAATATATTTTTTCAGAAGTATTATTACGGAAGAATAACATAAAAATGACAAAAAGTCCAGCATGTCAAGATAAACAGTGGGATGAAACAAAGTAATTGTTTAGGGAACATTAAAATATATAATCCGAATTTATCAGTGTTTATATAATTCAAGTATATATATTTTTTATTATAGAAAACAGATGAGAGCATTAAAAAACGAAGAATTCCGAAAAACATTTGAAGAAACAGTAGAAATCAAGCGAAGTTGGGAAAGTTCACTCTCTTTACAGCTTATAGACGAAACACTAAAAGAAGACAGTCAGCTTTACAAAGATAAAGAACTGTTTCAAATGAGAAGAAATGCAGTGAAGAAGTTTAGTGACCCAAAACTGTGGTCAGAATTTATATCGAGTGCGTTTTGGGACGTCGTGTGTGGTACAGAGGGAGAAGCCATCAAAGAACTTCGAAAATATGGATTATACAACCCATTTTATGATTTCGTTGAACATGTAAATGATTTTGAGATTGTAAAGAACAAAATGGAGAAAAGAGCGGAGCGAGTGTACGTTTTCGGAAACAATGATTCATTCATACACGATATTGACAAGATACACCCTGTTATGTTAGTCGCCTACGCTGAGAAATTTGATGATCAGAAAGATACTTCATTATGGAAAAAATGCTTACAAAATCATATAGATATTAATTATCATCATCAGGGAAATTCTCTTTGGCAAAAAGAAGGTGGTGAATGCTGTGAGAAGTTGAAAGGTGTAGCTCTTGGAGAAATGATCTGTGATAAAGTATCGAGAAGACTTCAAAAAAATTTACATGGAAATTTTGATGAAACAGTGTGGGATGTTGAAGAAAAATATTTTGTGGGATTGCCACCAAAATGGTTATCGAAAGTTCAACAAATTTTGTCAAAGTTAAAACAATAAAATATAATATAATTTAATGTAAAGTAACGATTATATTTAAAAAAAAAGAAAACAGCAATTTTAAAATTTTATGAAGCTGTTTTTTAATTCACAATTTTCTATATTAATTTAAATATAATAATTTTCTTTTCGGTTGGACCGAATAAAAAGGATGAAAAATTCGCCCAGTGTTTAAGTTTACGTCACTACATTGTGTCTTCGAAAGAAAAGAAAAGAAAAGAAAATACAAAACACGGTTTCCTCAAGATAGAATAATAATTTTCATTAAAACATTAGAACGTTATTTTAACTTTTGAGCATTATCTTTATTAGTATATTTTAAATAATTAAAAATTTGAATTTTATTCATAAATCTCTATCCAAATTTCATTTATATCTTAATGAATTTATTATTCATCTTCTAAATTAATTATATATTTTAAATTATTGTTGTTATTATTACTTTAAAGTGAAATATAAGATTTTTTTATAATTATATTTAAAAAACGAAAAAATCACAGAAATTACTGGCAAAAGTATCACCAGAAAGTTTTATTTGATTTTTAATAAAGGTATTTAGATTTAAATTATAACTATTAATATGTTATATTAAATGTCACACATCAATTATATTGAGATTTTCATTTCTAAAAAACAAAAGTACTGTATTAGGATTTGAATCTATTTTGATTTGAGGTTAATTTGGATCGGCGAGAAGTTCCGATCTTTTTATCCATGATAATGAGTCCATTTGTAACTGTAAACTTGTTAATGTCTATATCATCTGTTTGCTGTTATCATTAATAAAATTTTAATCTAAATTATTTTAATACATCGTCCACGTAGCCCACACGAGATTAATTACATTTCACCGCACTTTCCTACTACCACAATAAGGGGATTCGGGTTAATATCTGATCTAAATCTTATAATTCATCATGGATAGTAAGGTTTTGATTTGTCGTTTCTCATCTCTCGCACATGCTAATCGATCCAGGATGCTGTTGGTCAGATATTTCTTAATTTTATTAATATATATATATATATATTAATAAAATTAAGAAATATCTTAATTTTTGTATATATGTATATATTTACTAAAACATGTATGTGTATATATATATATATATATATATACATACATGTTTTAGTTACAATTTCTGCTACTAGATGCCACCGAAATGTCACGAACTAAGTTTCCTTTGCAACTCGTTTCTGTATGGTGTCATCAAGGCTAGTGTGGAGTCGTAGTGTAGAGTATGGGCCCTTTAAGTCATTTTTTGTTTGTTTTTTTTGAAGAAATGAAATACGCAGAGTGTTTCTTAATGAATAAAACGCAGTCATAAAGATTTTATTATCTGTTAGTAAAAATGATATCAATTTTGTAGAGGTAAGAACCACCACGGCCCCTAAGTTTTCCCTCTTGACTGCCCTGTTTCTGCATCGCTTATGTCAGCATTTCTCACCCTCTTTAAGACAATGAACCAGAAAAATGTCCGAAAAAATTCTACGAAACACTAAGTTATGTAGGCATAATTTCTTTTAAATCTATGTATTATATCGATATTTGCGACATATTGTGCCATTTATATCATAATAAATCTTAAAGCATGTTTTGAATAAATATGGAAAATAATGAATTAAATCGGAATTCAACTATTAAAACTGAATCTTCGTTGAACAAAGTTTTAATTTTTATTAATTTAAGTTTGTCTGCGGACCACTTATCCCAAATTTAAAATAATGCGAGTGTTATAAAAATGCGATATTCTCTTTTTGTTATTATTATTTGATTACTTTTACTAACGTTTTTTTTTATGTTTATACATTAAATAATTGCAAATAATATATAAAGCTAAATAATAAAGTTAATATTCTTTACAAAAGATTGTTTATAAATTGAAACTATAATTCTCGGAGCAGCAAGAAACGTCGGGGTTCGATCACCGAAGATGATCCATTATTTAGCATAAGATATTTTTTAGAATTAAGTTTTCATAAAATAATTATTTATATATTAAACTATAGAAAATTAAAAAGATATATTTTTATTTAAAAATAAATAAATTTTGATTTTATATTGCACAAAATAGTTTGAGGATTTACAAAATTTTGTACAAGAAAAAATTGTCATCATTATAAAGACAAATCTAAAAACATTATCATTGTAGCTTTAAATACAAAATTTAATATATATATAGAATATTTTGCATTATGCGGGAATCCTGACCTTTATGATTCTTCTTCAAATAAAATTCAAAAGAGATTCGTGCTTACATCAACAGGATTCAGGACATGTGCTATCGTTCTATTTCCAGATAGCCTCATATAGCGTATAAAATGAGATGGAAGGTAGGATATAACTGAAAGTCAAATTCTAGGCACCATTCATTGCTTATTTTTCATTCATAATGATCGACTAAATTGTCAGGTTTGCTTATAATGAATAAATAAGAACATTTGGGTAAGTACCTTGTATGAAAAGTCCGAATTTGTCGTGCAGCCGTAACTTTTCATATTTTACGTATTAGAATATAAAATAGAAGATAATACTACTTAAATATTTTATTATATCATTTAGTTATCAGATTTTTTTAATGCGAAACAAAATACAAATGTCATCCAATATGATATATTATGTTGCAATATGATTCTGACTATAAAGAATGATTACTTTTTTTATTAAACGTAAAGAATAATTTTAATACCTATAATTTAAATTTTTTACGTGACAGTAAGTTTTATTTAAATTTTCAGCAGATCTTTCACCTCTTCTTTTCTACTGCAGAATTTTCTAATTAACGAATTTGATGGGATGAATATTTTAAATGCTTGAAATGCGTAGAATTCGACATACGACGAATAACAAGTAATCAGTTACGACTTTGAAATTACAAAATGCATTTAAAAATAATCTTTCATAATAAAGAGCACGCAAAACTAAAAATGTTTAATTCTTCGCATTTCCGTTATAAACTGTTTATAATCAGTGCCGGATTTACCTTCGAAGGGCCCCAAGAAATTAAAATTTTCCGTAACCCCCATGAACTAAAAAAAGTCAAAAGAAAGGCAGAGGTTAAAGGAAGAATTATTAAACTCATTTATCATTAATATATAGTTTATTACATTAAAAAAAGCAGATAAAATTGTTTTAAAATGGAAACGGATATAACGTTATATAAAATATTCTTTCTTAAATCCTATCACTAGTGACTTTTTTATCACGTCTTTTTCCGATTTTATGTATTGAACAGAGATAGAACTTCTGATAAGTTCTTTAATACCTTTTATTTAGCAAAACATTTCGGATTGAGGAAATAATTTTTTCAATCCTCCTCAGGTTATACATTAAAAAAAAAAAAATACGTAAATATCTCTTACAAAATTAAACTATGATTTAACAAAGATAAGGATTAACGTTACGATACATGAATCCATCAGTTTCGATATCTCGCTATTCTATATCGCGTATACAATACATTTTATAGTTAACTATGACGTCATACCATAGTCCTAAATCTCCATCCCATTATTTAAATTAATAGTGCTTTTTACAATGAATTATCGCGACATGTTCTTTAAATCTTATCAAATATAAATCGTCTTTGTTCAATGCTGATAGTCGGAAAGAGACGTGATAAAAAGTCACTAGTCCGTGGATAATAAGAAAGAATATTTTATATAGTTTATTACGTAGTTTATCATGTATATTGCAACTTCCGACTCTTCTCAGCCGCAAACTGCTCAATTACATCATCAAAAGACAATATCTGCAATTTATCATTCTCAATAAACATTTGGCTTAAATCTGACAGTTTCTCTTGCTTTAATATTGTACGGAAATGATTTTTATTCTCTTTGGTGTGAGAAGACCTTTCAAATCTACATAAGTCAGTGTTTCGAAGATTGTAAAAATTTATAACAGTTTGCAATTTCTAAACTAACATCTTTTGGACACTGTTGTACAAGTTTTTTAATGTTTTCTTTTATGATTACTTTTGATGTTTAGAAGTTTAAGGAATAAAAATGTGTTTGCAACATCTGTGTACATTTTGGCACGTTTTTATAAACTAAGTATCGATTATAACAGTGAAAGACTGAACTCGAAACAAATCTCTAGGAGTCAGATTCTCCTTAGTAGTAGGTGCTTCACCATCATTGCCTTGTTTTTAAATTGTAATACAAAATAAAGTTTGTTTTTTATTTATGAAATAAAAATTTCATCCACGTTGTCTTCATAACTCAACGAGAAATAAAAAAAATAAATAAATAAAGAGGGAGAGTTCCCTACGGTGGCCCCGTGCTGAGAGGGTTCCAATCGGAAAGCAGTTACTTGTTTTGCTTCCTGGTAAATCCACTACTGTTTATAATGGCTTCTAAAGCTGTACTATTCGTGGCAACGTTGCCAGAAAT
This sequence comes from Centruroides vittatus, assembly GCF_030686945.1. NCBI lineage: Eukaryota > Metazoa > Arthropoda > Arachnida > Scorpiones > Buthidae > Centruroides > Centruroides vittatus. Next base: position 27,316 of record NW_027122531.1, read on the forward strand.
CAGCGCATTCTTTTGCAAGGAAAAGCTAGGCCTAAAACTTCGGAATTTAATTAGACGGCGCTACTTTTAATGTCAGAAATCTGTAGTTTGGGAATAAAAAGTCGGGAATAAATGTTTTTAATAAGAAAAAAGAAACGTTGCGGCAAAACTGATGTTAATTTTCTTCAAAATTAGCGCAATTAGCAAAAAATAGTTGGATCTGGCAATCTGCGCCTCTTTTATGCGAAAACATCCGTAATTGTAAAATATCGCAATGTTTATAGTTGGAGCTAGTGTCTTCAACATAGAGTAGATGAGTATAAACTGTATAAACATTGAGTAAACTAGTCGGCTTCATCTCGAGTCGCCTATTCTCTGTAATGCAATTTGTTTGCCATGTTAACCGGAGGTTTTTCGTCATATTGCGCTTAAAAAGGTGACGAGTAAATTGGGTTTCACCCGCAGAAATAAATTAATTAAAGACTGCGGCTATACATTTTACAGGTAAATGAATGTTTTAGATGTTGCCGTATTTCCTGTAGTAATCGCCCACTCGGCGAGTTTTTTTTTTTTATTTTTGAAGGACGATTATTGCAGTAAAAAATATTGGTACTGTAAAGAGAATGTAAAACTAATACACCGGTATTTAGATCAATCGGTGCCACATACAAATAAAATGGGCGATTATTATAAAAATAATATTTACGTGAGTGAACATTACAGGAAATGTGGTATTAAGCTTTTTTAAGGAAAAAAAAAGGTGCATTTATATAAAACCATAAATGGGATTAAATTGATATCAATTTTATATTAGTAAACATATCGTTTTATCATCATCAATTATGTCAATTTATATCACTTCTAAAATGGTTTTTCGTTAGTTTCAAATCACCAAATGACATATCAATTAATATCAGTCGAAATTACTATTTAGAATAATTAAAATTGTTTTAAACATATATATCATTCGATACCATACTATACGACAGGGCTTCTTAAACTTTTTCTTTTCGCGACACCCTTCACCTGAAAACATTTTACGTGATTCCGGTATCTAGGTATGTAAAATAGGTATACCAATAAAATAGCTCAAGTCTTTTTTACAATTTGAAGATTTTGAAAATTGTTCTTTATACGGCGTAATAAACTGCATACGTTCTTATACTGTATTTGCCGGGATTGTCAGTTGTTCGGTTCAGGGAGAAACGTACAGACTTAAGCGCGTATTGCGTGAGCACGCAACACATTCGTGCTTGCTATAAATATGTGCTCGGGTCGTTTTACAATACAGTACGTTTTTATTGAAATATATGCATATGTGCTGACAACACTCTATATTCATTCGTGTGTGTTTCGACAAATGTGGAAAGTGTTTATAGCTGCTGCTTTTCTAATGATTCATTCAGCAAAGAAGAAAAAAACACAAAAACCGTTCATTTTATCTTTTACTATTTATGCAGTCAAATTTAATTGTTCCACGTGTCACTTTTTATAGAATAGTAATGCAGTATGTGTCTCTTGGATTCCATAATACGTGGTATTTTTATTAAATATTTATTAATTCCAATCTTTTCCCCTACTCTACTCTTTCCCACATATTTGAACAATAGAACTAACTAACTCGGACAAAAGCAAATGCGAACAATATCAGCGTTTAAATTGAGAATGGGTGCGCGAGCAATTTATTTTCAGTGATGACAAAAAACGGCAACAATGGCTCTCATTAATGTGCATTTTTAACGACTTGCGATCTTCTACGCATACGTTGAGAAGACGTACTGTACATTTGCGTATTCGTGCGTAGTCTGACGCACTTTTACACAGAGAATTCGGAATTAGCGAATTTCTTATAATTTCTGTTCATTTTATGTTTATTATTGTGATATGCTAAACGTCCAAATAAATGTATAAAGTAGTACTTATGCATAAACCAAATATATAATAAACTAAATAATTTTATTTTTTCGAGTAAAATTTTAGATGAAAGAACATCAAATTAATCGATTTATCAACGTAATCTAATCTTTACTTTTAAAGTTGAAAATATAATCTTCAATAATTTATATATTTTTATATAAAGGATAAAAGTTTATTATTTTACTATTTCAGATAAAATTAGCGTGTCGTAGTTATCGTGTAAGTTTCGAAATTTAAGAGTTAACAGCTGATTTATGATAATGTAATTTATTTTATATTTATTCCTTTTCAAAAATATATAAATTATATAATTTATATAGAGAAAGAGCAGGACGAAAACTTAAGCAATTTTTACTAATGTAAAATATTTTTTTTAATTCTAATAAAAACTCAATTTTTTATTACTATTCCGTAATATTTAATTTATTATGTTACACAATACAGTACATTGGGCTCCCGTTTTACAATTGTTGACGTCGTTATCCTTCATATTTACAACTACCAATAAATTCTCTATTATGCCTTGTGTCGTATTTTTTGTACGATTGATAGGATGCGGCAACGCAATACATCGGCTAAGGAAGGTTTCTTCCGGAAGGAGTTTTATGGGAAACTGGCCTCTAGGCGAGAAACCCAGTGGCTAGTCCGTCCGAGGCGTGAATCCGCGATTAACTATCAGTGTTAAGTGCTTTTAGTTGTACTTTTTTGCATCTGGGTACGGCCTGAATTCTGGAACGTAACTTCAATTTTTGACAGTCTATGGAAAAAACAACAGCGCACTTCACGATAACTTTCCAAAAATAAATTTGATCGTAAATACGAATCACAGATTTCTTCACAACTTTGATTGCTTTTATCTAAACGTTTATACTACATTACTAAAATCTTAAAGAAATTAATTTAATTTAAATATACTAATGTAAAATAAATATTTTAAAAATCTTTTTTTCATATAAAATGTCCAACCATTGTCTATTTACAGCGATTTTACCAAGTAAAATATTTAATCAGATAATTATTTAAAATTATCTTTTGTCTAGAAAAGAATTTATTAATGATCTCTTTTTTTCTGATTATAAGAAGATTTATGATCTAAAATTAGCAAAGTGTTTTTCTCTAGATATAAATTAATATGAGTTATGAACTTGTCAAGTAAACAATGTTATCAGTATAACTGTCGATCTGTACAGAAATTAAAAGCTTAAACAGTATTAAAATAAATAAAATTATTTAATTATATCACTATTTATTGAAGGTTGAAAATAATTTAAAATACACTTTTTACACAATATTATATATAACAGAAATTTTATTATTAGAAAAAAATTATTAAGAGTTATTTTATAAAATTAAAGTTTCCATTCAACTGTTAGTGTTTTGTAATACTTGATTTAGCGCCATTATTGGTTAAACCAAGGGTCGCCAAACTTTTTTGATCGTAGACCCCTACGAGTTTTCGAAACCTCACATCGATCCTCACCAAAAAGTTTGTGTTACAAGCAAAAGAAAAACACTTACTATTTTAATATATTTCTTTTAATTTTGCATATTTTTTCATTTATTGTATATATGTTAATAATAATTTTTGTAACTGACAATCAGTTAAGCTTGATTCTTAGCTTCTTCTTATCCTTAGCTAAAGCTTGATAATCGACCACCCAATAATGTTATATCGACCACTTTGGCGACCCCTGGGTTAAACCCTGAAATTTGCACTGAATAGAGTATGGAAATAAACTGAAAGCAATGGAATAGCTAAGGTTTGTGTCGCTCCGAGCGGTTTTTGAGTTTACCGCTATACGAAGAAACACAACATAGTACACATTTAAACTTAGATAAAATGTAAAAATAGGTAGAGCTATAGGAAAAAAAACCTATGGAAAAAATCAGGACATTGTTACATGTCCTGATCATGTTATTAATTAGAAACAACTAAGCACTTAGTATGATTATCAATAAAGTAGTCTTCGGAAACATAGTCCTTGAACAGTGGTTTTGTGGAAAAATAAAATTGTATCTGGCATCTTGTATTCATTTACTATCTCGACCAAACTAAATTTTTCATTGCAGTAGACCAATAGTACTGGCCGGGACGGACCGCTCTCTCCTACTAAGTTACTGACTAAAGTGCCATAAACAATAAGAATTGTTTGCAGTAATGAGATGTACATACAAGTTTTAGTTTAAAATTCTGTAAGTCACGTAATTCGATGATAACAAGGTAGTTCGTACCGCAAATCATATCTTTAGAGATTCCTTTAATATCTGTGAGTTACTACTGTATTTAATATTTATGAGAATGATCCATTTGCAACAATTCATTGGCATCTATGGGGGTGGTATTAATTAGGGCCTATATAGAGATTAACTATTTTTAATCTAATTGGAACATACAAAATTTTTAATTTATACAAATAACGAAATCAAAGAACATTGTGCATACTTTTGTATATGGTGTAAAACTTCATTTAATTATAGATAATAAGTGTAATTCTGAATATTGAATAATACGTTGCATTGTAGATATTTGATTATTTTATTAATAAAAAAACATAAAACGGATATTAAAATAATATTCAAAACTATTCAGATAATTCAGAAATATATATAAATTATATATATTTCTGAATTACGGGGTGTACGAACTTGCCTTTGAACATAAGGGTTCAAAAGCAAGTCCGTACACCCCCTGTAGGTTTTAAATCACCTGCTGTAGCGCCACGGAAATAATTGTCAATTAAAGGAAAACGGTCATGCGCAAGCTATTTAACGCGATTTTAACACTCCTAGAGGCGAAATACGAAACTAACAGAACTAGGCAAAAAAGTCAATTACATAATGAAAGAGCGTTGTTTAATTACTACAAAACGATATTTTGTTCAGCAGAAACATTTACAGGAAAGAGTACAAAAAATAAGAATATAGTAATAATTTATGCACAAAACAACACAGACGTAAAGTTTGTGCAGTACAGGTGTAACAAATCTTCCAAGTAGACTATTGTACCTGTACATAATGTTCAAAATGTACGCATCAGCGACGATGCACTTCTGGATACGGGACAGAATCGTATCTCCAAGAGCATGCAGCATTGCAAGGATTACAGGATGATAGAAATTAAAAATTCTTTCGTTTAAATTTGCTCTGGTGGAAGGTTTCGTAGCATATACTTGATCTTTCGGGTATCCTCAAAAGGAATAGTCCATCGGTGTTATGTCGGTTAACAGCGGCGGCCATTCCGTACAACTATCATACGTAATAACGCTGCTGCTAACGTAAAAAATCGATTTTCAGCAAATATATTCTTAGTCGTTTCTGTTGAACAAAGTACCATTTTGTATTAATTAAACAACGCTCTTTCATTCTGTAATTGAACTTTTTGCCTAGTTTCGTTAGTCTCGTATTTCGCCACTAGAGACACTAAAATCGCGTTCAGTGGATTGCTCTACGTCACTTTTCTTTACTCGTCAATTACTTCAGTGGCACTACGACAAGTGGTTTAAAAGTCATAGATGTATGAACTTTCCTTTGAACCCTGTATGTATGTTTTAAATTCTCTCCTTCTTGTGGGCACTAAAAGGGCCTTTTTAGCAAGCCCATTACGGGTTCCAGTCCACGCTCACATGGGGCAGCCGGGTGTTGAAGGATGGGAACTGATATAACCGGATGAACCACTCCCGAAAATTTCCTGGGTTTTACGACCCGTCCGAATTCGATCCAGACCTCCCAGAGCGGTAGGCTGCCTGACAGCTCGACCATCTGTCAAATATTATATATTACTAAATAGTAGTACAATTTTTATGTGTATTTATTATTATTTTACGGCACAAATTTAGTTTTAATGTCAATTCTTTAGTTATATTTTATTAGTGACGAATTTCATTTTAGAAATTCTAGTTATTATATTTCCTCATTCAATACAAATCTTCAGTGTTTTAAAACAAAGACTATAAATGAAAGAATTCTTTCATTTTCTTGAAAATTTAAAAAAATGTAATAAATCTGAAATTAACATGAATGTCATTTTTAAAAATATTTTACTGCATTAGGAATTGTCCGAATTACTTACATTTTATTTCATTAATTCAAAGATGTGTAATGCATTACATTTAAAAAAAATTAATTTGAAATTTATATTTTTTTGAAAAGTATAACTATATCATAAGTATTTTTCCACTATGGACACTAAGAGGGAATTTTATCCATACCCACCATGCCAGACCGTGAAGGACAAGGTGACTGCATTCGGTCCGGATCGAACTGGCTCTGCCATCTAATATATATATAATGTATATAATATATACGATATATACGATAATCTTATATACATATATATAGTTAAATATATGTATATTTCTTCCAAATCCAGTAGGAATTCCTCAGACGTTGGTTTCCATATTCACTTTATTAATTACCTACTTTGCATATCAGTATAAATTTCATGTGACAAGAACGATGTTTGCATATAAAATAACACGTGATTTCGGTTGACATCAGAAAGAAAAATAAATTATTCTACCAGGCTTTACCTTCAGATAATTATTATATAATTGGGTGATAATTTATTTAAATAGCAATGGAGAAGGTTGGTTAGTTTTACTGTAAGCATTGTCTTATTAAATCGAAGGGATAATGACAACGTTTCGACTCATATTTAGTGAAGCTGAATTTATATCGTGAAGTGTCTTTTATTAAAAGAGTTGTGAAGTCTTACACTGTAGAAACTGTAAGAGAATTGAAAAATTGAATATGAAATCCAAAGGTAATTTACATATTTTATATAAATCCCGCTAACTATTTTTCTTTATAAAAAGTGTTTATTAAAGTTATCTTAAATATGTTTTAAAATACTTTTATAGATATTTAATTTGAATAAATTTATTTTAATTAAAGTCTATTTTATTTTTTATATTATTAAAAATCAACTGAATGTTGAAACTTATAACTCAATTTGTGTAAAAATTTAATTTGTAACTTAGTCATTATCGTAAAAGTTAATTTTGTTCTATTGTTTTTAGCAGAGTAAATTATATAATTAAGTCGTTAAAATATAATAAATTTCAATAAATTTTAATATTTGTAAGAATTAGTTAAATGATAAAATTACATTCTAAAAACAAGATATATAATAATATATAAATTCCATGTTTTTAAAGTTTCTAGATTTTATTGTTAGTGAAAAGTAAAGAAATTATTCGAATTTTTCAAAAAAAATAAAGCGTAATTTAAACAATATTATAAGAAAATGACGTTAAAAATTGTATTTTTCTATACTGGGATTAAGATCAACTTTTTACTTTTGGCTGGTCGGTGGGCTCGCGTATTCGGACAATCCACCCTCCAAAATATTCCTGGAGTTTCTCGACCCGTCCGGATTCGATTCCTGTTTCCCAAACGCCACCATCCAGCCTTGATAAACACACTGGCGCGAGCTTTTGTATCACCTCATTATTTCATTATTGTTATTTATTTTTTCTTATTTGAAGAATAAGAAAGGAAACTATTAGTGAAATCATAATTTTTCAAGAATTTTTACGCATTTTTAAAATCCTTTTTCAGAGCACTTCGCGGATATCCACAGACACGTAAATAGACTTATTGATGATTTTATAATCTTTATAATCTGATTGAATTGATGGTAAACAATGTTTTTATTCCGTCAGTGTTTCATGAATTGAGAGATAATTTCAATTGTTACAAATATCTCAAAAAGCCACGGAAAGTTGAACTGTAATTTATTATTTATTGTATTATTTATTTACATTAGATTTATTATTTATTGTATTTCTAGTCTTTATGCAAAAAAAAGAAATTACTTCTCCTCGTGATAAAATCACTCGTTATTTAAAATAATAAACGTTTTTGAATATATTTCTGTGTTAAAATTTGTTATATTTAATTTAATATTTTTATTAATTTAAGTCATATTTTGTGTTTTCTTGATTAATTTGGTGTGAACATATAACGTATTAAAATTGAAATAATAAATTTACGGAAAAATTTAAATGATTGAATAATTATCTTTAACGTTTATATATTATGATTCTGATAACACAGACTAACTAGGAGCAAATATTTTTCTATATATATTATTATGAAAACATGTTCTAGCATCAATAAAAGGTTTTCCATAAATTTAAGAATATTTCTTAATTATTTAAATTGAAGAATTTTTAAATACAAAGAATGTTAGACCTACGAAATACATTAATAGAATGCTTCTCTTTCAGTTTACATCTCCGCTCGTTATGTATTGGTATCATTTTTGTTTTTGGTGTTTACGGCGATGCATTGTCAAAGAGCTGCGTTAAGTGTGGCAATATTAGCTATGGTTAATCATAGTGCTATCTACATTATGCATAATGAAACTTATTCAGAAGATTGTCCGCAACCGTTACAACAAAATGATACGCTAAATTACAAAGAGGTAAGAAGTGATATTTAAACTACCAACGAATTGTTATGGAATTTGAAGAATTTGAAAACATTAATAGTAATTTTATTCTGCCGCAATTAGTTTCATCCCGAGTGTATTATCATTATTATAAAATAATGATGATTGGATGGCCGAAGCGGTTGAGGCAGGAGAGTTTTGGAGGACCCGGGATAAAATCCGAGCGAGGGACGAATCACATGAGTGTTTTATAGACAGTAGGTGCCGGATACACCATGTTCCGTTCTTCCCCACCCGGTCGCCTCCCTTATTGGTTTGGACGAACCAATGATGGACATAGAAAAAGGCCCTCTTGGTCACCGCAGGCCAGAGAGATAAAAATGAAAACAGTATAATGTAATACGGTAATTTACAATCTTTTCTGATAGAACAGTGCTTGAAAAATAATTCATTAATATAAAAATAGATACAGAGTTATATTCAAAGCAGATGACTTGAGAAAAACTGATGCTTAGATCACGAAAGTTACAAATAGTGACAATATTGAATACAATACAATGTGAACAACACTCATAATTTTTTTCCTCGAATGTACTGATATGATCCTCGAAGATGACATAATTGAAAAAGCAGCAAAACGTTTTCCTTACCGGAATTCATAATTGAAAACTGGTGAAAGTTCTATTGTCTGTATTCAAAATCAAAGGTGTGATCAAGGGTCAAAACTAGAAACTAATCAGTAAGCAGTCACTAAATTATTAACTTTTGTTTCTCGAACACACATTTTAAGTACTGAATTACAGTTCTTGCTATTTCTTCTACAGCATTTTAAAATATTCTTCTCATTTAGAGTCTTAAAAAACTGAAATTTAATGATTTTTAAATCATTTTACATTCTACGGATAAGATTTTATAAGAAAAATGTAACAACTTTTAGCTGAATTTCTACTTCTTACTCAGAATTTAAAAGAATACATACATATATATACATATGAATTTTTGATTTTGTGTAGTTTCTGTTTGACATGAAATCGGTTACCTAAGTATTTTATTTATTCAATATTTACATTTTTTTATGCTATTCTTTTTTCAGGGTTCCTATGTTTGGTCACAGCCGACACAAGGAATAATTTTAGGAAGCTATTTCTACGGCATGGTGTTTGCTCAGTTTACAGGGGGTGCCATTACGTACAAGTTCCGCCCAAAGGTAGTTTACGTGATTTGCACCTTTCTGTCATCATTGTTTGTACTTTTGACACCTTTCACTGCCGAAATTGGTGTTCCAATTATATCTTTGTCTCAAATTATTATTGGATTTGCTCACGTAAGCATAAAACTATTTTAATGTATAGATTCATTCATCAACGAACGTTCTTTAAAAAATAATTTAATTACAGGGACTTATATTTCATTCCACCTTCACACTCTTAGCTCATTGGAGTCCGGAAAGCGAAAAGACAACACTTTCATCAGTTTCCATAAGTGGTGTTCAAGTCGGATCAATCGCTGGTTTAATCGTGACTGGATATCTTTGTAAACAAGGAGATTGGTCTTTTACCTTCTATATTTTTGGTAAATAAACGTTATATATTTACTGAGAACAAATATTGTATATTTATTAAATATGGTTTTACATTTCAGGAACGACTGGAATTGTGCTTTCCGTATTTCTATTATTTGTAATATATGATAGACCACAAGATCATCCCAGAATATCTGAGAAAGAGCTGATATATTTAAACGAAAATATACCGAATATAAGTTCGGTAGAAAAAGTAATTGCAAAATTCATTTCCGAAAAATTTTTTCGTAATTCAAATTTACGCAGGATTTGCAAAAGTAGTATTTAAACCGAAGAAAGATTTGATTTTGTTTGGGCAAGTACAACATAATACATTTGAATCTGACAGCGTTGAAGCAGATCAAAATGAATAAGGATTACAAAACGATTCAACGACATGAATTATTACAAAAACCATGATTTGAATTATTTTTGTATCTGGATCCATTATTGAAAAGATGTTCGTTATTGCTTAAACACCAGATCTCCAATGGAGATGATTAGGACCAAAACAGTTTAATATTTTTCTAATCGTCCAAATGATATATTGAAAATCTTGGAATTTCATATACAAGCAGAGGTAGCTTGAGATAAGCCACTACTAGAGTTTCTCATTTCCCGGTGTTTTGCTTGTTCCGGGATTCCCGGATAAAAGTGAGCTGTTTTCCGGTTTCCCAATTCAATTGATGTGAGTGAAATCGTCATTAATGCATTTAAGAGAAGACAGATGTTAAGTGTTTTTTCACCTGTAGCCTGGAAGATTTCTAGTTTGTTTTCGAGATTGTAGTACTTCTTTTGTTCTCTGGTATTCTCGATTTGTCTATCTTGACTGCTTTAATAGAAACATCAAGCTTATAGCCTAATAATTCTGCAGTTCGTTTGTCTTTAATAATCAGGTTTATGAAGAAAAATTTCATACATGCAGACTTCGTACTCGTTCGTATCCTGTCCCAATTTGCACAGCCTAGTGTTACACAGTTATTGAAGTTACTGAGCATGGTTAAAAATTAAGACAACATAAGCATAATTATTCCAGATGTTACAGGTTCTGACAAGTAAAAAATTTTCAAAGTCCTGCCACAAATAATCTATGTATTGATTATTGACTATTTGTGGCATGCCATAACAAGCAAAAATTCAAAAAACTAATAAGTAGGTTTAAAATTAATAAATACAAATGTATTCTGACAGTTTATGAGTTGATTACGCTTTCTATTTGCAACATTTCCTCAACCTTAACACAAAATAAGAAAAAAGTGAATTTTTAAGAAATTTGCAGTGTTTTCCGGGATCCCGCTTGATAAACCCTAGCCACTACCTAACTGTAGCTTTCCAAAGAAAGATAAAATAACGAAATCTTTCGATTTTTATTACATAATAATTCTATAAATTATTATAGACGATTATTTTGTATGCTGGTTTGATCGGCTTTGTTTAAAGTGTCCTTCTGTGACAGCACTTTAAATAGTGCAGTGCCTTTTCCTAAGGCCACCTCTCACTCAGAGAAGTCTTGCAGGTATATTCTACTAACTTATCTCTCCTCTCTTCTTTCACAGACGAATGACATCAATACGAGAGACGAAACTCATCTTCCAGCGACAAAGGCGATTCTGGCTACTGGAAACGATCTCATATTTACTGTTCTACTAAGTTGATTGTAAGTCAAGTTATTTGCGCGGGCAATACAGTACAGAGAGTTTTCACAAAGACATATATAACCGGCAAAACCCGATTTTACGCCAAACTAGTTTGGCGTAAGCGTCAGGCCAATCTAGTTTAGAATTATTATTCAAGTATATTAATGGTTAAATATATTAATGGTTAATTTAAGTTCATCATAAAACACAAATATGTTCATTTTTAATTTTAGTTTGATTTTAAAAGTTATTTTTATTATTTCGAAAATATTTTCAAAAATTCAAACGAAAGTTAATTACTTTTAAAAGTGCATGGCTTAATAAAAAAATACAAATTGATAAGTAAGGATTAGCTTATTTTTATTTTATAGTTTTGTACAAGTGTTGTGTCACTTCTAATCAATACCGTTTTTGGTTAATTTTACCCTAGGTATCGAATTTGGTGGCTCGTCTCCGATTTCAGCAATCAGAAGGCAGGGAACAGTGGGGACGCACGTTCTGACCTAACCTAACCTATTTTAAAAATTTGGTTGCTAATAATTATGGTAATTTATTAGAATAGGTTAGGTTAGGTTAGAACAGAACGTGCGTCCCCACTGTTCCCTGTCTTCTGATCGCTGGAATCGAAGACGAGCCGCCACCTTCGATATCTAAGGTGACATCAACCCCGTTTTTTATAATTAAGTAGATTATGTTTGAATAAATATTGTTCATCTGATTGATTGCCTTTTAATTTTATTTTAACTATTAATATATTTAACCATTAATATACTTGAATAATAATTCTAAACTAGTTTGGCCTAGGCAAAACTAGTTTGGCGTAAAATCGGGTTTTGCCGGTAATATCGGGTTTTGCCGGTATAGTTTTTATGAATTATAATGTCGAAATGTCGGGTAATGTTGTCTTCCGAACAAGTGGAAATTAAGTTACAGTGAAACATCGCTTAACTTGCATAATTCGTTCCAGAATCTTACTCGTTAAGCGAAACAGTTTTTCCCATAGAAATTAATGTAAAATACGATAATGCGTTCTATGCCGAAAAAATACTCAAATAATTTATGTATATCGTTTATTCAAAGAAAATTATACAATATACATTGTCAAGGAGCGTGAATCATCATCTTTTCTTCTAGCGCGGAATGGACCAACCTGGAATGCGAATTCGATTTGCGGAAAACAAAAAAAAATCACAGATAATGTCTGATAAACACGCCAAACGATATGCCAAATTCTTGGGCTATGTAAAGGCTATAATTAAATAGTAAAAATTAATTAATTTGACTAGAGGTAGGCAGTTATGATTCCATCTCGTATTAAATTTAATAATTATAAATAATTAATTTTTAATTTAGACATTTCTAATATTTAATTTGGAATTGGTCATTAAATTTAATATGAGATGGCAGCATAACTGCCTACCTCTAGTCAAATTAATCAATTTCTACTATTTAATTATAGTCTTTACATAGCCCATGAATTTGGCATGTCGTTTGGCGTGTTTATTATATAACGGGCGATGGTTGTTGATCTTTATACATAATATGCGTGAACACAAGTTTGGAAAAATTTCTGATCACAAACGACAGTAAGATGCTGGCGGAACGAGTGCTAAACACATATTGATGGAGCATGCTCACAATCAAGACTTTCCCTGTCCTCGTTACTCGTTATGCGAAGTGCTCGTTAAGCAAAGTTTTACTGTAATTCGTAATTCATTTTCTAATTCACAAGGAGAACGTTGCTACGTGCAAGTCGTGTAATACTAACAAGTAAATACTAACATTTATTTCGTAGTTAAAGACATGTTATTTACCGATCTAACAGGATATTTCTCTATTATCAATGTTTCAACTTTTTCATGAGAAAGTAAAACACAGACTATTTGACGAGCGGAGTGATTTGCAAGTGACATCATTGCGTTACGAGAAAACGTGCTGGTATCCTTGAACCGTATGATTGCTAGCGAAGAAACAATTTTTTTGTCACTAAATCGCTTTCCTTATTCGTTTTAATTAATAGTTTTAGTAAAAAACTGTAACAAATAAGTTATATATATAATTTTTGAATTTTCGTAAACAGTACGGTCTATTTTTTAAGGAACAATATATAATACATAAGTAATTTTGGTTAATGTTACCTTAGGTAGCCAAGATGGCGGATCGTCATTAATTCCAGCAAGGAAACAGTGAGACGCACGTTCTAACCTAACCTAACCTAACCTATTCTAACCCTAATAAATTACCATAATTATTAGCAATCAAATTATTAGAATAGGTTAGGTTAATTCCAGCAAGGAAACAGTGGGGCGTGCTGTTTCCTTGCTGGAATTAGAGACGAGCCGCCATCTTGGCTACCTAAGGTAACATTAACCGTAATTTTAATTGTAGCGTATTTATTTACACATAATTCATTACTCGTATTTGTGTCTTTTCTTACATAGACTATTTCTTTTATTTCCATTTTTAAACTAATACCAACTATAAGTTTCACATATATTAAAAGATTGTTTACTACAATTCTTTCTGTAGGCGTACACATTTGCAAGTGATTTAATAATTCTAATGTTAAGAGTTTTTTATACCATATTCTTGATTTTTTTTTCTTTCTTTTCTTGTATGTGACCTTATCTTATTAGAAAATTAGTGCTCGCTAACAATCGTATGCCTCAAGGATACCTGTAAGTTTTTCGTAACGTAATGACGCCACTGTTAATCGGCTTTACACCTTCACGCCATTCGTTAAATAGTCCGTGTTATAAAAAGAGGGAAATATTGACCGTAGAGAAATATCCTCTTAGATAGGTAGATAACATGTGTTTAATTACCAAATAAATGTTAGTACTTAGTACTACACGACTTGTATGTAGCGGCGTTCTTCTTGTCAGTTATTAAAATTTCTGTTTGTTGAGAAGACAACTTTATCCGAGACATTTTGACATTACTCTCCGTAAAAACTTTATAAAACAAAACATATCTTTGTCAAAACCACGTAATTCTGTAGTATGGAATCTATATTATAATTCTATACTCTGCTGTAATTCCGGAAGACGAGTTTTCTCTCTCATGTTCACGTCATTGTTTCCTAAAAGAAAAGACGAGAGCTAAGGGATCAGAATGGCGTTTAGGGAGATATGCTGATATCTCGATACGTAAACAAGTTATTAGCTAATTAGCTAATAATTTGCTTACGTATATAATAATAAAGACCAGCTTGTGACGTAGACACTGTTTCTCGAAGATGAGAGATAAACCATGTTCAGTAACGCAAAATGCTCAGTAAGAAATCTAATTGGCTAAAAGAATGGAGCTGTGCTGAGTTAGCAAGTTAAACTTATCGTGTGTAAAAATAGCGAACGATATAAACATCATCATAATCATAACTCGCCTAACCAGCATTAACCAAGCACATAATGGTAGCCGTCGGCTGGTGAGAGACAGGGTCCGACAAATTCGGGACAGACCTCTGTAAAATTTCTGGGATTTTGATCCGAATTCGATTCCGGATCCCTTGAAGAGCAGGCCGGCCCCTTAAACTGTCTCGGCCATCCCATCATCATTTTTCATCATTCAATAGGTTTTGTTTAAAATATGAAAAATAAAGCGTAAAATAAGTATTGCTGTTAGTAATACTGTATTTGATTAAAATCTTTTAGTATTTTGATTCGTCGGAGATGTTTACAATAATGAAAACATTCTATTTTACATTTTGTTTTTCAAAGCTGAATCTTCTCGTTTCCTATTATATCACTATTTTAGATGAATTTGGAAACTTTATAGATAAATTCAAATATTCAATTTTATTTCAAAATTAGAAGCCGAAAGTTCCATGGAAAGCTATATTAACTTCCAGAATAATATGGGTTTCTACATTCACAAAAATATGCTGGGGTTTTGGTTATTATTCGTTGTTGACTAAACTGCCATCATATTTGAAGTTAGTACTTCATTTTCCTATTCAACAGGTATAGTACGTTTCTATTATTTACTTAATCACATTGATATAATTAATTAAAATTAAGCATTAATTTATGTTACAGAATGGCGTTATCAATGCACTGATTTACTCAGTAGATGCTGTAACAATATTTTTTTGTGGATTTATGGCAGATTTTGTTAGGCGTAAATTCTTCAGTATGACTACGACAAGAAAAATTTTTGAAGCATTTGGTAAAAATATTATTCCGTGTTTTTATATGTAATTATTTCATTATTAATAATTGATCTCATCAAAGTAGTTATGTTATATATTTCATTTTTTTTCTTTTAAAGGTACTCTTGGTCCTTCATTTTGTATTCTAGCTATCACTTTCTTAGGTTGCGATAGTACTAAAGTAATTATGTGCTTAACTGCAGCAATGGGATTCTTTGGCTTTTGTGTTGCAGGAGATATTGCGTTAGTTTTTGACTTGGCTCCCGATTTTGCAGGTATGATAATTTATGCTTTATTTTCAATTTAGATCTTGTGTCTTTATTTTATTGCCGTTTGATAGTTTGGGAGATATGTTCTAATAATGATTATTAAAAATTTTAAATGTTTTCAATGAGGAATTGTTTAAAAATTTAAATTATAATCCTAAAAAATTGAATTATTGGGCTGCAGTTTGAAAAAATTATAGAATTATAACTTTCCACTATCGTTCGACCGCCGATGTCTGTCCGTCGGAGGACGGAGTTAGATATGTCAGTGGTCTCCAAAGTGGGGTATGCCAAGTTTCCCTAATATGGTATATAATATATAACATATTATATTATATTATAGGGGGTACAACTTATAATTATTTTCGTCTTAGGGATACACGATCAAAAAAGTTTGGAGACCACTGAGATAGATGAAAGTCGAGACCAGATATGGAAACCTTAGGGGCGGGAGGCTCCGATTAACTTTATACGAACTTCCGATGCAAACCGAAAGTTATGTTATTTCAGTTCAAAACTTGAAACGTGAAATTGAAATTATAAAACCTGAAAGGTGTTGGATGACCGACACAACTCTATTATTAAACGAAAAGTATGATGTACAGGGGCAAGCCACTACTAACTTGAGGTGGAGAGCATATATTTTACATTAAATTAATTAAAAATATGATTAAAAATTGCAGCCTGGCATTGTAAAAATTTCACAATAAATAATTGCTCGTAAACATTTAAAATTCACTTCTTAAATACATAAATACACGCTTGCTTAGAGCCTCTTAGTGCCCACAGAGCGGAAAGAGTTTCAAAACTGTTTGTTACTTGAACGTCAAAAGTGTCGTAGTGGTGAGTTTGGTGCTATTTTTTATACGAAAAAGTCTTCCCCGTGTTTTCAAATGTCAACATGCCAGATTTGATTGCATTTGGACGCCATTTAAATCTCTCTCCAGACGGCGCCGAATAATACTTTTATGACGATCACCTGGTATTTCTACTATAACAAATTAACAGAATTTCAATCTGTCATAATGGTTATTTCAATTATTTAGATGTTTTCGGCATTCAAGCAACCTTTTTATCAACAATTCGAAAAATGAGAGATAGTATAAAAACGTATAAACGTAACTTTTTACATGCCGACGAATGAAGAATGGTAAAAATAAACAAACATATACAACATTAATTAATTTTATTATTTACAAAAGTCTTGTTAACGCTGGATTTATGCCTTCATAGACGACAAATGGTGAGTATAACCCAAACCTATTTCCACTGAGTTTGAAAAAATACATTTTAATCGACAGTAAAACATACTTTTCTATCTTCTGTCATGAACTATCGGATGCTACTCCTTGTAGTAAATATGTTTATTACATTGAATAGCAAATATATTTTTCTCAAGAAGTGTATTCGATGCAATATAATAAAATTTTGCACTGTATTTTCAGAAACGTCAGACTAAATTGTTTTTCATTATAATAAAAACACAAGTAAAACGTTTTAAACACACTTTAACGCTTTCCTACTAATTTAAATGATTAAAATATTACTAGATAATCGTCTGAGACTGTTTGAGGAAGAACACAAATTTACGCAAAATTTCGTTTTATGCCATATCTGCTGACACACAACACCTGTGTAAAACAAGACCATACTATAATGTATTTCCGTAAAAAAATATTTATTAAATAGTGCAAACCATTATATTAAATAAAAAATTTTATTTTTAAATTTAATAAAATTATTATGAAATGAAAATTACATGTTTTCGCCGTCTTAACTCAGCTAAAGCTCTTTGTTTTCATTTTTGAATCATATGATTATGTTTGTATAATTCAAAAATAGCAACTCACACGATTCATTTGTTGGTATATGGATATTGAAAATCAATAAAAAATGCCAATGTTTCTAATTTAAAGTTTCTTTGCCAATGTTTCTACAGAAGTATCGGCATATTTCGAAATTAAAATTCAGATTTAGTTAATGTTTTCGAATATTCCTCATATTGATTTGGATTGGATTTATGTAATAAAGCAATGCAACTTATAAGCGATCTGTAAAAGATGATACTGCCTGGGAAGACTTTCTATATTACACACATGGAAAAAGTGGGATTGGAAGTGAAAATTGGAAAACTCCATGCAACCAACTCATTAATGGGTGTAAACCTGCAGCCAAACCATGATAGGATCAAATACTAACTTTTATCAAAGATCAAGGTCTAAAATATCAAAGATGTGACCTTCCACCCCACCCTGTTTTTATCCATCGTAATACAAATAAAATTTTTTATTATAGCAGATTTCTTAAACTGATACATTTAAAGCATTAGAAAAACATTCTCAATAACAACATCCAATAAGAGAAAAATTACAATAAATTTAGATTTAAAAAAAAAATTTTATTTTTAATTTCAGGTATTCTCTACGGATTAACAAACGGTTTGTGTAGCATCACAGGAATAATCTCACCTTATGTTATAGGGCTTATATTAGACAAAAATGTAAGCTATAATAAAATTTGCATTTGTCAGTATATTTTAAACTATATTAATTTATTTTTGAATTATTTAGCAAGGAGATATGGTTCGATGGAGTTACGTATTCTATATGGCATCTTCTTTTTATTTTCTTAGTGGTATGATATTTTTGTTAGGAGCTACTGCAGAACTTCAACCGTGGGCTATTGTAAAACCACCGGATAAAAAAGAAGTAAAGAATTGATCGCAATAAAATTAAGTTCATTTAGAGATTTTCATGCAAACTCATTACAAAATAATTATGTAAATGATGATTTAATATAATAAATTTATTTGTTAATTCTTCAACGTACTGAAGTATCTCTCTTATTTGGCAACTGCTGTACTTACAATATAAGATGTTTATATTATGTGCTGTATTTATATTTTTCTCTAATCAAATTTATTATGTAACAAAACAACAATATGTTAAAACAGACATCATAAATGACATCTTTTTTTCATCGTTAATAAACTTTTAACAGTAAAATCTAATTAATTGATTTAACAATTTTTTAAGTTGAATAATAATGTGATATTTTCCAATGGAAATTATGAGGACATTTTAAACATTTTCTTTAGAAGCATTATATTTTTGTTCTAAATACGAGCAGTGAAATAAGACCCAAGAAGAGGAAGCAACTGGCCCTGGCTAGGTGTACTCATGCGTTAATTTGACTCTAATGACTGATGAAGGATAAATAACGAAACTTCAACTATTATAAAAAAATTATAAAAATTACGATGTCAGTTCGCTGTTCTGGGGAACCGGAATCATGTCGGGCGAGAAACTCCAGGAATTTTTGATATTTGAAATTTAGAAGTAAATTGTTTTCGTAACGCACTCATTTCTTTCCATTACTGTTATACTATAATGGCACAAACTTTTTGCATTATAACATCTCCCAGTAACCATCTGGCATAAATGACAGCTTTTACAGCTTAAATCAACGTCTCATATAAATAAATATCAAAGCGAATTTTTGACAGATAATCTTTACCTGTCGTCATTGTATTTCAATGTTTTTTGTTAGTTCGATCTTTTGAAAAATTCGAACTCGAATGTAAGTTTACATGAATTTCATAAAATTGAGATTTCCATTTGTTAAGATATAGGACTGTCCACAAATTATTGTGACGTAGATATGGTGGGAGGGCGTGCAGGTAATTGTTACGATACGTTACAAGGCAGGGGTGTTTACAAAAACATAACGTAATGCTAAGGCCTTTAAATCTACTGGTGTTTCTTAAATATGTAGCAAGTAGGGTAAGCTACCAGTAGCTTTTTCACCAAATGATAACTTTTCACAGTTCTGTGGAACATTCTCCACTACATTCACCATCGTCCGAGCAATGGAGAATCTTCTACAGAACTGTGGCAGTGGCTGTTCTACTCCTACACCTGGGTGCAACTCATGCTGTTACTTCCTTATTGTACCTGCTTTTCCATCGTACACTGCTAAAGACCATCTCCATTTTATTGTTTATTTATCTTATCTTCTCTCGCAACACCAATGATGACGGTCTCAGTTACTGTTTCCTTAAAAATTTTCTATCAAAATTATTACTTTATTGCTTATCCTTTTCTTTAAATGACACTTTCCCGGATTTCTATTAAAACTGTCTTGTGTATTAAAAGTGTTCATATTACTGTAGACCTAAAAAAATATACCCTCCATTTCCATCGTTCTTTTAATGAGTCTCAAAAAATAAACTTTCCTTACGATCACTTCTGCTCAGAGGATCTTTTATTCAATCTGTATATGTTAGAGCACCTAGCACCACAATGTGGTAGCTAGGGAGTCTAATATACACGTCCAACATATCTAAAACAGACCATTCCCTAAAAATTCCTAAGGATTTTTGATCCGAACGAATTCGTTCCAAGACTTTCATAGTAGTAGGCTGTCACCTTAATCCAGTGGTTCCCAACCGGTGTTCCGTAAGCATTTCCCAAGTGTTCCGCAGATTTAGTTGCAAATCGGAAAGTGTACAATCGTATTCGAGCCGCCGAATATCAAAAAATTAAAATCATAAAATTTTCATAAACTTAAATATATATGTACGACTCGTACTTATGGAGTGTACTACTGTTTCGAATAAGATAAAGGCAATGATAAAAACTGAATGAAATATGTAAAAAACATCACGCACAAGTTTCCCATTAAAGTTATTTAGGTACATTTTTTCCTGTCTTAGAATTGGCATTAATAATATGAGTAGAGATTTTGAATTACAGTAGAGCGTCGTTAATCGGAACGCTGGTAATAGGAACGGCCGGTAATCGGAACGATTTTCAGTCGGACTGTGTCGTGCTGAATCAGAGTCGGTAGATTAACTGGTCTTTCGACTAATAGTTCAAACTTAGCTAGAGACAATATTTGCCGCTAGTTGGCGCCACTGTTCGCAGAAGAGCGTTGTTCTTGCTTTGGATTTACGGAACTCAGTGATTTCGACCTATAATAATTGTTTTTTTTAGCTACATAAAAATGCCAACGTGCTTTGTGCCAGGATGCAAGGCAGGATATAAGTCATCGAACGAGAAGAGACATTTCTTCCGTGTTCCTAGCGATAAGATTGAGAAGTGGATGCGATGCATTCCACGAGACGACAAGATGCTAACAAGTAAATGTTATGTTTGTGACGTACATTTTGCGAGTAGATTTATTTTAAAAACCTACTCCCATGTTATAAATGGAGAGAAAGTAGAAATTCCACGAGATCGCTGGGCATTAACGTCAGATGCATATCCATCAAACTTCCCTAATTGTCCTAAGTACATTAGTAAGTCTGTACCTCAAAAACGATCAACGCGATGTCTCACAAGAAATGAAGAACCATCTACGAAGAGATACCGAAAAGTCAATACCAAAGGTAAATATTTATATGTTTTTTATGTAATCTTAATCCTTAGTGAGCCATGTAACTTTTTGCCCTTGCCTGAGTTGCAGTGGGTCTCTCGGACCCTGTGTTTTAATATAAATTTTTCGATTGGAAGCTTAAGACATCTAGTCTAAGTAAAATCAAATAAAAAAAAACGTTCTAATCTCATGTTGATCGGGCCGAAAAGTTGAGAAAAATATAAATTTTTTCAGTATTTTTAAGGAACATTTTATATTTAAAAAATGCTAACTAAAGATTGAGCTGGGTTTGTGAGACCCACTGTGATTCACTGAGGGCTATCTCTCTGTGGCCTAACTTTTCTTATAAATACTTTAAGATTAATTGTCTGATTTTTTTAATATTTTTTTATCAATCATTAGATTTGCATGATACACACTCTCAAGTAACAACTGTAGAAAATGAAATAGAAGAACCCTCCACATCTGAAGCAGCAACTACACAGCATCCTGAGCTGTTATATATCAATAAAATCTCTGCTTTGCAGTCTGAATTGTTAAAAGTCAAAGAGGATTTGTATCGGTGTAGAAAGCAAAAGATGATCTATAAGAAGAAACTGAAAACTCTTCAAACAGAAAATCTCAAGCTTCATCAAGAAAATGCTGAACTTAAAATAAAACAGTTGTCAGCTGATAAACTTGATTCCTTACCACCGAGACAGAAACTTGTAATAGAGCACATGCTGAAAGCATGCCATATAAAAAGCAAAAAGGGTATGAGATATGACATTAATTGGTTACTTGACTGTTTGCTTTTAAAAATTAGGTCACCATCTGTCTATGAATTTTTGAGAAATAATGATTACTTGCCTTTACCTTGTCAGTCTACACTGCATCAATATATTAGAGGCATTAATGCCAAATTTGGATTTGATGAAGATCTTTTTGTTATTTTAAAGTCAAAATTGGAGACTATTCCACAAACAGAATGCCAGGGAGTTTTAATTTTTGATGAAATTACACTTCAAAAACATATAGAACTTTCAAAAGCTACTGGTGAAATGATTGGACTTGTTGATTGTGGTGATAATTCTGTGTTGCGACAGAGTGAATTTACAGCAGGTGATCATGGCCTAGTGTTTATGTTCAGACCTCACTTTGCTAGTTGGGTACAATGTATTGGCACATTCTGTTCAAAAAGCTCTGTCCCAGGTACTACTGTTGCAAAACTTATTTTGCAAGCAATTATTCATTTAGAGCAGTGTGGCATAATAGTCAATGCAATAGTTTGTGATGGTGCCAGCACAAACAAAGCAGCTTTAAAAACTTTAGGAATTTGTGCAGACACAAATAATGTACAATGCTCATTTACAAATCCTGCTGCAGATAGACAAGTACTGGCAATTATTGATGTACCACATATTTTAAAATGTATGCGAAACAATCTTTTGAAAAGTAGATACTTTCAGGTAAAACTAAGAAAATAAAGTGTTTTCACCTAATTTATAATATAAGCCATTGCATTATTCTTCATTTTTACTTTTAGTTTCCTGAAGGAAGGGTTGAATTACAGCATTTTAAAGCAGTTGTTGATGAAGATTCCAAATTACCAAAGGGATTAAAGGCATGTCCCAAAGTAACTGAAATACATGTTAATCCGAATAACTTCCAGAGAATGAGTGTATTGCTGGCAGCTCAAGTAACACTTTTTTTTTTTTTACTTATATAATCTGATTTGATAAGAATACTTTTATTTATTTCATTTCTTTATAGATATTTAGTAATACTTTTGCTGATGCTATGCTGTTTTATAAACAGCGTGAGGTTGCTAGCCTAAAGAATGCAGATGTTACAATAAGTTTCATACGTCGCATCAATGCTCTTTTTGATGCTTTAAATCGCAGATTGCCACAGGATGGAATCAGACATGATTCAAATGATCTCAAGGTAATAGTAATGATTCACTAGGAAAAACTATAAATGTTTTAATAAACAACTTTTTTAAAATAGGTTATTGAAGAATCTCTAGAATGGTTAAATAGATGGGAAACATTCAGATTACAGATTGAAAGCAGTGATCAAAAGGGATTTTTGAGCCACCAGACAGCAGAAAATCTACGCTTGACGCTAACTAGTATCTCAGCACTCATTAAACAATTGCTTCCAAACTCATATTATATCTTGACAGCTCACTTTAATCAGGACCCATTAGAGGTAAAACTGACTTAGTGTAATGATTATATAATCTTGTATTAAACTCTTAACTTATGTTTTCTTTTCAATTAGCGTTTCTTTGGAATGATAAGACAAGGAAGTGGAAGCAATTCTCATCCCACAACAGTACAGTTCTTATACCTGTATAGACTGATGACTGTGTACAGTTTGGTTCGTCCTCCCAAACGAGCATCAGTTCAAACTGATCCTGGATCTTCCCTTGTTACTTTAAAAAATCTTCTTCAGAGTCATAAAAAACCATTTAAGGAAGTTCAAGAACAATTGGAAGAACATTTACAAAATTTGCTTTGTAATCCAAGCCTGCCCTGTGGAGATCCTACTGATAATGAATTATTAGATCACGATTATTGTGCACCAGAAACATTTAAGTTTATTTTACATTATTTAGGAGGTTACATTGTTCGTCATCTGCTGCCATCACTTGGTTGTGATGAATGCAAAAATATATTAACAGCAAAACCTGAAGATGCTGCACCAGAGAAGACATTTACATTCATCAAATCTCGAGGAGGTTTGTTATATCCAAGCTATAAGCTTTGCCAATTGATGTACTGGGCAGAAAGCAAAGTATGTGAACAATTAACAAACCCAAACATGAATGTTTATTTTTCAATAATGGATATTATATTAAATCAGTGTTCTGTTACATTGATGATAGGATGCCACAATGCTGGTCACAAGTCCTACTTGACCTCCAGATTTTTGCACTTTTTTGTTACCTGTCGATTGCATTTTTTCACGCGAACGATTAATCAATCATTTATTTCATCAATTGAAAGTAAAAAACATAGAAAAATTTCTCACTTAAAGTAAATTTTAATAGCGCAAATAATAATAATTTGTTTGTATGTATAATAAATTTTTAACGTATAATAATTGTACTATTATGTCAGTTTTGTTCCTTGTCATTCATTTAACTGAATATCAATCTTTATTAAATAAACATTTCTCAGCGATGGAAGGTGTTTAATGTTTTATTAAGTGTCATTTATTTATCCATAAACCTGGTTTTGGGTTTAAATAAAAGCCTTTTCATTCTTATAATAAAATTCATAGAAAATTATGAAATCGAACTCGAAGGTTATATATAACTTTCAATAAAAAAAAAATATTCGACCTCACTGAGATTCGATCTAGCGCTCTTGTAGTGATTGCAATGCCCCTGGTGGTAACATTTGTCTCTAGTTGATTTTAGCTACTAGCGAAGATAGGAAGTCGAAAGACCAGTTAATCTACCGACTCTGGCTGAATCGAACGTTTTTGATACTAGATTTACTTCTAAAGTATAATTTTCATGTTTTTTATATTCTTCAATATATTTATTTTGTTTGTACAAAATGCAGAAATAATTTTTAACGATACGATAGCCTCGATTATTATTATAAAAATTTTCGTTAGGCTTAAAATCGACGAAAATTCAACCCGAAGCGACACGCAACGGAGAAAAATTTGAACATCGGACAGGTTAATATATTTTTTCGTATCGGTAATCGGAACAAATGACTAATCGGAACAACCCCAGTCCCCAATTGATTCCGATCTTCGACGCTCTACTGTATAACTGCTCAATTCTAATAAAATAACTGATGACAAGCTTATGTATTTCATATTAACTTAAGTAAGTGTTCCGCTAAAGAAAATTGCTCACAAAAGTGTTTCGCATCCTAGAAAAGGTTGGGAACCACTGCCTTAATCGCACGGCCCTCGGCCATTTTTTAATTATCAATATGGCTTGTTGTTAAATTTAGCGCTGCTACAGTGCTGCAATCGTTACTGAAGGTCTTTTAACATCTGAAGTTGTTTCTCCGATGTCGATAGCGCCATCTGTTAAAAGCGAATATTTGTAAAACCTGTTTGAGAAAGCGGTTGATAAATGATGTATTCACGTGCGTTCGTTAGTAGCAATCGCACTGAGTCTCCGCTACTACGAGAGTGCGTTGATGCTTGTAGGCATTTAGAGACGAAGATGAAAAAAGAAAAACGACTCATCTACTATAGATAGTATCCTGATAAAAAAAAAATCTATGATTTTAAAATATAGGTTTTAGAAACAAAAAGAAGGTCACAATTGCAAAATTTAACCATAAAATGAATTATCTTGCCGACAGAGCACACAGAATAGCCGCGAAAAAACTTCGAGAAAACATTTACATTACTAAATTTTCATTCATAGAACAACATAATGGACACCAAAACGAAACTATCTCAGCCTTGGAGGACGCCATGTTGCTTTCCACCGTAAATACAAGCTCCGTTTTTGCCGTCCAACGGCACGCACTCCGGCGGAATATAGGAACGCGTTGCCGGGACGATATAGTCTCTTAACGGACTCACCACAGACGTCAATCATCCATGGATTCTCCAGTTCCGAAAAATGTAAATACGGGGGGAAATAGCCATTTCAGCTAACGCCCAACAATCCCGCCAGAGAGCTGGCAAGGTAACAGGAAACTAGAGAGCCTATAAAGAGAGAGTGGTCATAGGGATAGGTAGCTGCCGCCATGTCTTTTCCAAACTGCTTATTTAGCCGCAACTACATACTACACTTAGTTGATAAAAACGGAAACAATCTAGCACTTATTTAAATGAAAAATCGGGTAGAAAAAAATAAATGTCGTTTTTGACTTATAGAATTATTTTTTACTATTATTATTTGTTTTTTTAAGAATCGTACAATAAAAGTAAAATAAAACGGGTTTCGTTAAAAGCGCATAACAGATTACCGAGCTATAGGCGTATTTCTGTCTTCTGTGACGTCTTCCGTTCTAGAAAGTTAGCCATGTTGTTACTTAATGATAGCGACGCAACTCTTTAACGTTGCTATGATCACTGTCTTATAACGTCAGCTCTCACTTTAATCCGCCGGCCCAAGGTTCAAGCCAAAGTTGATTCGAGTTTTTTCGAGGGGAAATAAACCCAGATATGTTAGGCTCTATTCTTCACCATTCAGCCGACTCCATTGCGGGCCTTTTTGAACTTGCGACGGGCAAAAAATAGGCCGAGCCGAGTTGAACAGATAAAAGAATTTTAATGAGAATTCAATAAAATTCCCCCCTTTGCTGATTCACTTATAGGATAGAAATAGCAGACACGACACAATACAAATAAATAATGAATTTCAATTAAGAAAAGATATTTGCATTAAGATAATTGAACTATCTTGCAGTAATTTTAATTATTTAATGTAGAAAAATTGATTAATAAACTGCCATCAACAGCAACACGGCATACAGTGATACTATTGCACAGATGCAGCAGATTGTTCAGATGTAGCTATTGTCATTAATAATATTACTCGTTTTGCCATGTAAAAGTTAAAAGGGAATACATTAGTTGTATATGGCAACACGACACGTGAGGAAGAGTGCCTCTCGGGAGAACTTTCAATGAAAAACCGACCCCTATTTAGGTGTTACAAACATGAAGAAAACCCGGAAAATTCTGCATTGTCAGCCCGTTGGCGAAGCGCGAACTCGCGAAAAACTACAAATGTTCAGTGGTTTTGCCACTCGGCCACTGGTGGGCAACTCTAAAAGGCCTTCAATCCCGTTCATTATGAGTCAGACCATACCCACAATGGTGAGGGAGGGACGAGCTCAATGTATCTGGGACAGAGCTTTCATAAAAAATTGTTGGAGACTTGCTCGCCCGGATTTGATCCCGACTCCTTCAGAGAGGTGAGCCGAGACATTTACTGCCACGATCATCACTCTTTAATCATTATTACACAAGGACAGATTCGAAAATTAAAAAAAAAACCAAAAATGAATCATTAAAATTTTTTATCTTCTTGAATTAACGCGTAACAAAGAAACTCAACAATTGACCCGTTGATTATTTTGCTCTTTTATTGCGAAGAGTGCGATTTCGAGTGCGATTAAAAATGTTTTTTAATTCTGGCGATTATCGACCCTTGCCTCAATACACAATTTAAATGTGAAAAATCTCTTACCCCCTTGGGGTAAGAGATTTTTCACATTTTATTGTTATTTATGCAAATAAGAAATTCATTCGGAAAATTAATGGCTTTAAAAAGAAATTGCTCGGTGCAAATGATAATTAATTAAATTTAATTTAAATTGTGTATTAGGAAAATCGATGTTATTAAATTTTGGTTGTTAAAGGTCGAGGGGTGGGGAGATAAAAGAGGTCATGTGTCTTATCTGCAGTAGGGTCGGACCTAATGACAATAATACTCTTTGTTAGCATTTACAAATCTTTTGTAAAACCCATCCCTACCCTCAAAATTAAGCTTTTACCATTTCATAATAGTTAAAAATATAAAAAGTTTTTACTAAAATATAACAAAATGACTTAAAATTAAATTTAGTCATTTTTATACACATTTTTGAAAACTTTCCTTGTTTAGACGATGAATATATGGTCTGTCCATATGTGTAACACAGTGATGATAATTATTTATATATTTATCTATACCTATCTACACGTAAAAAAGGTACAGGCGGAAACGTATTCTTCGGCTCCATAAAAACTATAGACCTCTGTCGTGATGTTATTGGGGCCATCGTTAAGCGACACATACCTCCTATTATACGTAATCAAAGTTCGATAGAGCACAACTGTTCTCCTCTGCGATTGGCACTAAACCAAAATATCTCAGAGATAAGAATTACATAAAGAAATGAATTCTGAATTCGAATTAGGAGAGGCCCAACACGTCCACAGAATAGTAATAACATTAATTTGCTTATTTCATAGAAAATTTTGCGAAAGGTTATATAAAATGTTTTCCAAGTAATGTATTATACTTTCTCTATTAATTTTACAAATATTTATTGCATTGTAAATTCTTTCTTTCCACTTTTAGTGAGCGATTGGTTGAAGATAAGAAGGATTGTGGATTAAATAATAACGTTAGGGTTTCTGCAAGAAAGATCGAAAGGAACAAAGA
Source organism: Centruroides vittatus (assembly GCF_030686945.1). NCBI lineage: Eukaryota > Metazoa > Arthropoda > Arachnida > Scorpiones > Buthidae > Centruroides > Centruroides vittatus. Next base: position 55,722 of record NW_027122531.1, read on the forward strand.
CTTCAGAAAGCAAGAGGATAGCACGGAAAATAGTTTTGGATATAATATTGGATATGCTATTGGATATACTATTGGATGTACTATTAGAGATAGAAAGGCATTGAAAAAAACCGGATCTTTCTTCAAGGCAGTATGGAAACCAGTCAAGAGGTGAGTTTCTGTATATGTCAGTACAAACAAAGTTCGATTTAGCTCGGCCATTCGTTCGCCTTTACAGTTCTCACTGAATCCGGTGTGATGCTGAACCGAAGTACCTCAAACAGCAGCACAATTATTGACAGTATTAAGATATGAGCTTGAAAACTTCGTAATTTTTATGAGAACGGCATAACTTTCCTATATTTTTGGCGCTACATGGAGATTTACCAAACTAGTTTCATTTCTAATCCAATGAAAAGATAAGCTACAAATGAAAATAATAATAACGAGCAATTATTTATTGTGACATCGTCACAATGTCGGCCTGCAACTTTTAATAGTGGAAAGTTATAGTACAAATTTTTCAAATCGCAGCCCAATAATTACAAAGCTTTTACAATAGTAAAATTGAATTTAAAATATCGCTGAAAGAATATCATTCAGAATGAATAAATATAACACTTTTTTATTCTAAATTTGATATATTGTAATACTTGCAATCAATCAATATAAATACAGCCGAACCTCCATGTTGCGCTCTCTATATGCTTTGATAATTTAATTCAAATTCAGATATAGGTTTTCAATAAATAATTATACTTGTTTTTCACATTCCAGATCAGCGCAGAAAGTATGGGAAAGCGTGAAAAGTGGAGAAACCGAATACGTTCGGTTTGAATAAGGATCTTTTTTTCTCCATCATTGAATCAAGTATAAGATTTATCTGCTTGATTTTGTCCGAGTTCGTCTCGGGTAAGTGTTTAATCGGAATGTTATTGTATTCTATACTCAGAACTTAGGAGATTTTCCACTCTCAACTTATAAATTAAACACCATTTCTGTTCCCGATGTACGGTACCATCAACACACAATGGCCAGGTAACAGGAGAACGGGAAACGTGTATTAACGTGGAGATACATTATGTTCTTCAGACGATTCAGATTTTACATATAGACAGACTAAGCTAGGCTTTCAAAGCATTAGAATTATATATACAGTGTATGTATATTCTTGTCCAAGTATCGACAAAAATATATTCTGGGGGTGTACTAGTCTCGTAACGTAGGAAAGCAACAGCATAAATAAGAGTAGAAATTAAAATACTCAGCATGTTTATGTGAATATGAGTACATGAAGATTCTAAAGTAACCAAATTAATAATAGTATATTTGAATCATAATAAATGACACAATAGTAGCGAATTAACAATTATGCATTGAATAACTTATCGTTTGATTCGTATATAATTATTTTTAGAAGGAAATTAACCTACTGATTTAAAACTTATTTACATAATTGAATACTTCAAATTAAAATATTAATTATTTTCATTTTATTTTCACAGATTTTAGAAGAAATTTAGAGATTTCATCTCTATGCAGTGTACATGCACTATTTCAAAATTTCAAAAATTTCAAAATTTATTTATACTTTAATGAAATTGCATTCTCATTATATGGACTTTCCGAATGTGGCTTCCCGAAATTTGTCTTTATTTCGATTATGACGCTTTAACGCAATTTTGACGTAATCCCGATTTTGACTCCAATTTGAATTATATCCCGATTGTGACGTCTCGAATATTGATCTTAACTCGATTGTGATTCACCAATTTTGACTCCCAATTGCGTCTCCTCGAACTTTGACTTTATTTTGATTGTGACTTTCCGAATTTCGACTTACCATAATTGTGTCCATTGTTTATCTCGTTGTCTAAATTCGTTGACCATCTGATGAAAGGAAGGCGAATAACACGAAACGAGAATGAAGACTTAGTATAGAAAACAAAAGACAAAAGATTTCTGAAATATTAAAGGATACGCATTATGAAATGGTAAGTGGAATTATTCTTAGGAATATACAAATTTTAAATAAATGTTGTTAAGCATTGTTTGTCGTTTCCAGATTACGGATCGTGATCCTGAACTTCTATGATTAAGAAGCGTTCGGAGATTTCGAGAGAATGGAGTTGTAAAGGAGTGCTTTTAACAGAGTAGGGACAAAAGTGACACGACCTTCTGAATTGGTCCCACCCGGTGTTGTATTTGTAAACAGGTGGGGAAACAAAAGGAGCACCGTCTTTGTTTATTGGACTTGCGAGAGGTGGGGCAATGTGTCTGCCACATGTTAGCTTGCTAGAAAAAAGTGTAAACAAGTGACGGACGTTATGGTGAGCTTGTTTCGTCGGGAGAACAGTCGACGTTTTGGAAAGCTTCCGATGAAAGGAAGAATCCTGATTTTTCGGAAGTTGTCGTCCAAAAACTCTTTAAATAGTAAGACGAGCGAGAGAAAAGGGGAGAAGGGCAAGAGACTGGTACACGGTAGTCTCAGGCACTTGGGAAGCCCGCTGAGCGTAGAGAGAGTGTTCTTTTCTGGTAAACATCTCAGGGAGGGGTTAGTGCGGAGACTGGACTGACCGCGCAGTCGAGCCAACTCCACAAACGGACTGAGGTCTCTCCAGAGTTTAATAGTTCCCGAAGGCCACGCTGATACGTGAGACACCACACTTTGTTGTCCTGTATATGTTACGTTGTCAAACTTGTATATTCTACGTATTTTGTTAGTAAATAAAGTTTAAATATTCTACGAATTGAATGTGGAGGTGTACTTTTCATCCAATCTGAATCAACTATTGGATCGTGATGCACACGGGACCCATCTCAACGAGACAGAGTTTCGGAAACAACATCACTAGATCTTCACGAGATCTTTACTGGAGTTAAAAAGATTTCAACAAACAACATGGATTCACCCGAATTACATTGAATTAAAACGCGTACATGATGCAGCATGGATAAGAAAAATCCAGAATATTGTGCGAACCTTTGTAATTTCTATGTATAAAGTTGAATTTCAAATGCGTTTTTATACTTTGTAAATGAAATCGATGTATTTTATGATACGATAATAATAAAAATTAAAAAACAAAATAATTTTGGTAAATTCTACGTGGGCGATTTATATATAAGGAAATTAGTTTGTATCGTAAAACCACTTTTTTTCTTTAAACGACTGAAAAATAAAATGTCTTCTACTGTTTTCACATTGTATCGGATGTCAATCATTCGAAGCATCCCTAGCGGCCAATGCAGTTATTTTCAATACTTTTCTGCTTGCAGTCCGTGACCAGATGTTCCATTGACTCTGCTCAGCGTACTCTTATCCTCCGTTAAATATACTCTACAATAAGAAAAAAAGAAAAGTGATATTTTGATCAATTTTGCAAGGTCAAACTCTGATGACATAAATAAGATTTTGTGTACCATAAATTTGCAAAATTTCTCATAACAGCAAATTATGAAAGAAGAAAACAATTATTATTTTACTAGCAAAGCACAGTTAACAATAATCAAGTGCAGTGCTGCAGTTCCAAAATGACGGATTTCGGTGCATTGAAATGTTTTGCGAATTATTAATAGAAAGATTTTAAAAGTAATTCATTTTTAAGATGCAATGCTTGTTTGGGAGGTAAAATCTATTATTTAAATTTTGTGTGTGCAGCTTCTGAAGTAGATAATAAAACATTTTAATATACAAGTTTTGTCAAATCTGACTTTAATTTAGTAATGAATATTATAAAAGAAAAGTCAGTAGAAACAGAATACAGTGATTAAAACCTTAAAATTTTATAACTTTACTGTCACATAGTAGAAAAATTCAACTTCGCACATTTTCACGGTGGAGGCAGCCATTTTGTGCAGCGAGCAAAGCAACTGAAGCGAGCGATGTAGACTTAACCTCGAACTAGTAAGACCGCTGCGAGAACCGCTGCGACAGCGCTTCAAGAAAACTAGTTCAGCAACTCTCTTCACGACATCGCTTAGTTTAACAACCGATAGTCAAATTATTTCTAACAAGTTTTGTTCGATTTCTTCCGATCTAACATTTGATATAAAATAGCTTTCAAATTGTATCTGTAAAACCTTCAAATTTGAATTTCAAAATTAAACCAATTTAAAATTTTAAATTTTATGCTATTGTTGGTAATAAAAAAATTTAGCTTACCGATACTTATTTAAAACAGTATAAATTTGCAGTCTCCATCACTAAGGGTCTGTAAGGGACCATTAGTGGGACGGAATTGAACAAAACTTGTTAGAAATCGTTTCACTATCGGAGACTCTGCGATAGAGACTGTATCGAGGATATGCATTATGTAATTTTGGGGAAGATACATGAGGCTGCATTATTGGATGTTACAGGTGGTTGGACGATAGTCGAAAAGTATAAAAATAGCGTCACGGAATTTATGGACAATTCTTACCACATATATAATTAATTTATAAATTAATTATATCTAGCTTGAAGGATAAAGCTGGAAATCTGAACTGTTCGATCTAAAATTGAACTTTTAGACTTTTAGCCACCATACTTTTAATTAATACATTTCTACAAATGATAGGGTTACCATATTCCAATCTTCATTTTAGTTTTTTCTAGAAATTTTCGTGTTTGCCAGTGGTCGACTGGACGAAACTACAAATCACTGGGTCGTGAGTTCGCGCCTTGCCAACGAGCTGGCCATGTGGAATTTTCGGGTTTTATTTACGATTTTTATTAGCACCTAAATGAGGACCAGTTTTCCTTAAAGGCATCCCCATCGACAGATTGTCTATGTGTCGCATTGCCTTATACTAATATTGTACCACCAAGTGATGAACTTCCGAATCTTTGCATGTCATGGCAGTCAACGCGCTCCGCATGTCTAATGAAGCGGTTTCTAGCAGCTGCATACAACGTTATCGTCATCATTTTGTTTTTTTTTTATTTCAGCCGAAAATTTTTCTTATTCGGTTTGAAAGTACTAACATAAACCAGAGACTTCGACTGAAAATAGGATATCGATTTTTAATTCGTGTAATGTAAATGAACAATTTTATATTGACGTTTTATTGCTTTGATAATTATGTAAAATAAATTACGCTAAGTATTTTCCGGGAAAAGGATACTGATCTCTGTGGGTAAAGAGCTTCGCTCAATAAGCTTAACAACACTAAAATACCCATTATTCTGTATCTTTTACTGTATAAAAAAATTGAAAATATATCAGCTGCTCGTAATTAAACAGATATACTGCGTACAGAAAGAGAAAATTATATAGAAAACTTGCATACACAAATGCAATATAATAATTTTTAATTGAAACATTTACTGGCTGTGTGGCCGAGCGGTCAAGGTGGCAGCCTACCGCTCTGGGGGACCCGGGATCGAATCCGAACGGGTCGAAAATCCCCAGGAATTTTTCGGGGGGTGGTCCGTTCGGATATGTCGGGCCCCGTCCCTCACCACCCGGTCGTCCCATTGTGGGCCTGGCCGAACCCATAATGGGCCTTCTAAAAGAAGTCCTAGCCCACAGGGTGGAAAAAGTTAAAAAACAAAAAAAAATTGAAACATTCAAAAAATTAACTCAATTTAAAATTGTAAATAAATTTTAAATTTAATTTATTCAATTTGAAAAGTGGTTAATAATAATAGTTGATGTGCTAGTATTCTGCAAACAATTTTAAATGTTCTAGAACAGTGGTCCCCAACCCTATGCTCGACGGCCGGATGGCCGAGCGGTAAAGGTGGCAGCCTACCGCTCTGGGGGACCCGGGATCGAATCCGAACGGGTCGAATAATCCCCAGGAATTTTTCGGGGGGTGGTCCGTTCGGATATGTCGGGCCCCGTCCCTCACCACCCGGTCGCCCCATTGTGGGCCTGGCCGAACCCATAATGGGCCTACTAAAAGAGGCCCTCTTAGTGCCCACAGAGCGGAAAGAGTTAAAAAAAAAAAAAAAAAAAACCCTATGCCCGCGGGCACCATAGCGCCCGCCGATCGTTTTACGTGTGCCCGCCGCTGTGCGATCACGATAAAAATAAAAATATTTCGGTTTTCAATAAAATGCTATGTAAAAGTTTTTTCGTTTTTAATGATTAACCACTCAAAAGTAGAAATGGCGTCCAACACAGATAAAAGCACAAAGCGAAATGCAACCGATCTCTTTTTCCCCTCCGTCAAATCTTCACCAACCAAATTTCCCATACCTGAAATGAAATAAACCGGTCCGTTCTGAATATCATAAAATCAAAATACAGATCACGACTTACAGAAGAACACCTTGACGATTGCTTACGAGCAGGAATATCATCATACTCTCCTAATTACGAAGCAATGGCCAATGAAATGCAATGCCAAAAATCACATTTACTTTCAGATTTATATTTTTTATAAAGAATTTTTATACTCTGTAGATTTTGTATGCATTGTTTAGTAATTACTTGTTTTGTAAAAATTATTGTTAATAGTCTTGTGTATGTTTTATTACATTTTCGGAATTAAATGTTTTCTGTACATTATGTGTATGTATTATTAACTATGTCCAAGTATAAATTCACCTTGAAAAAATAAGTGGTGCCCGCCGTCTGGCCGGTATTCTAGAATGTGCTCTTAGGTACAAAAAGGTTGGGGACCCCTGTTCTAGAACATTAACTGACAAATATAACAGGCAATTGGAAAAATTCGAAGGATAAGCATCCTGTGTTAGTTGCCATTTTCCACGGAGAATCCCAACTCCTTTACTTTCTTTTTTTTTTAACTCTTTCCGCCCTGTGGGCACTAAGAGGGCCTCTTTTAGAAGGCCCATTATGGGTTCGGCCAGGCCCACAATGGGGCGACCGGGTGGTGAGGGACGGGGCCCGACATATCCGAACGGACCACCCCCCGAAAAATTCCTGGGGATTTTCGACCCGTTCGGATTCGATCCCGGGTCCCCCAGAGCGGTAGGCTGCCACCTTGACCGCTCGGCCATCCGGCCGTACTCCTTTACCCTCAGTTATATGCACATAATTCTTAATCAGAAATCTTTCATCAAAATCAAGTCACATATTCGCGATTTTCTTGCGAGTTGTAAATCTTTCCGAGGAATTATACGTTTCCACTTATCTAATTAGATCGAAAGTGATGTAAAAAATGCCACTTTTTATCAAATATGCAGTAGCCAGACAAACAAACACAAAACACTTATTCGGCATGCTGTTGTTTCTTTTACTAATAGAAAACAAAAAAAAAAAATACAAAAATACTTGAAAACGGCAAAACTACTAACGAAATGGATAAACAAACTTCTCGCCGCAAAGCGCTTTGAGCGCCGGATAAACGATCTAGTGTAAATTTTAAAAAAAATTAAGAAAAAATAGTTAAAATTAATATTTTTTTCTTAAATATTAATCATATTAAAGCATTAATATAATGATTAATTAATTTTAAGATTAAATAAATCTACTTGACATGTGGCAACGTGATTTGTAGGAGCATATGACAACAAACCGTGTTTCATAGATTAACGACATGTGATCTGTAATAAAAGGAAGACAAATTTAATATGACCCTCGTGGTGGATAAAACAGAAGTGAAAGTCTGGAACACGAGATAAATAGGAAACTGAAACGACTGAAATATTTGTTTACATTTGTTGTTGAAATTAAATGTAGTCATGAAATCGAGCGATATATTCGAATTGGTTCGTCCACAATGTGTTTATCTGACGAAAAGCGTGGAAACGGTAAAGGCAAATGACATTACGGTATTAAGAAAAGTTTTAGAATCAATAAATATTGAAAAGACGACATTTCAAGAGCTTCAGGAATATTTATTATTTCCTTTAAGATTAATTTTGAGAACAAATAAAAGGTTCGTATCTTTTCGAATTTCTCGTATGTAAAGACTTTGTATTGTAATCTTATAATTTGGCGATTACTATAAAGAATATACTCGTGTAACTATAGCAGATAACTCACGATGAATTTATAAATACGGTTAATGTTACCTATGGTAGTGAACATGGCGGCTCCTCTCTGAAACAGTGGGGACGCACGTACTAACCTAACCTAACCTACGGTAATAAATGATCCTAGGTTCTGATGACTGAATAAGTCTTTGAAGCTCAAATTATCAGTAAACAAGACTTTCTCTCACTTTTCAAAAATTATAATACTTTTGGATAATTTGCTTTTATAATACATAAAGTGAGTACAATGAGTATGAAGTGAAAGTATACAGATCTTTATTGCATTTTTTTGTGATATGTATCGTTATATTCAAATCATAGAGAAAGACATAATTACATTAAACTAGCAGATAAGCCCGGCAAAAAGTAATAGTGTAATAAGATTGTAAATTGGGAAGATTAAGATTATTATATTACAGCCAATCTTACCCGTTTTCACAGAAGGCAAGAATTAGGTCCCCCTGTTTCCAGAATAATTATAAAATTTTTAGATGGGTCTAAAAATATGTTTGATTTTCCGCAAACATGCAAAAAACCACATCTGTGCCTGTAAATCTTGCACGTTGCTTTCTCTTAACACTTCCATTGTTAACATTTCCCTGCAGGGGAAGTGTTAACAATGGAAATGTTAAGAGAAAGTTAAGAGAGGTTGTTAACAACCTTCCAGTGGAAGTGTTGAGAGAGGTTGTTTACCTCTCCTCGTGGGGGGAATTTCGAAAAATCCCTTGTTAGTGTAAATTCTCGTGACATACCCTCTTAAAACGCAATAAAAAACACAAAAAAATCACATCTAAAATAGGATAATAGAAACAGAGTTCTTCACGGGAAGCCTTAATCCAGTCCCTCTCCCCCCGCAGGGGGAAATTTGGAAAAATCTTTTCTTAGTGTACGTTCTCATGACATACCCTAACTGTACCAAATTTCAACCTTTAACTTATCAACCCATCTTGATTATATATTTATATATATATATAGATGAGATATATTGTCAGATGGTTCCTGTATATTATTTTTTTCATAAGAGGGCAACAAAAAATTGTTTAATGGGAATTTATTGGTTTTGTTTTGTATGTTCTTCGTATTGATTGCCATTGCTTGCAAACTGGAGTAAGATTTGTTAATATCCTTAGTGTAAACATGACTGTGTAATGAGTAAACATTAGTGATTTCTGACTTGAATTTGAAAATTGTTTTATTGTACAGTCTGTTGCAAAAAAAAAAAAAAAAAAGATTATCTTAAAGCTAACATGCAATAGTAATTAAATTCTACATGTGAAATGGTAGTGAAAAAATAAAATGTTAATTACAATATCATAGTACAAGCATACTTTACTGAAAAACAGCTTCATCACAAATGTTGCATATTAGTAAGTTATAAAGCTATCTGACATTGATTAGTAACATTAATTGCTAGACTGAGTTTGCCATTGTCTGATTTGTAACACGATGAAACTGTTATTTCTTGATGTATCCTTGTACTGTGGTTGAATGAATTATTTATTTTTCTCCTCTACTATTTCATGTGTATTATTTGATTATTACTGCACACTGGCTTTAAGATGTATCAACTTTTTTTTATTACAAAACATATATTGTTAAATTATTTGTTTCTGTAACAGTTGTCAAATGTATATATATATATATATATATATAATCTTATTTGTAATAAGAAAATTCAGTAAATTCAAAATTATTGGTTACTAAGACATGTTAGTATAGTTGACAGAATTTTTTGGATAATTTGAATCTGCTTTTTAGAAACTTCAAACTTCAATAATAATACTTTAATTGTTTTCAACTAAAATGTGTAAAGTATAACAACAGATGCTAATAAAAATTATATAATTTTAGTTATAAAATATATTAATTTATTTTTATATATTTTCTAGATCAGATGTAATGATTCAAGCATTAGATTTGATGAAATATGTATTTGATAATACAATTATTACCACAAGGAGTATGTTTGTGGATGTTTTCATGCAACTTCTTATTTTAATAAGTTCTCCAAAGGAAAAAATAGTAGGTTGGTATATACTTTAGAGATTTCATTTTCAAATAAATGAATGAAATTTTAGTAAACTGATAAAGAAAATTTTTATTATTTTAGTTCTTGATGTTTGTGAGGAGTTGAAAGTATCAACATTAAAGTGTCTTCAGTCTTTAATTTCTCATATTTCTGTGCAGTGAGTAACTTATAGTTTATACTTAGGTGCATGCTGTTTGGTTTTAAAAATATTTTTATAGCTAATTATATTTATATTTGATATAATATTTCTCTGAAATATAATATGTTATAAAACTATTTTCTTAAATATTATTTTTGCTCTATGAATATGGTTTGGATTTTATTATAAACTTTAAATCATACTTAGCCTATTACATCATTTAATTTATTAGATTTGTGCAATTTTTATTATAATTTACTTTCTCATTTTGCCCATGTTAGCGAATTGTATAAAAAGTTTCCTATATTTCTCTAGGAATTGTAATTTTTTAGTATTTGCTGAAGTATTATTTATTCTGAATAAAATATATCTTATATATTTCATTTACAAATTTAAAATTTCAGAAATCTATTATATTATATTAACAAAGATAAATAATTACAACTTCAAATTCTTAATATAAATAATATGGTACAATAAATGCAATATTCCCATTTATTTCAATAGTAAATAAAATTTGGCAATGAGAATATAAATTTTAAATAAAGAATATACAGATAAAATTTATTTAACGTAAACAGGAAAAACATAATTTAAAAAATTCATTTTATTTCACTGATTCATTGACCGATCTCATTGTTAGAAATAATGGAAATTAATTTTTTTTTTAAGTAACAGCTTCCAAATTCAAAGAAATGAAATGTTTTTATACATAGTAAAAACTCAAATGTCAAATTTGAATTAATCCCCATTGTGTCCCAGGCTGGGTCCCCATTGTGTCCAGGAAAGAGGTCCAACAAATCCAGGACAGATTGCCTATGAAAAAAATCCTAGGAAGTTGCTCACTCCTCACCCTGAATATGATTCTGTGTTTCTTAGAGTTTAGGCTGATGCCCTTACCCATCTCAGCCATCCAGCAATTGGTTTTAGATTATCATGTAAATGAGTAGACACAAACACATGCCTATACTTTATAGTATAATTTATATAGATAGATTATATAAATTAATTTTATAAATTAAAAAATATAATTATTAATTTTTAGGATTATGGAACACATATATAAATATGAGTTTTATCTTCCCTTGAGTCATGCTATCTATATATCATTGCAAATGATTGAAAATGATTCCTCACGTGATATTAAAGTGAATGCTTTGGAAATCATTTTGAAGTCTGTCAGAACCAAAAGGTATGCTTTTTACAAGAAATTTTTGTAGCTTATTCTAATAAAAGATTAATTTTTGAAAATTTAATAGATATAGGTCAATTGCAGTCCTTAGCAGGCAATAAACTTGCTTCATTTCTGCCAGGAATTACTTCTTGTTTAACTAGAATGGTTACAAGTGATTTCCATCAGGGTCATGTAAATATGTTTAAAAGTTATATTTAAATATTTAAATGATAAATTATTACATTAAACATGCATACTTAATTTATTTTTTTCAGGTTGTTATTGTGGTAAGTTTGTTATTAATTTATTTTATAAATTAATATTATATGCTAATATATTAAGATAGTAATATTTTATGTTTCTTAAATAGAATATAATTAAAGTGTTACAAAAGATAATAACACTTACTTTGAGTGATAGAAATTTACAAAATTCTTCTGAAATTAAAGGTGAGTAAATTTATTTTATTTAATAAATAAATTTCAGGTTTTATAATTTTGTGGTTTTATAGAGGAATTAGTGAAAAATCAAAATATCCCAAATATTAAAAGAGATGAACACTGGATAAAGACAACAGCTGAGAATTTAAGTGTTTTAATTAAGCAGATAGTGAGTTTAGTTTGTCATTCTCATTGGAAAGTTCGGTTAGCATTGGCCGAATTTTCAGAAAGTCTTCTATTACAATGCACAAGGTAATTTAAAACTTTTATTAAAAAATAGTTAATGTAAGAATAATATACTGATTTAATGATATACAAAACCATTCAGTACTATGATTTCTTTTTTATATTATAGAATTTCATAATAAATAAATAAGAATTTAAGATAATTAGATATATATATTGTCTTGATACAAATAGTATATGTAATAGCAAATAATTTCTGTCATTAAGAAAATTTGAAAATTGTATTACAGTCTGCTTTAAATAATATGCCATTTTGCCTTTTAGTTGGTTTAATTTAAATATCAGAACTATATTACAAGGAACTTGAATCAAAATATGATTGATTATTCCTTGTAATATAGTTCTAAATAATTTTATTTCTAAACATAGGATTAAAAAAATATTTAATGTGTAAACAGTGTATATGTTTTATTTACCTGAAAAACTGTAAAATTTTATTAGTTTAGCAAGACGTGCGAGACATTAATATGTGTAACAAATTAAACTCTCATCAGTGAAAATTACTTTTAATCTAGACTATTATTATTATAAATAAATGTTGTTAATTGTTATTAAATAATAAAACAAATGCTAAAAATTTTTAGACAGATGATTGCTATTATTTCTCTGATGATCAAAGATGTTATAATAGAAAAAAACTTTGTGACAAAACAAAAAGAAAGAAGATATTACATTCATCAGATTGTTATATAGTATAAGAAGATGTAAATAAACATTTGGCAATATATAATTAAATGGAAAACAATTTTTGGAACTTGGTCTTCTAGAGTTTTTATCTATATTTTGAGATATTAAAGATTGACCATAGTTTTTATTCATGATTTCACTATATTTTAGAACATAACACCATTGGTGTAACAGTCATCTGTTATGCAAATATTTAATGTTTGATATTTTATTTTAGAACTGTTTTAAATTTTTCTTGATATTTAAAAGCATCATATTTGAATACTTTGTAAGATAGCATTGTTTAAAATTGCTTATGATTTTAAATCTTTAACCAAACTTAAAACTATGGCTTTGTTTAATGTAATAAATACCAGTTAAAGAGAACTAATTAGATTACTTTGATGAATTGATATTAAAATCATATTATCATTGGTGTGTTTATATTAGGTGTCAACTTACCTGAAACACTATAATTATGTATATTTAAATATATTTCTACAGCTCTCTACAGAATTGTATTTCTTCACTCCTTGAAATTTTGCTGATATTATCAGTCGATGACTATTCAAACGTATCTGATAAAAGTAATGCTATTTTGAAGGAGTTTGCCAAATATAATGTTAATAATAATCGTAATATACTTGATATATTAGAAGATGATTTACACAGTTTGGTTATAAAGTTACCAAGGATTGTAAAAACTCAAGGTAAGCATTTTTATAATTTTAAATAAATAAGTAATAAATTGTTATTATTTATCAGTATTATGATTTTTATTTAGATGAGAAACAAATATTGTCATCTTTAAATTTGCTTCTTGGTTATTTAAATATATTTGGTAAGCAGTTAAGCACTTTACATATAAATTCAGATAGACATGAAATAAATTGAAAATTTTCTAAAATAAAGTATTTTATAGGTTCTCAAATTGTCCACTTTCTCCATTCACTTCCTCATCAGAAACGAATTATTTTAGCTTTGTTACATATGGCAGAATTGGAAAATAGCAGTTTAATAGACGAAGTTGCAACTCAAAGTAAGCAAATAAATTTTAGAATTTTTAAATGATAATTTTTTTAAAAAAGGATTTAATTATTTTAATTCATTTACATCTAAACATTTGTATAAAATTATTAATTAAATCATAACTTTTTTCTTCAAAAGATTTTTTTATCTATTTTTTCCTCATAATGCCAATTTTAATTTTCTTACTTGTTCATAATAATTAAGCTCATACAAAGTTTTAAATAGGCTGTGTAATGAAATGTAAAAGTTGAAATTGTAGTTTTTAAATTGTTTACAGAATTAAAAGATTTTTTATGAACTTTAAAGAAACTGAGTTTTTTCAGTAAAAAACTTATAAAAATTTACAAGATAAAAATTAAATATGGAATTTGTTAAATATTGTTAATATGTTTCAATGACTACTTTTTCTCTAAACATCTTAACATTGTAATCACACTGTGCTACAAAATCATCTTGAAATGTAAGAATGAGACATTCCAAAATCATTAAAGCTTTTGAAATGTCTTTTTTATAGAATCCTTTACTGTATTAAAGTAAAATCACTCTTAAAAGCAACTTTATTTTAGTGTAATGCAGCAGTTCCCAACTTATTTTTATTGCAGAACTCTTTTCTCCTTACTAAAAATGTTGGAACCCTGACAGTTTTTAATGAATATAGATAAAACAGTTTTTCATTATCTTGTCAAACATTATACAGTATAACCTCTGAATAGAGTTTATTAACCTCATCATCAGGACTGAGAAGTTTGTCTGCTATTTGAAGATGCATGCCAGTGGCCATATTGTATTTTAACCCAGTCGTTATAAAGTGAAGAATATGATGGATTGCAAAAATATCAAATTTGTGTTAGGAATGTGAAAACACCAAAAAGTATATGTGGCATATATATATATATATATATATATATATATATATATATATAAATTATATTAATACAAAGTATTAAAACAGGCCAGAACAATTAAAACAATTATATTTTGTTGCCTTGTAATCCAGAGATTCTTGTTGAAATATCCAATACTGATTACTGAACTGTCGAATAATGCTGGGAAGAATACATTACAAATACAGTAGAGCATCGATTATCCAACCTCCGATTAACCGTCACATCGGTTAACCGACCGCGTTCTAGTTGGAAAATTCAAATGTCCGCTAGTGATGTGGCGCTACAATATTTGGCTATGTCTTGGCTACTTTAATATTATTTTTGCTAAATTTTTGCGTGTTTTAGCTGGCAACACTGGTTTGACCATGAAAGAGAGGCCAGTATTTAAACCATGCTTAATTTTTTATTTTGTCTTTATTTTGTGGAAAATAAAGAAATCATTTTTAACGATACAATAGCGATGATTATTATTTTAAAAAAATTTTGTTAAGCTTAACATCGATGAAAATTCAACGTGAAGTAGGGTTAATAGCGATATACTAATATACAAATTACATGGGATATACTAATATACTAATAATGTATTTTTTCATACTTTTCGGTTATCCGACCAACCCCAATCCCCAATTGAGTCGGATAATTGATGCTCTATTGTATATCAGTAGGACAGATTTTGGTGACTTTAATGGAAACAAGAAATGTTTTATCACTTGTTCAAATTCCACTCTAAACTATAGACAAACCTGATATACTAAGATGAATAATATTTTCTTATCAATGAAAGAAATGTTTTTTATTTATTCTCTGTCATTTCTAAAATTAATAAATATATAGTATCAATATTTTTGAAAGTACTGTATAGAAAAATTATTTTGATGCCAATACTAAATGAATTTATAATTTTAAAATATTCTAGTTATATTTTTTATAGGCATATCTTTAATATTAATTTATATTTTATATTTATTTTTCAGCATCTATTTTAGAAATGGATCACCTGCAGTGGCCTAAAAAAAATTTCAAATATTTCAGAAGTGATCAAATAACTGAAAAATTTTGTTGCATTTGCCATATTCTGGGAACAAATGGTAAATTACTGGATTAATTATGTAATGAATAAAGTAATTTAAAAATTTAATATTCACTTTTTTCTTTTTACATATATTTTGGTATAATTAATACTTAATAATATATATATCTATAATTTTTAGGAGATATCCCACTTCTTATAGATTGTCTTCTTGATAAAATGGAAACACCTGTTTATTGTAGGCAGTCAGTACTAATTTTAAATGAATTGCTTTTGGGAATTAAGTATAAAAAAGAAAAGATGAATGAAGTGAATGAGGCATCCCATCTAATTGAATATTTTAAGTATGAATATTATTATTATTATTATTATTATTATTATTAAATAATTGACTTAAATTAAATATTATCTATTCTATTTCAGAATGATAATGGAAACATATTTATCATCTGATTTATTTAATGTAAAAGTAACCAATTTTACAAACTCTGAAGAAGAAAATCTTTCTTTAGAAAAAATTAAAGCAAATATTCAACAGGTTTGGTTATTATTAGAAGGTATTTCCAATTTAGCAAAAGTAAGTACATTATTTTTAATGGTTAATGTGAGCCTGGGTATACAAAATGGCGGTGCTTCCGGTAACCTCGATGGCAAGTGTTTTTAGAAAAGAAATGTAGATGGCGCTGATAGTAATGATGCCTTCGTATGCAAATATCCATAAAAAAATTCCGTTCAGGAAACATGAGGAATAATGTGAATTTCGAATTTTGGTTACGATGTAGACGGATTATGCACGTTGTTAATTTTTTTAAGTGTGTCTGTGTTTTTTTAAAGTTTGTACAATTTACTCGAAGTCTAAAGTTATCGAGAAGAAAACTTTGTCAATGGTAATTAACATGTTAAATGTCATAAAAGTGTATTAAAGGTGTGTTAACATTGTGTAAGTGAGGTAAAAATTTTGTAAATGGTTTATATGTGGTTCAAATTTGCATTTAAAGTGTGTAAATGTGTTAAATGTGTTTAAAAGTGTGCAAATGTGAGTTAAATGTGTTTAAGCGTGGTTTAAATGTGTGTTTATAGTGTGCAAATGTGTGTTAAACGTGTTAAATTTGTCATAACCAAGGATATGTAATAGTGATTTCCAACCCGAAAGACAACGTGAATGACACATGGAAGGCTAGGTGGCCGTGGATCGCAGATGCCAACCTCTATGGAGACTCTGCCTATCATAGATGAAAAGGCAAGAGATGTGAATCGTAAGACTGCAGTTCTTAAGAGTAGTAAAATTCATGTGCAATACAGGCAAATTTTGTTCGAACCACTGATGTATAGAATCTCGTAATTCACTTCGTCTATGCATCGATTGAATTTATAGGTAGTATGATGACTTTTTTATTTTTTTGTTTCTGGTCCAAGAGTAGGAAAAGTAACCAAAAGCATGGGAAAAAGTAAGTGGCAAATTTACGTTGTAAAAATGTTTTAGTTTTAAAAAAGTTTAAACATAGGCACGTTTAGATTATTGTCGACGGTCACCATCTTGTTTGCACATGCAAATGTGGAAATAAGATGGCGATCGGATATACCCCATTTTGTATACCTAGGCTCACATTAACCTTTTTAATACACACACACACACTGACAAGAGCTAAAACATTAAAACACCTGTGCAATATGCAAATATTAAATCTGTTAAAGAAAAGGATAAGAGCAATTACTCTTAACTCTTTTTATATATTTTTACCAAAGTCAGGTATTTAATTATTAAAATTATATTAAAAATATATAAAATTTGATAAAACTTCAATAAAACCTTAGCTATCTTTTTTAGTTTAATTTTGCTTTCTCAACTCTTCATCTGAGGTTGAAATGTTAAAATGTTAAGATTTAATTGAGATTTTATCAAATTTTATATATTTTTAATCTAATTTTAATAATATGTAAATATGTTCACCCTCAGCAAAAGTATGGCATGTGTCAGTCAAGAAATAAATAAATAAACCCTGGGTCTGTTGTTTGATGTATATTCCAAATGTGGAAATTTTCTTCATGGATTGAATGCTGTTGTTGTTGTTTGAAATTTTTCTTTCAGAAATTAAAATATGACAAGGGCTTTTTTACAGTTTGTAAATATTTAATTTATAGTGGTAAGATGTATAAGAGAATCAAATGATAATTCTGATTCATTGGGCAATAATTTGGCTAATTAAATATATAAAGTAATTTAGACTAAATGTAAGCAATAAATAGCCATCTTGTATTAGATATATGATGAGAGTTAAAATAATTAACTTAGAAAAAATATTCTGGAAAGGAAGATTGACTCGGATATTGCATATATAACTGTATAATTATGTAAGAATAATAACAAATTTACATTAAGAAGAATAAGATTTTGTCAATACAATAAAAACATATTATTTTTTAAAATTATTATCATCATATTTACACAATGTTTTATTCTAAAATATTTATTTTTTTAATTTAGATTATGGGCAATGATTTTCAACAGTTTTTGATACAGAGCATCTATCCTTTACTGGAAAAAGCCGGAAGTGCATCATCCTCGGTGTCCACGTCGGCTACGTTAACTCTTTTCAGTATATCAAAAAGTTGTGGATACAAGTGAGCTTAGCTTTAAAAATAATTTTCTCTTCTAAATATTATATTAAAATAAATTGATAAATTTTAAATCTTACAGCAACTTATCGAGTCTTGTTACTCAGAATGCCGATTATTTATTAAATATGTTATCGTTGCATCTTAAACATTTTTCCGACTCGCAAAGTGCCATTACGGTACTGCAGGTCTCGTTACAATTATGTAACGAAGATATACTTCCACTTTTGGAAGATACTATTAATGAGGTAATAATTTATTCTTCTATGTTAAAAACAACTTTTTGAAGCAAAAACAATAAGATTATTTTTTTAAGGCATTAGATATTTTAGACGTTCATCATAGGAAGGCAGCATTATTGTTCGTTCAGTTATGTCATGTTTTAATTAAAACTATAAAAAAGTGGTATGCAGATTCACCATCACAGGTGTGATTTATTCTTAGTTATTTTACAAATTAAATGTAAATACTATATAATAAAATGGAAACTTATTAAGTATATTTTAATTTAAATAGGAAAGGACTGAAAATAATAATATACCAAAAAAAGAAACTGAAATATGGGAAACATTTCTTGATTATCATAAAAACAAGCAGATATCTGAGAATTTTGAATCATGTGAATTTAATGAAGATGTAACAAATGATGACGATATTATTGTAGAAAAAGAAGAGAAAAATCAAACGCCACTTCATATCAAGATTGTCATTCAGGTAAATATAACTTGATTCTTTTCAAGAATAATTATTTGTTGATGTTATTAGAAGCTTTAAAACTTTAAAAGAGATGCAAGATCTTATTCCTTTTTTTTATGATTCACAAAATATTTTAATAGGAACTTTCTTTAGTATTTCACAAGTAAATACCTTTATTCAATCAGTACCTTTAAATAGTCAGACTTGAGGTAAATTATTATTCTATATTTTCACCATAGGAAGAAAAACTTTTGTATTAATCATCATTTTGTCTCATTTTCATTTTTAATTCTTTGTTTCTGGTAAAAAGTGAATATTATGAAAATTTATCTTTTAGAATATAATTAATTATTGATATGATTAAAAGGAAATATTTCAAAGTTACATTCAAGTTTTAAGTTTCTTGGATTCTTTCCTTAATAGTCTACATGTTTTCAGTTTCAAAAAAAGAAAAAAACTGTTATTGTTTATATCAGTTTATTTTATAATTGAATTTAATTTTTATCTGCTCTACATTTTTATGTTTTTTAAACAATTCATTTTGCAAGGAGTGCAGAACAATGAGTGATGTCACTTTGGCACTTTGGAATGTTTTTATGGAAGTTTTGAAAAATTCTTGAGTCTCACTTGTAGAAATTTTACTTTGTTGGCAAAAAGTATTCATTATCCATTGGAAAAAGTCCAAATTTGTATAAATGCCTTACATATCTGTCAAGGCTGATTTTACCCTTAAAAATCATTTTTTCCATAAAATTCTTAATCCATGGTGCTGTACAACATTAATCATCATGAAAATCAGAAGGCAGAATATATATGTAATGCTTGTTATTTAAATGAAGAAATTTTGATATTCTGACCTATTCTAAATGTATTTTTCTGAACTGTTAGAATAATTACATATTAATATATTTTAATGTTTATTGCCTTAAATTTATTAGAAAAGTAATACACATTCCATGTTTTTGTTAATATTAATTAAATACAATTAGGAAATACTAAACTATATCAGATATTTATTACATTTATGTAAATAATGCAATGTATATCAATTATTTTTGAAAGTTTTAACCAAATATAATTATTTATAGTGAGTTTTATTATATGTGTGTTCCAAGAACCTATTAAAACATGTGTGTAAAAAGATGGAGTTGCCAATCAAATAAATGTAATTTTAGAAGATATTTATCGTTTTTTGAAGTTTATGGAATGTAAGAATTGATAATGATTGTTTTTAACATTTAAGATTTCTATAGTTGTTTTAAAAAACTATTTTAGACATATTATCTCTTCTCTTTTGCTCTCTTTCAAAACATTGTCATATGCTTTCTCCATTAAGCTCCTTTTCATGTTTGGATAGTCTTCAAAGATATGGCATGATTTGTGATGGTGAAAAACTCCTTTACTTTTAAAATTGGCGCTGTTTTTTATTGTCCTCGTCATTTAATTGCAAAATTAGTTTATTACATGTAGCTCAAGATTCAGTTAAATTTTCATTTCATCATCATTCAGGGTAGATGTTGATGCTGATGTAATTGTAACACTGAATTCTAAAAAACTTCTGAAGTGTTATTTTATTCTAATTTTTAAAGCTTATTTTCTTTTTAATGATCATTCTATTAACTATTTCAAGTTTACAAAGAAACAAATCCCAAAAAATCATGACAATTATTATTGGTTCATTTTTTTGTTGGTTTTTGTTTATTTAAAAAAAAAACAAATTTGTATTGGACTTAAACCCAGTCTGGAAAATGTTAAATGCATGTTGTTATAAAATAAAAATATTAATTTTGAATGTTTAGGTTCTTCAAAGATGTGTCTACCTGCTATCTTCCAAACAAGTACATGTAAAGTTAGTCTGTTTAGAAACAATATCAGATGCAGTCTTCATTTCCAGAAACTACGAAGGTACAGTACATTTTTACTATATATGAAATAAAATGTTTTATTTATACTGAAGTTAATTATTTTTTAGATAATCTGCTACCGGCTGTTCATAATCTATGGAGCAGTTTCGTACGTCGGTTCTCAGATGATAATTTAGTTGTATTTATAAAGGTTTGTATTTTATTAAATTTATTTATTTAATTTATTTTGAATTAAAATTGTTTCAATTTTAAGGCATTTGAAACTCTGTTAGTCATGGCAGAATGCTGTGGAAGTTTTATATATCAACGAACAATGAAAGATGTTTGGCCAAATTTGATTAAAATTTTAGAAAAGCAATGCAAAATCAGGTAGTTTTAAAAATTTAATATTATATTCTGAATTTTTACTCTGAAATTTATTGACTTAAATTACAGCATGGGAAAAGAAGACAATTCTCCATATACGTTCACAATTGGATACAAATTACAAAAGCTGCTGTTAACTGAACTAGGAAATCTATCATTAAAGGTAAAAATAACTAATACCACCAAAAAGCTTTCTATAATTTCTAAACATCACTCTCTTTTATAGCTGAATATTTTTGAGAAGGACTTGAGACTTGTGTTTGCTGCATTGCAACCATATCTTAGTTTTAAACAACCAAGAAGTTTGAGAGAGGTATGAAAAGTTTTTATTTTAAATATATAATCTGTTGTAAATCATAAGAAAAACTTTTTTAATATATTTTAGGCTACAATAAACACTTTCAAACTGCTTACAAAAGTTAATGCAGATGCTGTTTGGTTGTTTCTCAACAATTTATGTAGTCCTCAACCAGAACTTTCACCTTTGCATTCTTCATTTTGTCCAATACATTTTCCAGAACCCAAGAAAGAGTATAGTCAATCTGTCTATCAGTTGTTACAAGAAATTTCATGACAGAACTACATCTACCTCCAAGATGACATTAACAGCTTGTAAGAAAAAACTTGTAAATAATAAAAATTTGATTATAGTTTGTGTAACTATTAATTTTATTGCCAACTTTTTTAACAATTGTGCTTAACTATACAAAGCTAACACATTGTAGCATCGATCTGTTGTATATGAGATGCTATTTGTTTAATTTTAAATCTATACATAGGATCGTCTGCGATGGGATTGTTTTCAAGATAGACTGTGTTCAATTTTTTAAAATTCTTTAAAACTTCAACATCTTCCCACTTGTGTATTTGATTATTGTTAAACTGAAAATGAAATAAAATCATGATTAGTACATCACTCAAAATCTTTACAGATAGAAGTGGAACTGGTATATTTAAAAATTATAATCAATCTCTTAAACAATCAGCTTTCTCTATAGTTTTATTTACTGATAATAACATGTAACTACTAGATATGTTTCACCTTAAGTGTTTTACAAAGATGTCTATAATTCTGTTATCAGATTAGTAATGTCTTGAACAACAAAGCAAAATAATTGCTATTAGCAGCAATTTAAAATATATTTTCACATACAGAACAAACATTTTCAAATTAAATCAATATATTAATGAAAAAAATTTCCACCTTCAGTACTGTTTTAATTAAGAATTATGAACAGAAGATATGTTCTTCATAACGTCAAAGGAAAGTCAATTTACATCTAAAATTACATTTATTTCTGCAGACATAAAATAGTAGTGCAACTTTTCAAACACAACATATACAAATTTAGCATATTAAAGTTGGATAAAACAAGTTAGTTATTAATTTCTCATGAATTTCTTTTTGCATGTTTTAGAATATATGCTAGATGATAACATATTCAATGACACTAGAATTTCATTTCCATATCATTTTACTTTCTGTTTAATTCAAATTTTCAAAGTTATCAAAAAACTATTTTTTCTCTTAAGACTAATTTTTTAAATACAGTACATTTCTGATAACATTGTTTTCTATATGTTGTGTTCTTATTTTCATTATCTCATAATTATAAGATAGAAATATAAAAACCAAGTAGTGTATATATAAGAATAAATAGTTATTTAATCATAACTTGTTTATGAATTCTTGTTATTCTATTACTAAGTCAAATATAGCTTACTGGGATATATTAGTTACTTAATTTAATTTTAAATTAATATTTTTACCCAAAATTCTTCCAAGTCTGTTAGATGCTCGATATTTTCTATTCTTGAAATTCGGTTTGCTGCCATGTCCAATGTTTGTAGCTTTTTCTATAAGATAAATACATATAAGAAAACAATCATCATAAAGCAAATAATAAGTAATTTATTCTTTACTTACATTATTTTCTAAGCCCTCCAAGCACTCTATACCATTATGACTAAGATATAATTGCTCAAGATTGATAAGATTTTCAAGGCCCTCTAATTTCACTATTCTGTTAGACTGAAATGACAAATTTATCTTTTAACATTAAAGAATATGGAATAAAAATGTGTTAGCTTTTAAATAAATTTTGTGTTAAAATTATTTTGTTTTTACTACAGTTATTAAATCTCATTTCTAAAAACACAGAAAATATATATTTAGTTCTTGTTGTTACACAGCAGATCAATTCAGGAAATCATTTCTGAGAATTACAAAAAAGGAACTACTTAACTTACCCTATGTTTGTAAAAGTACCTGGACACTTAAATTTTATTTTTTTGAAAGGAATTATTATTAGAATTATATTACATTCAATGTAATTTATTTACAATCTTAGTATCTAGTAGGTTCATCCTTGATTTCCATAACTACATCAATCCTTCCATAAGAATGGAATCTACAAGTTTCCTGTAAAGTTGCTACTGGAGTTGCCTAGAAGGATGAGTTTTATGATCAAGATCTATTTGGCACTCCAATCTGTTCCAAAGGTCAAGATTATAACCAATTCAATCATTGTATTGTATGTATTTTTTAATGTCATTTTGTCAGTTTTAAGTTGTTAACCATCTGTCTCTAGTTGGATTATTAACAAAGGATTATTTTGTACTGACCCAAATTTATTTGTATGGTCAAAAATTTGATTTAATTAATAAATTTATCCTTGGAACTTTGCTACACATCAAGATTAGAATTTTGGGTTGGTCCATCCAACTTTGCAATTTTGTTTTCTTTGAACTAGACCAGTGGTTCCCAACCGGTGTTCCGTAAGCATCTCTCAAGTGTTCCGCAGATTTAGTTGCAAATCGGAAAGTGTACAATCGTATTCGAGCCGCCGAATATCAAAAAGTTAAAATAATAAAATTTTCATAAACTTAAATATATATATACGACTCATACTTATGGAGTGTACTACTGTTTCGAATAAGATAAAGGCAATGATAAAAACTGGATGAAATATGTAAAAAACATCAGGCACAAGTTTCCCATTAAAGTTATTTAGGTATATTTTTTCCTGTCTTAGAATTGGCGTTATTATTAACGCCAATTCTAATATGAGTAGAGATTTTGAATTATAACTGCTCAATTCTAATAAAATAACTGATGACAAGCTTATGTATTTCATATTAACTTAAGTAAATGTTCCGCTAAAGAAAATTGCTCACAAAAGTGTTCCACATCCTAGAAAAGGTTGGGAACCACTGAACTAGACCCACACATCTTACAGTAGTACAGAGCATGATCATGCTGGATCAGATACAGATCCATACCAAAATACTGTCATATTCTAAGGACCATAGAATTATCCAGAATGTCAATGTAGGAACCAGACATAATACCACAATCATTGGTCCAAGTTCTATCAAACAAACAATCCCAAACTATTGCAGAACTGCCACCAAACTTAACAGAGGGAAGAATAGTCTTCTGTTCTGGTAATTGACACATTAAAATACATCCATCATATCAAAAAATAGTGAAACATAATTCATCACTCTATAAAATCTTCTAGTCTTATAAATCCAAGAATGGCAAGAATAATACCACTAAGCTTTTTGGACATTAGATGATTGAAATCTGGCTTGTGTGCAGCTATACTACCATGAAAACCTGTAGAATGTAATTCAATTTCTCTGTAGAGTGTTCTTGCACTTACAGATGTTCCTGTAGCACTTTTCACGCCAGCCAAGTGTTCTGGTGCAGATGATGTGTATAATTTAATAATATCAGGTTTCTTCGGGCTCAGTCAGTAAATTTGCAAGGTGTTCTGATGAGTAGTTTTGCTACAGTAGCACTATTATCTTCAAATCATATTATGTACTTTTGACTATAATATTCAGACATCTTTCAATGTTCCACATGAAAAGATTATTAATGTGACATCCAACATTCCACATTTAAATGCCCTCTGTTCTTTTCTAGTCACTCTGAATGCACAGATGCTTATCTAGCAGGACAAGTCATTAATCAAGATGCCTGAAATTACACTTATGAACTGTTGAAAATTGCCAACTAATTATGTATCAGTCAGGCATCTTGGCATTGTCAACATAGTGTATATTTCAATACAGAACACACTAGAAAGTCCTACATTTATCTAAATATTTGAAAAATCATTATAAGAAATAGAATGAATCATTTGAGAATATGCATTACATAACATTTAAGACAATTAATGATTCTTTTTATTATACAGTAGTCTTGCAAATTCAACTTAATGTGGACTGAGAATGTGATGAGTTATGAAAAATGACAAGTTTTATGGCATACCAACATTACAAAAACTGCTATTTACACTAGCAAAGTATTATATGTGCAAATTCATACACAGTACATACTAACTACCAATAGTGACTATGTTATTTATAGTTAAATTTTAATTTAAAAAAAATATATTAGCTATTCAGTGGATACTTTTAAGTTAGTGACATTCATGTCAAGGCATTTTACAGTGGCACTTTGGAAAAAGGGTTATATTCTTTCATACTGTAAAGAAAAAATTTTAAAAAATCCAGAACAAAATATATTTTTTAAGACATATTGTAAAAAATACAAAATAATAAAGACTTAAACAAATAAAAATATTCTTGTAGTCTTCCTTGCCGTGCTTTTCACAATCACAGGAAATTTGATCCACATTGTCAGAGACAATCTTTTCTTATAGGCTACTTCCCCTGCCTATGTTTAAAAGTTTGGAAAAAGTTCCATGACTTTGGATATTTTCTATAAAATTTCCACATTGTAAAGAAAGAACTAAAAAATTCAGAACAAAATATATTTTTTTAAGACACTGAAGTATCCTATAGACAACTTGCATGAACATCATCTTGTGACCAAATTGTCATTGCTCTGCCTCCTGTGCCACAGTTGTGCTGTGTTGTTCATGGAGCCTCTTTCCACTCAGAGAGCACTAAGAGGGATCAGAATGACAGAACATATGTTGAATAGGGCTGGATTTAATGAAGATTTTACTCATTGTTAACACTTAAAATTTTTTATAAAATTCATCTCTAACTTCAAATTGAGCCATTTACCATTTTATAACAACTAAAACTATCAAAAGTTTTTTTATAACAAAATCTCATAAATAATGGTCCCACATACAAATTTATTTATGTTTAATAATATAATTAAATTTTTAATTAAGATCTTATAATAGCCGGGAAAGTTATGCAACTCATTGCTGGATTTTTTTAATAGGTTATTTGACAACTCTTACTAATCAAGATGCCAACTGGTACAGAAGCAAAATTTTAATGTATAGTGGAGTTGATTTGAACAAATATGACTAATTCAGTCTTAGAGAATCATAGTTCATGGCCAAAGATAGAATATGGTGATACCTTGTCTTAATAATTCAAATTTTAACTCTTAACTACACAAAAACATATATTCACTTAAAGTTCAATTCTGTAGCAAGTAGTTGGGTTGATACAAAGATTTTAGGGTTATTCAGAACAGTTTTCCCAGCAAAAGAAATTTAATTACATTAAAACAAACTATGACATGTGATCATTATATTGTATTGTCGTACTGACTAAAAATGTACATTTTAAGATAGTTTCACATAGTTGACCATTGCATAGCATCACTTGTATGGTAATTTTTTTTTGAAATTGTCAAATTTGTTTTATTCTGTTTTAAAATTTACTTTCATTGCTTCTCTTCATTAGGTGAATCACTCAAAGTTTGGTTAGTCATGTATCAAGTGAGATCAAAAGGGAACAGAAATATCACAAATATGGCACTGGGCAAAACACACATGTGCAACATGTACAGTACAGTACATCTGGGACTCCAATATGTCACATGCAAGTTGTATATAAGAAATGGTCGACTCTGCTAATGTCGATCATATTTCCTGTGATTGTGAAAAGAATGACAAGGAAGACTACAAGAATGTTTTTATTCATATGAGTTTTTATTATTTTGTACTTTTTTACATTATGTCTTAAAAGTTATATTCTTTGTTAACATGTGGAACTGATGCTATTATCAAGTTGCCAGTGAATAATGATAATTTACTTGACCCTAATGTTAAGCTACAGAGGTAGCGATTAGATTATTTTTAATGACACGACAAGTTTTATGGAATGTTGAGTTATCGGAAGAGTCATGTTTCCAGTACTCTACTGTATCTAGTGAATTATAACATTATATCATATGTCTGAATATAAAATTATTTGACATTACCAACTTGTTAAACAATTTTTATCTATAATGTCATTAGAAAAGATTAAGTGTTTTATAATCCTGTTAAAATATTCTATCTACTCTGGAAGTGCATTATAGAATTAACAGTAATAACAGTAATTACATTCACTAAATAGGAAGGGAGGATAGAAAATACAGAAAATATTTTACTTGCTTCTTGAATATTTTTATGAGAATTTGCTAATAAATTATTAATGTCTTGTCTTTAATATTTTACTTATTTGTTAGACAAACTAAATTGTAAAAATCAAAATTATTCAATATTAATCAACAAAATATTTGAAAATAATGTTTATTAAAAACATTGAGTGCAGTTCATTTCACCTTTAAGCACTGAAAACAAAACTATAGAGTCAAACTAAGGATTCAAATAATAATGCAAGTTAAGAATATCTTTATTAACAAAAAGAACATGTTTTTCAATAGAAAAAAATACAGTAATGTGAAAAAGTAATGTATTACAATTATAACAATTGCAGACCTTTCAATGGCATAAGAAAAAAAAATGTATTAAGTACTATCCAGTTTCAAGAAAACATTCTTTGCTACATATCTCACAAATTATATTTTTAAATGAATTTTTTAACTTTCCAGTTCACTTATCTATGGAAAATTTTCAAATATTTGTGAGATATGAGACATTTTATTTCAAATATTTCTACAAAAAACATAAATAGAGGACATGTAAAACAAGAATAAGCTGCACATATTTTGTAGAAGCCACAACTTATTTGAAAAAAATAAAATGATAACTTTATTTTTTTCAAATAATATTGGCCATACAATACTGAAGAGTCATTTTCTTCAACAACGTGAAAGAATACATAACTTTTCAAATAATTTTATAGAAATAGTTTTTTAGTTATATTTGCCTTAGAATTACCCAAATTTAATCCAGTTCTTATATTCATAATTTGGTTATCTAGAAAAAGTTTCTATTTTAGACAGTGGCGTAGCGTGGGTGTCAGCCGCCTGGGGCAGAGGAAAATTTCGCCGCCCCCTTATTTAGGTATTTTTACAAGATATTATTATTTATTGTGAAATTTTGCCACCCCCTATAAGTGCCGCCCGGGGCGGACTGCCCCTGCCGCCCCCACTACGCTATTCCACTGATTTTAGATTACACTATACAGAAGTCAATTATTTCTCTTTTTCTAAGCATTATAATTATTCTTACCTGAATACTGATTAATTCCAGTTGAACAAGTGAACCTAGATTTTGTAATTTTGTTATTTTGTTCTTTCCCAAAAATAAACTTTTCAGATTGTCTAAACCTTCTAAATTTTCAATTACCTGTTCAAAACAATTTCTCAATTAGAATCTTAACTTATGAAATCGAATTCTTATTTTCTACTAAAATCATTACCCGTATTTTGTTAGATCCCAATTCTAGCATTTCTAGATTGGATAAATGATTGATATTTTCAATCTTTGTGATTTTATTGTTGACCAGAAACAGTTTCTTTAGCTTTGTAAGGTTGTCCAGATTTTCTATTTTACGTAGACGATTAAAGGAAATGTCCAATACTCTGTAAAGAAAAGTGAAAAAGAACTTTTAGTATATTTTTTAAAATATTTTCTAAACAACAATATATAAATTATAACTTACTCTAGATTTACAAGGGAATCCAGATTTTCCAGTTTAGTAATTTGATTGTCATATAATTCCAATTCTTTCAAAGTTACTAAATTATCCAAATTTTTAATTTCAGTGATGAAATTGTTTCGTAATTCCAAAACCTGCATAAAATAAATCAATGAAATAACAAAAATGGATAAATCTTTTTAAGAAATAAAAACAATAATATACCTCAACACATTGCAGTGTATCTCCAAAGTATTTAAGATCTTTTATTCGATGGTGATTCATATGAACTTCCTGAAAACCATTAAGACTTTTAATCCTAAAGTATATAATTCTGTATTATTATTCTATTGTTATTATAATTTTTTTCTTATTAATTTAATTTTTATAGTATTTAAAATATAAATATGAAACCAAATTTAAAAAATTGCTAATCTTATTAATATAAGAGAAATTTTGTTTGTGGCAGCACTATATCTGTGTGAAGCCTTTGTAGACATATTTATAATGATGAATGATGCTTTTAGCCCACAACTTTAATTTAGATAGAGGTAGATAGCCTAATAAATAGGATTTAACAATTTGGAGGGCTTATCACACCAAGGCCAACAGAAAAAAAACCAGATCTTTTACAGAAAAGTTAGTCTTTAATAATCACCTCCAAATTTAGGTAAGGATGCATTTCAGGTACAAGGACCCCTCATCAGCTTACAAACACATAGTACCAACATAATACCAATGTTGCTTTATTTCTCTAAAAATGGTACTATTTTATGAACATGTGTGAAGTTTCATGTAGATCTGTCAACTCATTCGTATATTTACAGCTGTTCAAAGTTGACATGTCACTGTATTTTTTTACAATGGAAAAAATTGAATATCATGCAATGATAAAATTCTTATTTTTGGAAGGGGTAGCACCAAAACAAATTCATGAATGATTGTTAAAAGTGTATAAGGACTCTTCACCTTCAAATAGAACAGTAGAAAGATGGGTTGCTGAATTTAAATGTGGTCATACAAGTCTTGAAGACAATCCACGTGAAGGACATCCGAAAAGTGCATCAACACCAGAAATTGTAGCAAAAATACAGCATATGGTTTTGGAAGATTATCGTTTAACCAAGAGAGATTTAGTAGAAGCCCTAGGGATCTCATTAGGGTATGAACAATATTTTGGCTGAAGTTTTGGGTTACAGAAAGCTGTGTGCACGATGAGTGCTGCATTCGCTAACAATGGAACAAAAACACATTCGAATGCGACTTTCTCAGCAACATTTGGAGCATTTTAGAAAGGATTAAAAGGATTTTGTGCTTCGTTTCATCACTATGGATGAGACTTGGGTCTACCACCATAATCTGAATCAAAACAACAGGCTAAGGAGTGGTGTGAATCCAGTACTTCAGCTCCGAAGCAAGTTAGGGTCCAGAAATCAGCCAAGAAGATGTTAGCATCAGTTTTTTGGGATGCAAAAGAAATTTTGTTCATGGATTACCTCCAAATTGGTAAAACAATAAACTCAGATTATTATTGTAATCTTTTGAACCAGCTAGGTGTAAAAATTCATGAGAAAAGATCTAGTTTACAGAAGAAAAAAAATCATTTTTCATCAAGACAATGGTCCCTCTCACACAGCTCAAAAAACCATCGTGAAAATCAGCAAATTAAAGTATGAATTGTTGCAACATCCACCCTATTCGCCAGATTTAGCTCCTTCTGACTTCAGGCTGTTCTCACATCTCAAAAAATTCATGTGCGGGAAATGATTTTCATCAAACGAAGAGGTAATAGCAGCCGTGGAAGCATATTTTGACAGTCTTCCAAATTCTCACTTCAGGGATGGAATCCATAAATTAGAAGATCACTGGAACAAGTGTATTGAAGTTCAGGGAGATTATATTGAATAATAAAACGTATTTCAAACCATAAAATTGTGTTTTTCTTATCGAACGACAAAACTTATTGAACAACTTGGTAAGTAAATACATTTATTAAGGATAAGGAATATGAATATTTACAAAGGCCTGTGAATCATTTTGTTTGACCTTAACACATGCAACTTACATTATACAAACTGTGCATATTTTATCATGAGGTGTATACAAACATACTGTATATACACACACTTGTATAAATTTAAATATATGTATTTACATACATAATATATAATAATATATATTTTATGCAAATAAATTTTTTTTAAAAGAGAGAAAAAATAAGATGTTTTCACATACATACAGGATTCCTACACAAATTTCTGTTTTAAATTCTATGACTTTCCCTGACCAACATTGTACAAATTCCCTGACCCTCGCATCCCTTACAATATGGCACATTAACAAAATAAAACAGCATTTGACTTACAGTGCACATGTGCTATTGCTTCTCTAACTTTTTAATTATTTATTTTTTTCTAATTAACAGATATATATTTTATAATTGCTGAATTATTAAAACTAAAAATAAAATGTTTTATTAAATTAAAGTAATTAATTCTGTTGTTAATATAACCATACATCTACATGGCTTTGAAAAAAAAAAAAAAAAGCAATTGTTTAATAATAATTCATTAACAAATCTTGTATAACCTATGTACAAAGTATATATTTATTAAATTTCTCTCTTAATAAGTTTCCTGAACTTTATAAAATATTAATAAACTGGAAAAAAAAATCACAAATTGTTTGTTATGCAATCAAAAGTGTTAAAGTGAAAAATGATAAATAATTCCATTTAAATTAAAATTATTTATCACTTTTTTATTTTGTCAATTTTTGTGAAAATTTTGAGTCCTGAAAATATTCTCCACCTCTTTTCACAAGTTGTATTGTACCACATTACTCCTTCCTGCCTGCAGATGGCTACACTTAGTTAAGCAATTATCAGCAAAAATATTCAACAAGGCAGCCAAGGAGGCAAATTTTCTGACTTTCCGTGACTTTTTCCAAACACTAATGAAAATCCCTCACTTTCCAGGTGCATAGGAACCCTGTACATATTACATAATTTTTATGCATATTTACATCAGGTAAATACTTCAGTATGTATAATATTTTAGATATTAAAAATTCTGTTTATATTTAAATTTTAATCAATATCAGTTAAAACCTATACAGAGTGATTCAAAAGTGATGGATAAAACTTTAGAAAGTGATCAATTATTCAATATATAGTAAAAAATGTTAATATACTCTTGTCTGATTCTCAAAGATAACCAAGATACAGAGAAAAATCTTTATTTCAAATTGTACACTGTTTTAAGTCCATTAGCACTGAAAAGCAACAAAATAAATAAATCAGCTGCTGTCATTATTTGTAAAAGTGTAATTTCTTTTGCAATGAAACTGCAGAAATATATCAAAGGGATCTGAACAACTTCATAATGTACATGCTTCCATTATCTGTAGATGTGAAGCTGGTGAAGGAAGTAATTTTGAGCATTTCTTATAAACTTAATCTTTCTTTAAGTAACAGTTAACTAAATGTAATCTGTTTTTAAATTAATAAACAGTAACAGTACTAATTAATGTTGAAATAGTAAACGGATTTAAAATATAGATTTTTTTCTGTAGCTTAGTTATCTCTGAGAATCGGACAAGAATATATTTAACACTTTTTACTGTAATTGAATAATTGATCACCCCATAAAATTTTATCCATCACTTCTAAATCAACCTATATATTTATTCCAAGTTACACCTGGAGAAAAAGAATATGTAACATACATTATTAATATAAATTCTCAAACAGTACAAAATATTAAAGGTTATTACAAGTAATAATAATTAATGTTTTCATTAACTTACTATTGCTTCTGGATCCACTTCAATTTCCATTTCATTAGTATCTTGATTATCATCTATTAAATAGAAGAAAAATTTTATGATAATAATTCTGCATTTTGCAATTACCTATCAGATTATTGTAAATTTAAAAGTTATAAAACTTGTTTTGATTATGGAATATGTACAAGGCTTTAATCTACTTTGAATTCAATTCTATATAGCAATTCTCAAATCAAACTTTAAAAATAATTACATTATATTAAAATCTGAAATAATTTAATTTTAATAGGGTTTGTCGGTTTTTAAAACCCAGTTTTTTGAAGAAATTTATATAATTTGAAAACCAGGGTTTCCCAACTAAAAAACTGGTTTTTGAGCTTAGACTTAAACATATAAATTAATTATTTGATTAAAAACATCAACATTTTGACACAAAATCATCTCTGACATAAAATGGGAATATTGTTAAATACTCAGTTTCATAAAACTAACTACAAAAACAAAAAAATCCCCTTATGCCTAAGAAGCATCCAATTCTCCTTACAATAGGGAGAAATATTTCAACAACAGAAAAATGATAGAAAGATTTGTACACTTAAAAGAATGTGTTGTTTTAGCTTTGAATGACATTGATGCTTCTCACACATGGAATGAAGCAGAGTATTATAAAATTGTAGAGCTCCTTAAAGTTTTCGGACCAATACATTTAGTAGCTGATGCCTTAGGACGACATAGTTTGCATCTTGTCGTCCTATTTATTGACAAATGAAGGCATATTTGAATTTCTGTTATGTAAATTGAAAAACTTGAAAACTGAAATTAGTTCCAAGTTGTTACATGCTTTAGAAGTACAAATTCAAGAGAGGAGACAAATGGGATTAGTAACACGTCTCTTTTATTTACAAAATCCACAGAACGTTTGGACAAAGTCATCTAGCATATTTCTTCCACTAGCTGCAAAATATGATATCATTAAGTTATCTGGATGAATATTATCATGATTATATCCAAATTATTCTATAGAAGATGACTGCAAAGATGAAAAAGTGGTGAAGAAGAAAATCAAACTATAGCTTTAAAAAATGCTATGGAAAAACCAATACATAAATATCTCCAAGAACTTGAAGTGACTTCATCCAGCTCTAAGACACCAAAAAAAAGTTTTTAGTATTAGAGAATACAAACAGAACGAAAAATTTAGATTTATTATTTAATGCTTTGAAGATGATTAAACCCAGCTCAGTAACAAGTGAGAAAGATTTTTCTATTTCTGGCAATTTTGTGTGCAAAATAAGGACAGAGTTGAGCAATAGATCTATAGACATGCTTTGCTTTCTAAACTCATATTTTCTTAGGAAAAATAAGAAATAAAGTAATATTTTGTAGGCATTCATTGTTATTTCTTTTTCTTTACGGTTTTCTATGGAGTAAATTTTATAGTTTAATATGATAATCTAGCATTTCCTTTTTTGTTTTGTGTATACATTGGCCGATTTTATTTTGTTATATTTTTGAAATTTTATAAATATTAAATAAATTTAAAAGTTTTAAAATAAGTTGTAAATATTCCTTATTTCCATTTTTTGGGGAGTGAAAATTTGAAAACCGGTTAAAACAGGTTTCGTAGAAAAGTTGAGATTTGAAAACCAGTTTTTTAAAAAGTCAATTTTATCCCTAAAGTCCCTAAGTTTTAGTATTATTTAATATTAATATATTAAACTTGAAAATGATTCAATTGTTTCAAAGATATTTGACATCTTGTAAAACTATTGCTATTTTGGCAGGAAATTTTCAATTTTATGCTTTGGAAAACTTGCATATTCATCTAAATAGCGTCGAATAACAAAAATAAGTGAAAATAGCACTGAAAAACCACAAAAATTTTTTAGCATTTGTTTACATTCTAGATTCTGATTGGTATAGTCATGGGTGTAGCCAGAAAGGGGCATGGGTGGACACGGCCCCCCAGTTAACCTGGTACCCCTCCCCAGAAAATTACAGCCTGGCCCCCACACAGTTAACCTGGTGCCCCTCCCCAGAAAATTACAGCCTCTACTAAGCCTCCCCCATAACAAAACCCTGGCTATGCCAATGGGTATAGTTGAATTTGAATCAATCTTTTCTGCAAAGACGCTTATTCATCAACCTAATGTCATTCAAACTAGAAAATATCAGAGTTCAAAAAGAAATGTATAAAAGCTGTAACAACCAATTATTTACAACAAAGTCCCTCCATAGACTAACAATAGAAAAAATGTTTAATTATTACGTTGGACCAAGAAAATTAATAACTGGAATAGAGTCATATGACTAAAAGGAAGCTGATTGCACTAAAAAGTTTTGGATTTAATAATTATTTCAAACCGAGTCAAGTCATAAACTTCCCGTGATTATCAACACTGCCCGCGGCTGAAGTAATTAGACTCCTTGTGTCAACAAAGAGGGTTGTAAAATGGTCCAGCCCCCTGGTCAGTAAACTTAATTCTAACCTGGCCCTTCTTCAGAAAAGGTTGTGCATCCCTGAATAAATATATAATAATATAAATACAACATTTTTCACAAAGAGTAAAAATGTTGTATTTATATTTTTGTATATTTAATAAATGTAAATTGCCATCAGCCATGTTTTATTTTTAATATTTTACTGAAATGTATTATATTCTTATGATAGTGGCAAGAGCATCAGAGGATGCTTTACAATTTTTGCATATTTTATTGCAGAGGCAGTAGCCTAAAAAAGGAAGGTTGTCTCCATATATTTTGTAAATTTTAATGAACTGCTGATGGTGTGAACGATGGAAGACAAATGAAGGCAAAGGTTTTTTACTCTTTGTAAAACACATTGTATTTATATTTTTGTATATTTATTAAATGTAAATTACCGTTGGCCATGTTTTATTCTTACTATTTTACAAAAATCATTGAATCAAAGAAAAAATTTGTAATTCTTTCCTTCAAATCAATAAATTCATGAATAATATGGATGCAAAAAAATATGGACAAGTTAGTAAGAAACACTAAAATCTATCGTTTTTGTTAAAATAAAAATGAAATTTTTCATAAATTAAAATATTCAAAAGATAATTCACAAAGAAAACTCTTTTAAAATATTCAAGAATTATTCAGTTTGATGTTATAAATGATTTTTCTACTGTTTCTACTTTATTTTATTATTATTGCAATTCATATGTATTTTTCCGACTAACAATAGCTTATTTTTGCACATTTGCATTTTAAAAGTAATCAATAATCTAAATATTCAGAACAACATGAAACAAAGCTTTGTCCTCTGAAGAAAATCAAAATGAAATGTTTTATTTTAAGATTTTGACAAATACACATACCCTTATTATCTATCTAATTTGTATCAATACATTCTTATAAAAACAATCGTCAATATTTGACCAAATTTCTAATTCTTTTTTCTCATCAGATGTAAATAATTAATAAACTTAAATTCATATATTAGATGATGAATTATGATATAAAAAAAGTCTATTCTTCTAATGCTTAACCTTTATTAACAAAAATACTGTTACAAAATTTTAAAACAACAAAGAAATAAAACAAAAATTTGTTTTTGAACACAATAATTTTAATTACACATAATTA
Source organism: Centruroides vittatus (assembly GCF_030686945.1). NCBI lineage: Eukaryota > Metazoa > Arthropoda > Arachnida > Scorpiones > Buthidae > Centruroides > Centruroides vittatus. The sequence goes on from NW_027122531.1 coordinate 92,024, forward strand.
CAAATAAACATTAAAATTTTAATTTATAACTGTAATGAAAGCATTCAATTTAGATTTATTAATATTTTTTTCAATTTACAAAGATTAATTGTAAATAACCAAACGTCACAAAACAGATAAATCTGTAAGCCAAACAACCACCAGATTACATCACGCTACTTTTCTGTGATTATATTTAATTAATTACTAAATATTTAATAATTAATTAAATATAATTTCAGAAAAGTAGCCTGTTGTAATCTGGTGGTTGTTTGAATTACAGTAGAGAGTCGTTAATCTGAACCCCGGAAATCCGAATCCGAACGATTTTCAGTTGAACTGTGTCGTGCTGAATCGAACGTTTTTGATACTAGATTTACTTCTAAAGTATAATTTTCATGTTTTTATATTATTCAATATATTTATTTTGTTTGTACAAAATGAAGAAATAATTTTTAACGATACAATAGCCTCGATTATTATTATAAAAATTTTCGTTAGGCTTAAAATCGACGAAAATTCAACACAAAGCGACACGCAACGGAGAAAAATTTGAACATCGGACAGGTTAATATATTTTTTTGTACATAATCGGTAATCAGAACAAATCACTAATCTAAACAACCCCAGTTCTCAATTGATTCGGATTAACGACTCTCTACTGTAATTGTAAATGACAAAGTCAAATAAGAACTTGGAGAAAAATATTGAAACATTTCATACCAAATAAAATTAAATTTAAAAAAAAATGAAAACAAAAATATGGAAATTGAAAAAAGTTATCTCATATTCCAATGAATTTACACAATTTATTTACAACTACCACAATATTAATTCCAAATTTTATACAATATTTCAATATTTAGCCCAATTTAGTGAATTTTTATATTCGTGTAATTTAATATATTCCTGTAAGAAAACAATGAAAATTTTCAGTAAATTATTTGACATCATTTAACTTTATTATTAATAGAATGTTTATTTTAATTTGAATGTTAGTGTCAATATGTTATAATTTAAAAAACATCATCTTTAAGAAAAAATTTAATTGTTAGTCTAGGAAATCTATTTCAAGTGAGATAAAGTTTTATTTGAAATAGAAGACTTTTTATCTGATAGTCATATTTATTATGAAAACAAAAGTATTAGCATAATGAATTTTTTCACTTTTGTATTATAGTGTTTAATGTTATAATTAACCTTTGCATATTGCCAAGTTCTATAATTTTTCTAATTCTGCTGTATAGAGCCAATTATGATTTTTTGAACCAAATTTTTACTTAATTCCCTCTCTTTTTTTTAATGGTCACAACTACAAAATTGCATATTTCAAAAGTACTCTAATCACTGAATTTCTGAAAAGTATTAAACAATACTTTGCCCTGTGCTTGCACATACAGTATACAATTGCATTATTTAATATTAAAATCCTTTTCGTAAAAATTCTGAATAAGAACCGTCCTAAATAAAAAAAATGCTAAACATAATGACAATTTACATTTATACTAAATATCAACTAATAATTCTAAAAATAATTTAGCATTAAAACAGAATTCAATATAATATACTTATATGAATAAAATAATTTTGAATATCTGTCCAAAATTATATCTGTGCAATTAACTCTGTCATATTAATTCATAATTTTCATAAAAGATTTTACAAGCAAAATTTATTTTTCCTAAATTCTTGTAACAACTATAACTGCTTGTACTTAATTTTTCACTTATTTACTGGTACAGTACATTTTCATAAATATTTTTACCTGCTTCAGATGCTTCTTCACTATCTGTATTAATGTTTTCTTGATTTTTTCCTGTAAATAAATAAGTTTAACAATTTTAAAATGTTTTTAAATTCATTAAAAATAATGTGAAATTAAAAGTTAGTCTGTTATTAGGAAGGAAAAAACTTTACAAATTGAATTATTATTATTAATTTGATATAATTTAAATTTTTAAAGCAATTTCTTATAACATTAAACTGAACACAATAGAATTCAGTGAAGTTTCCATATAAGAAATATAAATTCTAAAGTCCCAATTTTTTCCTCATAACAGATGTAAATTTTACCTTTATAAAATGTTCCTGCTTAAGTAGAATGATAGCCTTGTCCAAGACTGAAAATGCACAAGATATCATATGTCTAAAATAGTTGGCCAATCAAACTGCATCCTACAAACTCATTTATGCACTACTAACAGATGAGCCTGGCATTGCTCGAGCAAAAAACAACAGCAAATATTAAGATTATTTCATACCTCAAACCCTTGTATTATATTATATTATTTGATTTACATTTACAAAGGTTATCTTACACATTTTTTCTTAATTCTAATAAGTGTCCTCCAATAGCCAAGTGGATAAAACCACCAAACACTGGTAGTTAGTTGTGAGTTTGGGCATGGCCAATGGGCTGGCCACAGGGAGTTTTCTGGATTTTCTTCATCTTAATAACACCTAAATAGGTTCCCATAAAAGTCTTCTTGGGATGAATCCCCCTCAGCAGATCACTCACAAGTGGCCAAATAAATAAAACTAATTCTAATGAACAATTATTTATTATGACATTGTCACAATGCCAGGCTGCAACTTTTTGTCATAATGTTATCAATTCTTTTAGTAGCGACCTTGCACCTGTACATCATACTTTTCCTGTTACCAAAAATTAATTAAGGAGAGTTGGGAACATAGCAACAGTGGGTACAAAATCTTCACCGATGACTCAAAGTCAACAGTAGCTGTAGGTTGTGCTGTGGTGGTGTATAACAAGTATGACAGGTCCATCTTCCAAGCTAATTACAAACTCAAAGAACACTACTCAATTAACCAGGCGGAGAGCCTGGACATTCTCAGGGCTCTCTATTACATAAAAGACAACCCAAGACTTCACAATAAGACAATCAATATATTCAGTGACAGCAAAACAGAACTTGCTCAATTCAAACGGATATGAACAAGACTGTCTATTGTTCAAGAAACCATCAACCTTCTGGAAACACTCCAAAGAAAAGGAGTGACAATTTACTTTAACTGGGTTAAAGGCCATTCGGGAGTTAGCGGAAATGAGCGAGCAGACCTGCTGGCAAAAAGGGCCACAAGGTTGGACATACCCATCTCACTAAGCACTCTTCCAACAAGCCTTATTAAGTCCAAGTTAAACAACATCATAATACAACTGTGGCAATGTCGGTGGGAATTAGAGAATACGGGCCGACACACCTTCGAGTTTCTATCGAGTGTTATGGACAGACAAACTAAGAACTTCTACCAGCCAAACTTTGCCATTCCACAATTCATAATGGGCCATGGAAACTTTCGAGCATACTTGAAACGGTTTCTAAATAACAAGGATGCAAAATGCCTCTGCTCCATGGATGAGGACCAAGATGCAAAGCACAAAATTTTCTTGTGTCCAAAATATAAAGCAGAAAGAAGGCTTCTGGCAGGCACTCTGGCTGATGTTGGCTTTCATTGGCCTTGCCAGATGAAAGATTTCCTTACCAATCATAGGACTCTCCAGGCTTTCGAAAGCTTCATCAGGGCAACAGACATCTTGAAGTCCACCAGGTAACCAACCCTCCTGTATCAATCAACTCGGGTTTGGCATCTGTGAAAGTTTGCTCTGAGACTATGTGTCTCTGGTTGCCCCTAATATTGTCTGCGTCTCATGGCGTTGCGGGGTAGGCTTGTCAACGGGCATAAATTGTAGCACTGTCTTTTGCTCTTTCTTTTAAGATGGTCAGTGTTTTAACCACCCTTGTGTTATGCACCACTGGTCTTGGATCCATGTCATTGTCCCTGGTCCCTTCACGGGAGTATTTGTCGCTCGCATTTACGTACCCTCCAAGACCATGGAGGTTCTCTCCCCCTTGATATGGAATGTACAGTACAGTACATACCTGTTTGTTTATGTGCAGACCCTTTGGTAAAGTAGCCATTAAGGGCCAGTTCGCCTGGTTTTGGGCTGTGTTTTGTACATACGGTTGTTCTCTTTTGTTCCCTCCCAAGGCATGGAGGATTTGTGTCTTTCTCCCAATCGGGTTGTACATTTGCACGTATATGTTTATTGAGCTCCAAGGCAAGTCAGCTGTAATGGAGCTTTTACTGCCTCAAAACGAAGGCAGTTATTCTGTATACCAGTGTATTTTGGCTATTTGTACTTTTTTGTATTTAATAAATGGCACTTGGCAGGTGCTCTGAGATGTCATATTTCACACTTTCCTATCTACCTTTCTATTCTCTTCACTCTTCTTACTTCTACTATAACTCTTGATTTTTCCTTTTCCAAGGCTATACCTTTAGGTGGAGGCCTTCTAATCCTTTAGTAAATGTAAATGTAAAAATGTTACCAAAAATTCTTTAAATTGTGTACAGTATAGGAATAAAGAATTTTTAAGACGTGTTAGATTGGTCACCCGGTGTGATAAACTCTTACGTAAGATAACTTTTGTAGTTATATAAATCAAATACTATAATATAACAAATATTAAAACGAAAACCACATAAAGAGTTTGGTTATTTCAGCCTAGCATTGTCATATTTATCACAATACTCAGATGGTACAAAATGGCACAATTTCATTGGTCAAGTAGACGCCAATTGAAAATATATCTTAAATTTTTTAAGATATCATAATTTTTCCTAATGTTAACTCTAAGAAATAGCTGAATATCAAATGGTAATTTGCCAACCAATCAAATTTCACAAAAAATGGACCAAATATTTAAATTCAGCAACCTCAAAAAACACTTAAATCATATTTTGTGCTTGCTGGTAACCTTGTATTATTTAATTTTCCTATTCGAATGCCAGCATAGTGGTCTGATAGAAAAAAGGAACTGTTGCAGAAAAGAGTCGAAGTTAATTCGATAAAAAGTAACAGTTATCCTCCTCCTGGAAGAGAGGATGGTCAGCAACTACTACTTAATACTGGTCTACTATTAATATTTGAAAAGTGATTCGTGTTGGATGGGTTGTGATGGGCCCCAATGTGATCAAAGTTGCTAACCTTAACATCTGAAAGACTTCATATGACTTGTTAAATAAAAAATTCTTGTAAAAATGCTAGAATAATTGCTTTTATGTGATAATAAAGTGTTTAAATTTTGGCAACAGATTGTATAAACTACATGGGAAGTACATTCTCATAAATATTGTGTTTATAAAAAAACTATTGGGCTGCAATTTGAAAAAATTGTATACCTATAAATTCTGACTGTCATCCCATTGTCTGTCCTTCATTAATTTCAAGAAAGGAGTTTAGATAGATGAAAGTCAAGATCAGATATGGAAAGCTTAGGGACAGGAAGTCCAGATTAACTTTATACAAAATTCTAGGTTGGACTAAAAGTCATGTTACTTCAATTCAAAATTTTTCCCTGAACAGAGTTAGCTAGATGACCAGCACAACTCCATTGCTAACAGGAAAAGTATGATGTACAGGGTCCAGGCAATCACAAAGAACTGTAAACTTTGTGACAATGTCACAATAAATAATTGCTCATTAGAATTAGTTTGGTTTATTTGGTTATGGCAATGTGATACAAGTGATCAGCTATTCAGAAATGAAAAAACCCAAGTTGATAAATGTGGAAAATTAAACACTATAGACTTTTCACAGGGTAACACTTTTGATTCAACCCCAGGCAAGTGCTCTATGTGCTACTGTAACAGTAATGATATAGAACATCTATTTTGTGCTATATCATTACTGTTACAGGTAGTGCATATAGCACATGCCTGGGTTGCCTATTTTGTGCTATATCACTGTTGCAGTTAAGTGAATATAAAATATATTTTTAAAAATTGTCTCCTTTTTTGTAAGAATTATATTTAGTTTATTATTTTCTTAAATGTTTTGTCAATAGATGGCACTACAGTAAATCAAAAGTAGACACAAATTAATTGATTTATAGAAATTCATTTGATATTTTGAGGTGGAATGTTTAACATTATCTAGGTTAGAAGAATGTGAACGTAACTGCAGAGTTTCACAGCAATTGGCAGAATGATCTAGGACTGTATAGCAACATCCTCATTTATATATATAGATTTGTTATTCATATACAATTGCACTAAAGATTTTATATTGTACAAATTGTTATTGATTATATTGATGAACAAATCCTATCCACTTATCAAAGCTTAGTGTAATTTAGTTTAATAGGCTCTTGCCACAAAAATAATGACTAACTTGATAGATAAAGAGTAAATTTTATAATAAAAATTTAAAATAAAATAAATTGTGTCAAACTTTCCAATTATCTGATGTAAAAGAATTTGCCAACTAAAGTCTCAGTATTGGAAAAAAGAAAGTTAAATTTTATTGCACAATAATCTGTGATCTCACTCATTCTACAATAATGACTGAAAAATACTTTTTGCAAAGCACAAGAATGTAGAATTCAGACAATCCTTAGACAGTACTAACAAAAAGTCAGAAGTGCTATTACTACAGTACAAAGTATCATCTGTTATAAAACTGATATGGAATAATTGTGTTTGTGTGTGTACATATACATACGCAATTCCATATTGATTAATTTTTTTTAAAATTAATATTTTTTTTATACATTTAATAATCATAAACACAGTGAATTTGTTTCTGTAAATAGAATAAAAGAAGTAAACTGCATCAAAACATAAGTCTCTTTTAATTCTCTTTAGAATTTAAAATTAAAATTTATATAAATGACTAAAAATATAAGTAAATGAATAAAAAGCAGTGATAAAAAACTAAATTAAATAATAATTACAAATAAAAATATTGGTCTCCAGAAAAGATATCAAAATATAGCCATTTAAAATGCCAATATCGCCACAATATTTTTGTACGACAGAAAACATTGAGTTTAGAATAAAACATATTTAGAGAAAAATGACATTTACAATGTTACGGCATCACTTGCTTCAAACATCGAAATAATTATCTATATCTAAGTTACATTTGACTACATCAAACATTTACAATAAATAATAAACTTATCAATTACAGAATAATTTAAACAAATACCGAGTCGTTCTTACATGCCGTATAATTTTTTAGTTAAAGCTCTGTAATACAAAAATTATAGTTTATTAAATACTATACTTTAAAAATTACGTTTAACTCTACATCATCTGTCGAGCACTTATACAGCAAATAGTTCGGATCATTTTGTATCCCACTATTGCATATTATATACAAGTATAATTAATATTTTGACAATCTTTGGACAACACAGTATATCATTTAAGCCACGTCATTAAGATAATCCTACCCGTCACCTATCAACAAGTTAGTACCTATAAGTTTCGTTTAGTTTCTAGATGCATTGTTTTCTCAGAATAAGTTTCAAATTCATCAATTTGTAGTATTACTTTTGAATTTTTGCACATTTTCTTCCACTCTCGGCATCTCGCAGATCTAAAAACTAAACGACATCTATTTTTAGACTACCACAATACAATTTTCTTCTTTGCATTATTTAATTGCATAATCAATACTGTTTCTCTCTATGTATATTCTTCTCCTTTCTCTGTTTTATCTTATCATTAAGTCCACTTACAAGTTAGATCAATCACTAGTTTATAATTAGTGATTTGACTCATGTTATTTTGATTCTTCTAATTCTCAATAACCAATCTTTAACTATATGCATATTGACTTGAAAACATTTATTATGAAACTTTAATATTATATAATTTAAGAATATCCAAGCAAATGTACATGATTGATAAAAATATCTATACTTTTAAGAGTTAGTAATTATATCTTATTCCTTATAAATAAATCTAAGGTTATAACTAACCTGTTTCACTCTCATCCATTATTACCCTTTACTGAAAATAATTGGAATTTTATATATAAAAATTTTCTAATAATATATTTTCAAATTGCTTTCAGTCGTTGATTACTAGCGACATCTGTGTGTCAAAGATTTTTAATTTTAATATTTATTAAAATTAATAATTTAAAAAAAAATACTCTTTATTAATTTACACAATATTAAAATCAATTAGAGTTTTTTATTATTGTTTCTTTTAGTAAATAATTTTATCAAAAACAGGAAACTATCGAAAAGATACTCTTCATATAATGAGTCCACATCCCGCGGCCTGCATGAACATTCAGAATAACATCTCTACACACTTCACCGTCCATTCCAAAACGAGCACCTTTACGTTTGAGGGTTATGCCTTCCTTCAAGCAATCTCCTATGCGTTAAAATTAAACAAACAGACCAACATCTGCGCGGACTCAAAGGCCATCTTAGAGAGCGTGAATTCTTAAAATAAATCCATCCATTCCATAGTTTCCAATATTCTTGCAGCTATTTCCTCGAATCAAAACCTTTCCACCAGCATCATCATATGGATTCTCGGGCATGTAGGAATCACTATCAATGAAAAAGCAGACAAGCTACCTGAGAGCAAACCATGCACCACCAACAAAACAAATATTATCTCCTCAGATTTTCTCACTACCTGTAAAAACGACATGAAAGAAAAAATGAAACAAATATGAATTTTTTACCATAAAAGGGGAAACCTATCCATGGCTAGAAAAAAGCACAGACCCCAATTACGAACATCTAGACCAGTGTTTTTCAATCGGGGTGCCACGGCGCCACGATTGGGGTGTCGCAAAGTTTAAGACTTTTAGGCATTTTCTTGGAAATTTACTTGTGTAGTTCAAGACAACTCATTTCAGTATTTCGACAAAATGCAATGAACTTAAATTTTGATTTTGAACACGTAGAAACAGTACTTTTGCATTAAAATGCTAGTTAAAACTGTCAATTTAAAAATTTTTTTTTTCCGGGGAGGGAGTTCCTTCCCCGGACCCCACCCCAGCATTGCGCATAATATTCGTTTTCGCAAAAGATTCATCTGCTCCCCATTAAAGCCCCCTTTTTCAGATTTAGATCCACCGCCGGTCAAGGGTGCCGCGATTTTTTATTTTTCAATCAGGGGTGCCACTCAATGAAAAAGGTTGAAAAATACTGATCTAGACAGACACATTATTCTTATCAACAGAGCTTGTTCCAATTCCCTTCTTACCAATTACATCCTGCTTAAACGGAACCAAGCTAGTATGAATCAAGCTAGTAAAAATGTTATGTAACATCACTTATAAATGATAGAAATGAGCCTACTTTTTATATGAAATATACAACATATTTGTGGCCTGCCTATCTAACTCGTCCCTTAACTGAGATGGTGCTGGACAAAATAACCCTACTTAGTTTTTTTTTTTAATTTGAAAGTAATTAAACCCTTTATTTACTTTCAAAGTTACAAATGCTTTAATAAAGGGTTAACCCTTTATTTAAGCGTTTATAAACAAGAAAAAATATTCTATAACGATAAATGCATTTCTAAACATTTTTAATTTTATTTTTCCGGTTATGTATAAATAATAAGGGAAAATACTGAAATCGTATCAAATTTGACACTCCGAGTTTTATGCGAATCTCATCGTTTTGAAACATTCTGAACCCAAAAAAGTTAAGTATTGATTAGAAACATTGATGCTATTAAATTTTGGTAGTTAAAGGTTTAAGGGAAGGGGAGATAGAGAGGAGTCATCTCGATTGGACTTAATTAAAATGTTATTCGTTATTAACATTTACATTTCTTGTTTTTTTAAATAAAACTCATTATTGCCTCAAAATTAATCTTTTTGCCATTCGATAATAATTAAAGATATAAAAATGTATTTTTAAAATAAGATCTCACAATAGCTGCAAAGTTATGTAACTCGTTGCTGGAATTTGTTGACAAGTTGCTAAGTTTAAAATATGGTAATTTCTTAAGTTTCTTTTTAAAGAAAGCTATGTCAAGATAAGTCGGACAAGGGGAGGGAGGGTTTGAACTTCAGTGGACGTCCGTTTTATTTCATTAAATTTTATACAATTTATGCATTTTATAATTCATATAGTGATAAAGGTTTGGCGGGGATTTGACTTTTGTTAGACCTCCGAAGAGGAGAGGGAGAGGGAGTAAAAACTATAAGAAAAATGTATATTTATGGACAGATCCTAATGTAAAAGTGTGTATGTGTGAAATCTTTAAAACTCCTGCACGTTTTGTCCAATCCAGATGAAATTTTGGTTATAATCGTTTTATGTTCCGACGGATAGTATAGGCTACTTATTTTGCGGAAATATTAGCTAAAAAATAAATTTTTGTTTTTGTAAAAATAAAAAGACTGTCGTTCCAAAAATTCTTAGGCGATCACCATTTTATTTTCTTCATGCTCTAGAACAAACTTTAGACGACCAGACCTTCCTTTGTAGGCTACTTAGCCGTCCAGTTAAAAACGCTCCTTAAAAACATAGAAATTATCCAATTAAAATTAAAAATTTTTAAAAATTGGTATGGTGAATCTTACGACGTCTTAGAGTTCACATCCTTTTCCATTCGGGGGTTTCGGGTCCTTTATGTCCACTTAGAAATAACGCTGACAAATGTAGATTATGTCTCAACTTAAAATGTAATAATTCGTCACCAGGGGACAGAGTAGGACCCCAGAGGACCAGTGGCGTGCCGTGACATTTGATGATAGGGAAGCTGTTTCTGTAAGAAGCCGACTTTCAGGGGCAATCAATTAATTGCGCGTCAGGGCCCGTTCGTATTCGTTTGTTCGATAAGCCAGTAAATACCGTATACTTCTTTAAATGTATATTTTAATAGATTATCTGACGTACTTAATAAATAAAAAAGTTCAATATAATTACCTCCGTTATTAGATTCAATAAATTTCCTACGCCCTCTAAATGCCAATTCTCGCTTTGAGAAAAAACATATAACATCTATTAATTTAGATATATCTATTAATTGTAATTATCTTACTAGCTGACCCGGCCACACGTTGTTGTGGCTCAAAATGTATCTATTATAAATGTATAACACTTCCCCCGTGGAGGGAATTTCAAAAAATCCCTTCTTAGTGTACATTTTCTTGACGTACCCTATTAAAACGCAATCAAAAACGCATCTAAAATAGTATAATAAAAGCCGAGTTCTTCACAGTAAGCCTTAATCCTGTCCACCTCCCCGCACTGAAGGAAATTTCGACATGTATATTATATAAAAACACGTGCGTATTCGAATGCAACGTTGTGTCAAAATTTCAAAGGAATCGGTAGGAACAAACGAACGTTATATTTTATGTATATAGATAGATAGAAAATGATCTGCTTCAGTCCATTCTCACAGAAAAGCATAATGCCTCGCAGAAAAGCAAACTTAGGTCGTCGGAAGTTAGCGCCATCTGTTGGACATAAAAGCCTTAATCCATATATAAATATATTTTTGAAAGGGGGAAATGGTGTAGGGGTATGAAAAATAGATAGTAGCCGATTCTCAGACCTACTGAGTATGCATATAAAATTTGGTAAAAATCGGTAAAGCCGTTTCGGAGGAGTACGGTAACTAACATTGTGACACGAGAATTTTATATATAAGAGATATTTTCAATATTTATTTTATATTGTCTATCAATGTTAAATTCTATTCCTCTTTGATTTCCAAATTGCTTCAATTTTACGAAAGAATCGTCATTCGTCATAAATTTTATCGTCAAAATGTCGAAATTGTTTGTTGACGTATTTATATTTAATTTAGGCATTGGTCTTTCTCTTTTAATAATGTTTTCTTTTTCATTATATGGTCTTGAGCCAAAACTTTTTTAAAATAAATTTTTGAATCACTAGCCACGATATAAGGGCTAATATTAAAATTATCAGAAAAACTTACTTGGTAAAACAAAATGTGTGACGAATACATACCTAGTACATACCTAGTACAAAACCATACGTAATACATACCTAGTACAAAAAATTCTTCAATTGTACGAATATACTTTTAAAGAAACTTATAATTAAATATAACTTTGGGAAGAAACGTACATAAAAATAACAAAATGTTCTTTACTTTTTAAATCTTAAAACAATCCACTTAGTGAAATACCGTAGCTCCCTACGAGTGGCTAATGATGGAATCAGAGACGGTCCAGGTAGGTGTGTCCGTGCCAAATCCCGAGGGTGCCGATATCGGTCAATGTCAAATGCCTCTTTTGTCGCGTCACTAGTATATCTCAAAGGACGCGACGGGGCCGTTGTAAATTTTAAACGTTCCTCACCATAGATGTAAATATGTTAAACTTAATAGTCATTTGTTTTCTAACTACTGCAATTCGTTTTAGTACCAGGTGTACACGGAAATCAGTTTCCCACTGTACTGAGCAAGTGACTGGTTCGGTTAAGCTTTTGTTTAAGTAAAATTCTGGCTCTTTCAGTAGGGTTTTATTTATGTCCCCATTCCCTAATCTCTTAATTATTTAACTACTTCTTAGTAGAAATAAGTCAAAACCAGTTACTTTGTACTTGAATATCTGTAATCTTGGGAAAACATTGGAAAGACAAATTTTTATGACAACCGATACTTAGATCGTACATTTAAGGAAAATAAATTCTAGAGCTTTTTTTGTACCATTGTACGTCTCATTCATTAAATTTGATTGTAAATGATGATGCCAAAGTAACAGTTAATTTTTTAACATTATACAAGAATTGTACACGTTTTTTCTGCATTCCCTTACAGATGGGACATACTATAATCGTAATATCACCGGTTTAACATTGAAACCCGTAAGTAATATAAGATGGGAGAGCAGACTAAATACAGAATAAATATATCAAATATTTTAATGGATTTTTTTAAACTCCTGTCAACTATACAGAACTATCATAAAAACATGCCAGTAAACTCCTATCGGTTGGGTTAAGTTATAAATCTAGTCTAGGGTGGGCAACCTTTTTTATAACACGGGCCAGAATAAATTTTACGTTTTTCCGCGGGCCGTAGTAGTTAATTGACGCCTTTTTGTGACTCGTAATTTTTTTAGTCTGCAAATATGAAATAAATAAATAAAAAGTTTATACTACATTTATTTCTCTTATCGTTTTCGAAAATTACAAAGAATTGCAAAATTAACTATTAATTAGTTATTTTTCCAATTTAATAATCTATTAAAGATCTCGCGGGCCGGATAGAAACTTTTCGCGAGCCGTAGCTGGCCCGCGGGCCGGGGTTGCCCGCCGTTGATCTAGTCTACTCGTGATTCACGTAATCGGGCGAGGGCGGCCGAATATCTAGCAGGCAGGCGGCTAAACAGCCCACAACCGGTCCGGGATATAAAATTAGAAGCTTTATGTGTGAAGCATCCACCAGCTAAACCGGGTGACGTTGGTGTTCTGTAAAGCGCATGCGCCAATGCCTATAATCTGGCTGCTTGGAAGTTGACAGGCAGGTGGCTAACAGCCCACAACCGCTCCGGGATATAAAGCTGTACTCTTTACGAGTGTGTCGCTTCTACCAGCTAAACCGGGTGAGGTTGGTGCACTGTAAACCGCATGTGCTAATGCCTATATAATCTGGCTGATTGGAGACTGACCCGGTTTCGACATTCCTTCCGCCACCGAATTATTCGAATATACAATAGCAATCTTATCGTTTTTTTCACATGTAGTATAGAAATTTGTAAAAGATACATAATGCAGTTATAATAAAATATTAATTTTAATTAATGCAAAGTACGTTAAAATATGAAAATTTATATTTTATAAAATACAAGGGAAGGTCATTGGAAGGTGGAATCGGCGCTTCCATCGCTTCCAATGACGGCACGCCACTGCAGAGGACTTATTCTGAGCTCTTCCGATAACTCAACAAGGGACCTATTCTGAGTAGTATCGTTAAGCTAACGAATACGATAAAAACCAGTTTCTATCGGAACCACGTGATTCGCGTTTAATCAATCGTGAAAATGCTATTCCGAGCCGTACGTTTCGTTTTCGGTGCCGATAGCCACTTGCGATAACTAAGCTTTTGTTATCGGTCACTCTGGAGCTGCCGTTAGGAACGTAACGAAAGTGAAAACAACATGGCGTCTTTTGGTGTAAGAATGATTTTACTTCACGAGCAATTGGAGATTGAGTTAATAAACTATGTTGTTGTATTGCTTAAAAATAATTACCTTAACTGTTTAAGAATATTGTATGAATAATGTAATTGCTTTCTTGTTAAAATTTAAAGTAAGTAGCTATAGCGTGAACATTATTTCTGAAATAGGTTTTATTCGCATATGTATAAATTAAAATGATAGCTTTGAATATAAATATATAAATATACGACTATCAGTTACTTTTCGCCATCTTTCTGGATGTTTTTGTGAGCCGACTCCATCGGAATTCAGACGGTCGGCTATTTCTTGCCACAATTTCTGGCGATCTTTTACGGTGAAGGAAGCATCTAACTTCTCTGACATTAATTTCGGGTTGTCTTCCATAAAATTAACGAGCATCTCGGACTGGCGACTCGTAGTTCGCTGGCTTCGTTGTCCTTTCTTCGTCATTTTAAAACAAAACTATTTCATTAGCGCTGATACACGACAATGCTAAAACCACGTGCTTCGCTTAGAAAATGGCGGGTTGCAGTCACGTGACAAAAATACAATGTTAACTAAACTGTGATTGGTTAAAGCGTAATAGCTATCGATAGCATGGAACCCAGACGCATCTCGACCGACTACCCGTAGCGAAACCCACTTAACGTGGTGCACAGAATAGCGATTTGTCTAAGGTTCGTTAACTGCCTTTCGCTAAGGGGACTTATCGAATATCCCGCGTATCGCTCTCGTTGAGTTATCGGAAGAGCTCAGAATAGGTCCCCAAGAGTGATACACGGGATATTCGATAAGTTCCCTTAGCGAAAGGCAGTTAACGAACCATAGACAAATCGCTATTCTGTGCTCCACGTTAAGTGGGTTTCGCTACGGGTAGTCGGTCGAGATGCGTCTGGGTTCCATGCTATCGATAGCTATTACGCTTTAACCAATCACAGTTTAGTTAACATTGTATTTTTGTCACGTGACTGCAACCCGCCATTTTCTAAGCGAAGCACGTGGTTTTAGCATTATCGTGTATCTGCGCTGATGAAATAGGTTTGTTTTAAAATGACGAAGAAAGGACAACGAAGCCAGCGAACTACAAGTCGCCAGTTCGAGATGCTCGTAATTTTATGAAGACAACCCTAAATGTCAGGGAAGTTAGATGCTCCCTTTACCGTAAAAGATTGCCAGAAATTGTGGCAAGAAATAGCCGACCGTCTGAATTCCGATGGAGTCGGCTCAAAAAGATCCAGAAAGATGGCGAAAAGTAACTGATAGCTTTGAATGTAAATATATGACTATCATTTTAATTTAAACATATGCGAATGAAACCTATTTCAGAAATAATGTTCATGCTATAGCTACTTACTTTAAATTTTAATAAGAAGGCAATTACAATATTCATACAATATTCATAAACAGTTAAGGTAATTATTTTTAAGCAGTACAACAACATAGATTATTAACTCAATCTCCAATTGCTCGTGAAGTAAAATCATTCTTACACGAAAAGACGCCATGTTGTTTTCACTTTCGTTACGTTCCTAACGGCAGCTCGAGAGTGACCGAAACAAAAGCTTAGTTATCGCACGTGGCTATGGGCACCGAAAACGAAACGTACGGCTCGGAATAGCATTTTCAGTTGACTAAACGCGAATCACGTGGTTCCAATAGAAACTGGTTTTTATCATATTCGTTAGCTTAAGATACTACTCAGAATAGGTCCCCAGCAGGTCTAGATGTTTATAATTGGGGTGGGTGTTTTTTTCTAGTCATGGATAGGCTTCCCTTTTATGGTAGAAGATCCATATTTGGTTCAGTTTTTCTTTCATGTCGTTTTTACTGATAGGAAATTCGTTTTGTTTGTGGTGCAAGGTTTGCTCTGAGCTAGCTTGTCTGCTTTTTCATTGAAAGTAAAAAGGAGCAAGCGTCACAGGGCGACCGAAAACCGACCAAATCGTGAGCCAACTAATTTGAAATGCTTTTAAATTTTAATTTATTTTTTAAATTTCAAAAGTGGGAAGAAGCTGTTAATTTACTAAGGTGTTCTTAATTCAAATAAACAGGCAAAGTCGACTTCGAATTAATAGGAGAATTTTTCATTGAATTAAATAGGAATCAGACAGGAAATAACGTCCAGCAACCAGTTCGAAGTAACGAGAGTCTACTGTATATTGAAATTTAATCTCTTCTTAAAATTTTTGACTCAGTACTCAAATGACATAATTCATCATTTTGCACCATTAATAATTATTTTATTTAATGTATTAAAATTAATTTAAAAATGGTTTTCTTTATTCGATTCTTTAAAATCTGGAAGAAATAAATATCTGGTATAACTGTTAACGTTTAAACATTTAAGAAAGCGATACAAACACAATATTAAGGAAAGAAAAACATTTATTGTTACATAGTTCATTTTTAGATACAGTTTGGTGCGAGGGTCTGAACCCCCCCTTTCCCTTTTTGAATAGTATCGTTCTTTTTATTAACTTTTTAATTTTATGGAAGAATTTGAAGTAGGAATTTTAAAGAGACCTTCCAAGGTTAACGACCGCAACGATCTTTACGAAATAGTTGTTAAAAAAATATATATCAACAAGAAGGAGATAATTTGTTTGTATTACAGTAACTCGATAGACGATAGATTCAACAAGACGGGAATAAGCGATGTTTTCATTCTCCCTTTGTTGCACGTGACACGTGGCCGCAGCAATAAATCACATAAATCGTCGTCGAACCCGACATTGGACATAAACAATATCGAAATTGTAGACGAAATTGTAATAGTTATTGTCAGCTACACGCTAATTGATGGGTGAGAACTGTCATGTCTATAGAAATTTATATTTTAAGTTCACCTCTGCGAAGCACTTAAGTCTGTAATTTAAACAAACATCTCAATTCCCGGCGTCCCGTACTAGCCAGATCCAGTCATGAACACAACAACAGGTGTGCGTATAAATCCAGATTATATGACAGTTCACACCCCTTGAATTTGGTATAAAAAGGAATCGCACCCCCTTTAAAGAGAGTAACGTTAAGGATACTAGAAATTCTAGAATAGGACTAATCAACTAGCCTTCGACTCTAATTGACGCCGTCGACAACAGATAGCGAGGTAATTCTTGACTTATTATATGGAAATCTCTCTCTTCCCTCAGCTGCTCGAGGTTTAGTTAAGAATAGATAGAGAAAAGGGTTTAAAAGCCTCTCTCTGAACGCGAGTACGAGCGCCAAACCCCCACTAACCGCCTCATTAACAATTCCGTGAAGGATTATTGTCGCGTCTAATACTATTAGTATTATTATTACCATTATTATTAATATATGTATCTTTTATATAATATCATTATTAAATATGTTTAGAGTCTTAAATATGTGTGATTACTCGAACACGGCCAACACCTTATCGACTTATCCGCGACCTCCCACTCGATTTTTGCACTCCTAAACTGCCATCCACTGACCACGTGAGCGAGACTCTCCTCCCCGTTGTCGGATAACGGGTTAAGCCTCGTCGCTTAATTAACCCCCGATTCTCACATTGGTCATTCATTTCACATCACTTGACTTTCCTGATAACAATACAATAAATTTATACTATGTATAAAACATTTTTATACTTTGCATTTCTATACATTATACGCAAATATGCATATTTTAAAAAAGTTATATTAATTAATAATAAACAATATTTCTTTTTTTACATTTTAAGTTACTTATTTTAAAAGTGTTATCGGCTTATTATTTGTAGTCGTCATTTCATCGTGCAGATACTATATTTATACATGTAGAAATCTATTAGTACTTTAGTAATAAATATATTTTATTCGTAATCATATTCTGTAATTTCTATAGAACGAAGTGTAAAGACTACCACAGAATATCAAACAGTTCTTTGTTACTTCCGTACAATTTTTATCGATATAATTATCAACATAATTATGTTTAATGATAGTAATAACGATAGATATATTTACACTCGAAGATTAAGAGTGTAAAAACTCTTAACAAAGTAACAAAAATATTGAAATTCCAAAATTTTCTTCCCTCGCTAACTGTTGAGAAGCATCTGTATGACGTATATCCGGAATCTGGCAGGAAGTGGCTAAACCGGCTGTATGAGGTAACCTTATATTCTAGGACAGGCCTGGCCAACCCGCGGCCTGTCATGTTAAATTGTGTGGCCCGCTAAGCGATATTATATATCTATTACAACTTTTGTTTCCCGTTATGTGTGTACCAACAATAAATAAATGAAAATTTGCATGTGTCATTGTTATAATGTGCAAGTGCGAGTACGAACTCTTGGTATAACAATAAAATCTTATTCATTTTGTATTTGTTTTACTTTTTTAAAAGCATGTTTGCCTAAATTGTGGCCCACCTTAATGTTACACGTGATCAAAGTGGCCCGCGAAACAATTTGGGTTGGCCAGGCCTGTTCTAGGACCTTGGGTTAGTACTACAAACTAATTGCCTTTTATATGGAAGCGAGCTTCTGTCACATGATAGAACACCTGCGGAGCTACTTCAAAACTTTCTTGGAATTTCAAAATTGTCTGGAGAATTCCCACTCTTTGAATCGCGGTATTCTTCTAATTCTGTCTATGTAAATGGTTTTTATTACTTTCGAACTAAATGAAATTCTACGAACGAACAGTTCAATAAGACGGATTAGCAATGACTAATGTAGGAAAAAGAACTAAGGAATGGAATTAGAATAGATAAGAATCTATTTTGATTTGTGATTAAAAGTCGGATTTTACAGGTCTAATTACAGTGGCTATTCGAAGTACTCGTATACTCTGCTGAGAATTGTTATATCTTTATTGCTGCATAAAACTCCGTATTTCTAATGAAGAATTTTATCCAATTGTAACTATAAAAGAATGTAAACATTCAATTTTAAATTAGAAGCTTAATGATTACCTATAAAACCAACCGATATATGTTAAGAATTTATTCAAACGATTCATCGGGATTTTTATCGGATCATTTTATAGCTCGATAAGAATCCGGATGTATCGTGTTTTAATAAAATAATTAATAAAAGTGTATTTGATGATACATAAAAATGATTTTCATAAAATTTATCGATTAAATAAATTAATACAAGAGTGGATTAATAAATGCACAGCCGGGAAATCAGCTATGTTGCTGCTTTTGGCTGGTTATTTATTTATGACCCTTAAATCAAACTTTTATTGCCATTTTCATATACATATATTCAAATATGTATATAAATATTATCAAATGCAAATAAATGTTACTCTTGTTGAAATTATATGTGAACTTAAACTGGAACAAACGATACAACCTTAGGGGATACTTACAGTTGTGAGATCGAGGACGATTTTGCTCTATTTTACGGAAATTCCTAACATATTTCTCCATCGCGATCGTTAAGAAAAAACATCGCGCAGAAAAAGGATTGAATGTCGTCCTTCTCATCAACAAACGCTAAGAAAGTATAGCAATCTATTGTTAAAGAATGAGAATGTCAACGTCCAACCGAATAAACAGGAAGAATCTAGCATTTCACGAACCAAAGATTACACTATATGTACGACTTATTATCTCCCGGGACACCTGTTTCCCATAATTTTGTAAACTCTCTCTCGGCTCCTTACTCCCTCATAGGAGAATTTAGTTAGATAAAGCTCTCTATCCTGTATACGCGGCTTATTACTCGCTTTTGTATCGGTACTCGTGTAGCCTTTTGTTAGATTTTAATCGTTCATTAAAAGTTAATTTTTTAGTTTGTTATTCGTATCTCGCCCACGCTTTATCAACGACCCTACTCACCCTTCCACTCGACCTGACAAGCCTTAACCCCGGCTCTTCACACAGTAATATATGACAGTTGTCCTTAGGCGATTGATAATGAAGATTGACAGAACGTTGTGGAGGGTAAGGTAACAAATATGGGAAAAAAGAGACAATGATTTATTTCAAATAATTCCAAAAGAAAATATTTTAATTAATCTACACAGATGATATCGTTATTACAAGTTACGCCCGAAATTTAAGCAATTTAGAAGCCTACATATTCTTATATCATTATTGTTATACTAAATATATTATACATACATCCATATAATGTCATACTAACTATCATATACATATACATCATAACGTCATACACCGTAGAACAATAAACTAATAATGATGATAAAATGAAATACATACTGTGTAAGAATAAAGTAACATAGCTGTAACAGACAATTTGGAATCGATAAAAACAGTGTAAATATTATTAAATAATTTATGCTACTATCATTCTGTCTGCCTATTATCAACAAGAATATCAACAGATTGTGTTACGTTAATTAAGCAACGTTCCTAGGCGGTAGACATACTTTCCGTCCTGTGATTTTTCTGCTTTGCTTCAAGAAGAAACATCAGCAGTTAGTTTGAAATTATATGATTTAACCGTAGTAATTCTGTACCAAGAAAACAATATGGTCTAATTTATAAATAATAAATTATTTTTGTTATTAATGTTAATTATTTTCTTTAAAATTTAAAAAGAACACGTTATTTTGTATAACGTAATTTGTTAATTTTTGCAATATAGGTGTTTTACATAGAGTAACACAATACATTAATAATAAACGACGCTTTTAGCCCACGATTTTAATTTAGATAGTGTTAGATAGCTTAATAAATAGGATTTAACAATTTGGAGGGCTTATCACACCAAGGCCGACAGAAAAAAGGACTAGATCTTTTTCTGTCGGCCTTGGTGTAACAAGCCCTCCAAATTGTTAAATCCTATTTATTAGGTTATCTAACTCTATCTAAACAATACATTAAAGTAAAGAGGGACTGACTGACTAGAAAATATATTTAAGTTTTGTTTACGTTTTGTATTATTTTTTAATTTAATTTTTAAATTCTTTCCATATAAAGATTAAATCTCCAAATTCCTTCTTATGTATGAAAGCATTCTTCATTAAACTTTAACACAAGTATTATTCTAAAATTTTGCTTAGTTGTGTTAATTAAAGAATATTCATTTTTTAATGTGAAATCAATAAATCCTTCATAATTTGAAATTTTGCTAGTAATATCTAAATTTGTATTTAAAAAAAAGCACTTGGAAATCATTTATTTGATGTTTGAATACCTTTCTGTTAACCGTTAAGTTCGGAAGGTAACAGAAAGGTTACGCCCGAAATACCCTTCTGTTACCTTCCGAAACCTTTCTGTTAACCAGTGACGTGCCGTGACATTTGATGATAGGGAAGCTGTGTTTCTGTAAAAAGCCGACTTACAGGAGCAATCAATTAATTGAGCGTCAGGGCCCGTTCGTATTCGTTTGTTCAATAAGCCAGTAAAAACCGTATACTTCTTTAAATGTATTTTTAATAGATTATTTGACGTACTTAATAAATAAGAAAGTTCAATATAATTACCTCCGTTATTAGATTCAATAAATTCCCTATGCCCTCTAAATGCCAATTCTTGCTTTGAGAAAAAACATATAACATCTATTAATTTAGATATATCTATTAATCGTAATTATCTTGTTATAATTTTCAATATTTATTTTATATTGTCTACCAATGTTAAATTCTATTCCTTTTTGATTTGCAAATTGCTTCAATTTTACGAAAGAATCGTCATTCGTCATAAATTTTATCGTCAAAATGTCGAAATTTTTTGTTGACGTATTTATATTTAATTTAGGCATTGGTCTTTCTCTTTTAATAATGTTTTCTTTTTCATTATATGGTCTTAAGCCAAAACTTTTTTAAAATAAATTTTTGAATCACTAGCTACGATATAAGAGCTAAAATTAAAATTATAAAAAAAAACTTACGTGGTAAAACAAAATGTGTGATAAATATACAGTAGAGCATCAATTATCCGACCCGCGATTAACCGACTTATCGGTTAACCGACCGCGTTCTAGTCGGCAAATTCAAATGTCCGCTAGTGATGTGGCGCTACAATATTTGGTTACGTCTTGCTACTTTAATATTATTTTTGTTAAATTTTTGCATGTTTTAGCTGGCAGCACTGGCTCGACCATGAAAGAGAGGCTAGTATTTAAACCAGGCGTAATACACTATACTAATAATGTATTTTTTCATACTTTTCGGTTATCCGACTTTTCAGTTATCCGACCAACCCCAGTCCCCAATTAAGTCGGATAATCGATGCTCTACTGTACATACCTAGTACAAAAAATTCTTCAATTGTATGAATATACTTTTAAAGAAACTTATAATTAAATATAACTTTGCGAAGAAACGTACATAAAAATAACAAAATATTCTTTACTTTTTAAATCTTAAAACAATCCACTTAGTGAAATAGCTCCCTACGAGTGGCTAATGAATAGAATCAGAGACGGTCCAGGTAGGTGTGTGCGTGCCAAATCCCGAGGGTGCCGATACCGGTCAATGTCAAATGCCTCTTTTGTCGCATCCCTAGTATATATCAAAGGAGGCGACAGGGTTGTTGTAGATTTTAAACGTTCTGACCATAGCTGTAAAAATCTAAATATGTTAAACTTAACAGATTGTCCGTCGTTCGTTTTCTAACTAATTCGTTTTAGGACCAGTGTCCACGGAAATGTCGAAAATTTACAGCTTTTCGGTCACTCTCATTGAACTGGAAAAATTTCTATCTTTATTACATCTAATATTATGAAGAGATCAGACCCCACTGTACTCGGCAAGAGATTGGTTCAGTTAAGCTTCTGTTTAAGTAAAATTTCGGCTCTTTTATCAGGGTTTTATTTATGTCCTCATTCCCTAATCTCTTAATTATTTAACTACTTCTTAAGTAGAAATAAGTTGAAACCGGTTACTTTGTACTTGAATATCTGTAGTCTTGGGAAAGAAGTGGAAAGAAATTTTTATGACAACCGATACATAAATCGTAAATTTAAGGAAAATAAATTCTAGAGCTTTTTTCTACCATTGTACGTCTCATTCATTAAATTTGGTTGTAAATGATGCTGCCAAAGTAACAGTTAATTTTTTAACACTGTACTAGAATTGTACACGTTTTTTCTGCATCCCCTTACAGATGGGACATACTATAATCGTAATATCACCGGTTTAACATTGAAATCCGTAAGTAATATAAGATGGGAGAGCAGAATAAACCATAAATCGAATATTTTAATGGATTTTTTTAAAACTCCTGTCAACTATACAGAACTATCATAAAAACATGCCAGTAAACTCCTATCGGTTGGGATAAGTTATAAATCTAGTCTAGGGTGGGCAACTTTTTTTATAACATGGGCCAGAATAAATTTTACGTTTTTTCCGCGGGCCGTAGTAGTCAATTGACGCCTTCTTGTGACTCGTGATTTTTTAGTCTGCAAATATGAAATAAATAAATAAAAAGTTTATACTACATTTATTTCTCTTATCGTTTTCGAAAATTACAAAGAATTGGAAAATTAACTATTAATTAGTTATTTTTCCAATTTAATAATCTATTAAAGATCTCGCGGGCCGGATAGAAACTTTTCGCGAGCCGTAGCTGGCCCGCGGGCCGGGGGTTGCCCACCGTTGATCTAGTCTACTCATGATTCACATAATCGAGCGAGGGCGGCCGAATATCTAGCAGGCAGTCGGCTAACAGCGAACAACGAGTCCGCGATATAAAATTAGAAACTTTATGTGTGAAGCATCCGCCAGCTAAACCGGGTGAGGTTGGTGCTCTGTAAACCGCATGTGCCAATGCCTATATAATCTGGCTGATTGGAAACCGACCCGGTTTCGACACTCCTTCCGCCACCGAATTATTCGAATATACAATAGCAATCTTATCGTTTTTTTCACATGTAGTATAGAAATTTGTAAAAGATACATAATGCAGTTATAATAAAATATTAATTTTAATTAATTCAAAGTACGTTAAACTTCTTTCTAATATGAAAATTTATATTTTATAAAATACAAGGGAAGGTCATTGGAAGGTGGAATCGGCGCTTCCATCGCTTCCAATGACGGCAACCCGCTGATTATCAATTATAGCACAGACTGAAGGAACGATTGTAAAATGGGAAGAGGCTAAAGTCATTTAAACGGTGCACTTTCCATCCATTGCGTTGGAGATGGAAAAGGTGGAAATTTATAAAAGTAAAATGAAAAACCGTTGCCTAAATGCTATGGATGCTAATGCGCTTCCAATGGTGTGGATATATATATAATAGAAATAAGAATGGCACTTAAAAACCTTTAAATCATTTCTTTCTACTTAGCTTTGTTTTCTATGTTTTATTTGTTTGTTTATTTATTTAATATACACACTTCTCACAATATATTTTAAAGTTAAATTATTTTTTTGAATTTTAAATATGTAAAATATTCGAAAACGGTACGTTCCATTTTGGAACATTTATAATATTAAACCGGACGATGGCCTATATTAGATAGGGTGAACACTTTGTATTCTAACAAACTACTTTATACCCATAGCAGCCGCCATTATGTAGTTTGCGCTAATACCGCTAGGTGTCAGATCTATCGTTGGCACAAGCGAATCACATTCATTTTCGGAATGAAAAAATTTTTATTATTTAAAAAATTATTTAAAATATAAGATTTAAAGATTACTAGAATAAAACTATAATAACTAGTAATAAAACTAGAAAAGACAAATCATACAAAAAAAAAAGAATTTTGATATTAAAATTTTAAATAATTAAAAAAAAAATAAAAGTTAAGTTTTTCGAAAAATAATTATTTTAATTATCAAAATAATAATATAAAAATCACAGAAATACTAATTTAATAAATAAAACAATTTATTTTTAATTTATTAATTTATTAACTTTAACATATTTTGGCGGGTTTACTAAATCAGAATCTGTCAGCAGGAAGCTTCCTGCAGGATTTTACGGTAGTTTCATGTTTTGGTTTCTGTTTTAGATTGTCGTGTGATTGGGAAATATTTTTCTCTTCAGATTTTGAAAGGTGAGGATTTTTTGTAAAATATATGATGAAGTACAGTTGTCCTGGTGAATATTGAATGCTTTTATGTTAAATTTCGTTTTTATATTGTCTGAGAATTGTCCGTGGTTAGTTGACTTAATTGTTTCACTTAAGGGCAACGTTTTGTAGGTCACCGATCTTTAATTAAATCAGTTTCTATTTCAGCGTCATAAAATTATATACAAACAGAAAAAGCTTGACGCTTAAATTCTATCTAGGAAGTCCCAATGGCCGCTTCCGACTGTTCGTGTTCCTAACGGACTTCTCACGTAGAGGAGCCCCGAGAGTTTAATGTCACTAGTTATTGATTCACGGTAATTCTTGAACAAAAGAAAAAAGGGAATGTCTACTAAAAGTATAGTTAATCTAACCTAACCTAACCCTAACCTAACCGAAGCGCTGCCATTGGGACTACCTAGATAGAATTTAACCTGAGTTCAAATTTGGTAACACCTGAAGATGGTCTATTGCATTAGGTTGTAAACCAAAACTAAGTTTTTGATTAATGGTTTTTGGTAAGTTTTATCGTTCATTAAAATGCACAAATGAATGAATCTGATGTTTTAGAAGTCAAATTGTCAAGATTGTAGTTCTGAATGAGGGGATAATGGCTGCGTTCGGCAGAGTCGACATTTGGAACTGAGCAAAGATGTTTCAATTGGTAACTGTTATGTAGTTACATCTGCTGAACGATGAGTGACATATCTGTTGAAACAAAAAGCAGCCGTCGATGGTCGGTTTCGGGTAACGTAAATGAAAGATGCTACTAAATGTCAGCATTTAGCAGACTCTACAGTTCTGGAGCTGTTTGGTATTTTTCTGCTGAATGCCCTCTACAGTAGCTCTTTTGGAATATGTTTGGTGTTTTGATATCACATTCGGTAGTGTCTTTTGTTTACGCTACCTATAACTACCTGAAACTGACCAACGAGGCTTTTTGTTCCAACGCATGTGTCACTTGTCGTTCGGCAGAAACATAACTACGTAAGGCCAGGAACACACATGCGTAAAATTCAGCGTAAAATCTAGTGTAAAACAGAAAGCGTAAAAATTTTTCTGAAATTTTGGCTGAAACAGACTGAAAATAGAGTAGAGCATGTCTCTACTTTTTACGCCAAAATTCCTCGAATAAAGAGAAGTCTTTTCTGTGATGTCAAAGTAGACACATGCTTTTTATTCTAACAATGGTGGCAATGAGGGTTAACCCTACAATTGTGACGGTCTCGAAAAAACAAAAAATAAATGAAATAGAGGAGTTTATTGAATCCATTCGACCACATCAGTGTCATGTATAAAGCCACTATATTTAAACAACGTTTATGGATGGCTATAGGTGCAAAATTTCACACAACAGGTAGGTCTAGTAGAATTGATTTATACGCACGCACGTTCTTTATTTGAATTCGGAATACAAGTGTATTGATTTAAATTTTCTATATTATAGCAGAGGAAGTGGAAAAAAATGGAAGGTACAAAGGAATAGATACATGACAAGAAAAAATTAATAAAATTAGCACTGTTGGTGGCAGTGGTGTTTCCTATTTAGTCATAATTTTTACGTATGTGTGTTCTGGCATAAAAGCGTAAAACAGAAACTGAACTGAAAGCTGATTTCTGATTTAGTTTTCTGCCACACAATTTTACGCATGTGTGTTCGTGGCCTAACAGCTACCAATTGAAACATCTTGTTATCAGGTGCACAAAATGTAGAGGAATGTAAGATGCTAGTTAATCAACTAATAGGCTTGATGAATAAGGGAGGATTTGTGTTGCTCAAATGGGCTTTATATGACACAAGCCATGGAAAAGATCACTACAGTAGAGCATCGATTATCCGACTCATTTGGGGACTGGTTGGGTAAGTGAAAAAACAGATAACCGAAAAGTACGAAAAAGTACATTATTAGTATATTATATTAGTGTATCCCATGTAACTAGTATATTAATATATCGCTATTAACCTACTTCGTGTTGAATTTTCATCAATGTTAAGCCTAACAAATTTTTAAAAATAATAATCGTCGTTAAGTCTACTCCAATAACCTTAAATTAGCTTCGCAAGTATATTACTTTCTCCACAAACGTTTTCGGTCTCTTAGGACCTTCTTCAGGTGGGATTTAAGCTGAGAGTGACCCTACGAACTAAACTCACGTAACGGATACATTCCAAACCCCCACTCCAGATGTGTACTATAAACAAACATCGCCGCGCATGCGCGGTTACAACGCCGGGTCGTACATCGCTTGCCACGCCTTCGAAAGTTGTATTTCGTCTTTAAAGTTGATAGAGAGGCCCTGGGAATCCGCTTTAAAGATCTCTAGCGCTTCCAAATACTTAAGGTGTTGAGCCTGCCTAACCCTCCGGAATGTATTAAAACAATACTTAGGAAAGGCCCTATGTTTGTGCCGGGATCCTACAAATTAACACCGGAAGCTGTCATGCCTGGTGTTGAGGACCTCATTCGAAACCTGAGCGAGACCCGAAAAGAATACTTCAGATGGAAGGCACACTTCTGGATGAGGAGCTATAACCTAAAAAAGCACGGTAAGGAGGCTGAATACCTGAACGCTTTGAAGAAAAGCAGGAAGTGGCTACGGGAAAATAACATAGTCTTCCTAAGGGCGGACAAGAATAGGGCTCTAGTTTTGATGAAGAGAAACTCCTACACCGCCATTCTGCAGAAATATATAAGAGACACAGAATGTGAAGAAATAGGGAAAGACTTCGTCGATAAGACCCAATCGAGGGTCCACAGGTTTACTCGTACTGGCTTGGCAAAGAAATTACAGCTGGACAACGCGACCGTGGCCTCACCGATGGTTCCGAGACTCTTTGCCTATGCCAAAACACATAAACAGGGGATTGAACTGAGACCGATTTTAGATAAAGCCAACGCACCCGCCAGAAAGATAGAACGTAAGATCCACTTGCTCCTGTCGAAGCATCTCGAAGGCTATCAGTTTACAGTCTCCGACTCAACGCAGATGATCGAGGCTATACGCAAGTGCCAGCCGTCACCGGGTGCCTGGATTACTATTCTGGACTTTAAGGCGATGTACCCATCAATTAAGCTTGAGCCATGTTTCTGCGGTTTACGGGATTGGCTTATGGAGGAGGTAACAGGCAATGCTGACCACAAGCAGATACTAGAGCTTGCGCATATTCTCTGCTACACCTCGTGCTTCCAGCTAGACGGGAAAGTGTACCTCCAAAAACGAGGAGTACCTATGGGTAGCCCCTTATCTGGGGACTTGGCAGAAATGGTAGTTCGTCGTTTGGAGGCCAAGGTCATCCCTGAGTTCCTCGATAACATCGGCCTATATAAAAGGTACATTGACGACATCTGCATCATCTGGAAGAAGAAACCAGACATCGACAGATTTGTGTGCTGTATGAATGACAACCCATACGGTCTTTTGATCGAGTTAGTACAAATGAGCGACGAAGCGGCTCATTTTTTAGACATTAATATTACCTTTAGCGATGGAAGTTACGACACTAATGTATACCGAAAACCGAACGCCATCCCAATATACATCCCAGCTGACTCCAATGATCCGTATAGCTACAAACTGGCGGCATTTAGGGCCCTTACTAGAAGAGCCTACACGCACTGTAATAGGGAGAGGGATAAGCGGAAGGAGATAGAGAGGATAGCAAGGATAGCTGAGAACCATGGCTATAGCAAGAAGCTTATACTGAGTATAGCAGAAGACCAAGAGCGCAACCCTGTAAACCAGCCTGATGCGGTTCGGGAGTATAATCGGCAACAGGGTATGCCTCCCCGCCTGGTTGTTATCACGTATGAACGGCATCTACACTCCTTATACCGTGAGATCGGTGCGTATACTAACACAAAAATAGCCTATAAGCGGAAACCAGACGTCTTCTCCCTGCTTAGGAACGGGAAAGATCCGGTGGACGTTGAAAGGGAGCCGGGGGTATATAGAATTCCACTCCGAGACCATAGATTCGGTAGGGATCTAGTGTATATCGGCTCCACAAAAAGATCCCTCGGCCAACGCATCCGTGAGCATAAAACGGATATCGAGAAAAAAAAGACCAATACGGCCTTAGCTGTTTACGCTAGTGAAAACGGCATTACGCCGGGACTGCAGCGCGCGACCCTGATAAGGAGAACTAGGCAGGCTCAACACCTTAAGTATTTGGAAGCGCTAGAGATCTTTAAAGCGGATTCCCAGGGCCTCTCTATCAACTTTAAAGACGAAATACAACTTTCGAAGGCGTGGCAAGCGATGTACGACCCGGCGTTGTAACCGCGCATGCGCGGCGATGTTTGTTTATAGTACACATCTGGAGTGGGGGTTTGGAATGTATCCGTTACGTGAGTTTAGTTCGTAGGGTCACTCTCAGCTTAAATCCCACCTGAAGAAGGTCCTAAGAGACCGAAAACGTTTGTGGAGAAAGTAATATACTTGCGAAGCTAATTTAAGGTTATTGGAGTAGACTTATTTGCTCTTGCTTCGTTTTCTTACGATGGATTTTAATAATCGTCGTTATTGTATCGTTAAAAATTATTTCTTTATTTTGCACAAAATAAATACAGTACTGTACTGTATATTGAAAAAAATAAAACAAAAAAATATATATTCGGGTAACATATTTTACATAAAGTAGGCCTATACATTAGAAAAAGAAGTCCAAAATTTTCTTTTGCTTCACAGCTGACACTTCGTTTTTTTGCCGCTAAATTTCGCACATATTTTAAAAACAGCAATTGGATATCGTCGTTAAATAAAATTAAGCATTGTTTAAATACTGGCCTCCCTTTCATAGTCAAGCCAGTGTTGCCAGCTAAAACATGCAAAAATTTAACAAAATAATAATAAAGTAGCCAAGATATAGCCAAATATTTAGCGCCACACTAGTGGACATTGAATTTGCTGACTAGAATGCAGTCGGTTAACCGATGTGACGGTTGATTGGGGGTCGGATAATCAATGCTCTACTGCAGTGATGGGCC
Organism: Centruroides vittatus; assembly: GCF_030686945.1. Classification (NCBI taxonomy): domain Eukaryota; kingdom Metazoa; phylum Arthropoda; class Arachnida; order Scorpiones; family Buthidae; genus Centruroides; species Centruroides vittatus. Next base: position 121,897 of record NW_027122531.1, read on the forward strand.
AAGTACGGCCCGCGGGCCAAGTACGGCCCGCGGGCCAACTCCGGCCCGCGAAAGTATTTAATCTGGCCCGCCGACGGTTCATCGACATGGATAGCATATGGCCCACTATAATTACGTTTTGACAGTCGAGAAGTATAAGGTAGATTCTACTTAGTAGAATAATAGATGCATAATCTATAGGTGAAGCTAAACTAGCCGCGTAGGTCATGTGTTGCGTAATACGGGGCGAAAAGTGTGGTGAAATGAGAGGCGCGGGCGGCGGGGGCGAGTGAACTCAGTCGCCACTCGCCAGCTGTCACTGACCAAGCCGCACGTTTTACGTTAATTTTGTCTCTTGTTCTTGCTTGTTCGCGTAACGCTTTACATTCATAATCGTTTAAAAAAAATCTGCGCTTTTGGGATAATGGTGTATAAAAAACGAAAAGTCGATTCCAAGTGTCGTCTGTGCAAAGAAGAGTGGGCTTGAAAATACTTTTTTATGGAATACAACGGTAAGCCAGTATGTCTTATTTGTAATGAAGCAGTGGCGGTATTTAAAGATTTTAACCTTGCTCGTCATTTCAACACCAAACATTCAAAAACCAAATATGCTTTGATGAATGACGCAGAAAAAAAGGTAAATGCGGAAAACCTAAAAAAAAACAATATCTGCTCAGCGGAATGTGTTTATAAAGCAAAACACTGCTCAAAAGGCTTCTTCACTGGCTGGATATGTTGTGGCTTATAAAATAGCTAAAAATAACAAACCATACTCGGAAGGAGAATTTGTAAAAGATTGTATGGTGAGTATGAGTAAAATTTTATGTCCAGAAAAAATTAAAGAGTTCGAGTCTGTCAGCTTATTGCAAAAATAGTAACAACGCGAATTGATGCCATTGCATCAAACTTGTTGACTCAATTTAGGTAGCGTATAGAAAACTTTAAATATTTTTCCGTGACGATGGATGAAAGTACGGATAGAAGTGACACTGCTCAATTATTAATCTTCATTAGAGGCGTTGACGACGAATTTAATATTACTGAAGAGCTAGCTTGTTTGCAATCGATAAAAGGAAAAACGACGGGGCAAATAATTCATAACGAATTTTCCGAAGGTTTTCAAAATTTAAATGCGCCTATTTCAAAATTATGCAATATAACTACAGATGGAGCCCCAAATATGGTTGGAAAAAACGCGGGATTTTCAGGTATTTTTCGGAACCAGAATCCTAATCACGATGTTGTATTTTTACATTGTATAATTCACCAGGACGTCCTTTGTAAAGCTGCAATAGATATTACGCATGTACTTAATGTGGTTTTAATATTAATTAATACGATTCGATCTCGGGGCTTGGTACACCGACAATTCCAAGAATTTCTGATTGAAGTCGACGCAGATTATTCTGACTTTCTTTACCACACGAAAGTAAGATGATTAAGTTGTGGATATGCATTTGAACGGGTTTGGAAATTAAAAGAGGAAATACAAGATTTCTTAAAGAATAAAACAGAAAAATGGTCTGATTTCCAAATCTTAGAAGACAAAGATTGGCGTACCGATTTTGCATTTTTACCGATTTGCTGGAACACTATAACAAATTAAATAAAAGATTGCAAGGAAAGAACCAATTTATAGATGAGACTTGGGGTTGTCTGAAATCATTTAAAACTCAGCTTTTTCTGTTTTATAACTGCATGGCAAAGAACGATTTAACTCACTTTCTGCGTTTAAAATCCATGTCACCAGTGAGTGAGAACAAACTAAAAGAATTCAGTCAGGCGTTGAAAAAACTTCACACAGAATTTGAAACTAGGTTTCAAGATTTTAAGAACATTCAATCATCGCTAGATGTTTTCTCGATGCCGTTTAATGTGGATCCGGAAAATGTATCTGCAGAATTGCAGTTGGAAATTATTGAAATGCAGTGCAGTACCCATTTAAAGCAATTGTTCTTGAATTCCACAAAACTAGATTTTTATAGAGCACTGCGGAAAGCTGAATTTCCAAAGATGATTGCTCACGCCCAGAAAATTATGGAGATGTTTGCATCGTCTTATGTGTGCGAACAGACTTTTTCGACCATGAAATTGCGGAAAAACTCAATCAGAAACCGATTGACTGATGAACACCTTTTCGCACTGCTGAAAGTTGCTTCGTCACAGCTGGAACCTGCTTTCGAAAATATTATGGAAAATCAAAAACAATTCCATATGTCTCACATGCCTACCATGGCAGGGCCTTCGAATAAAAGTTAAATTAATTATTATTTAAGGTAAAAGGTAATTTGTAACATTTGTGTGTAATGCTGTAATGTTTTTATAATAATATGATTAAAAGCTTTAATACAAAATACATTTTTTCTATAATTCTGGCCCTCCTCTAGAATTTCTTAAACTTTGTGGCCCTCCCATTAAAAAAGTTTGCCCCCCACTGCTCTACTGTATTCTCATTATTTTTAAATTTGTCACTTTCTCTCAACTATTTTGGCTATATATCACTATTTCCCACTTTTTCTGCTGTTACGGGCACATTTTTGTGATGCCAAGCTGTCACTTGTTACTTCATTAACTATTGATTAAATATTTAAATTTCAACACCCATAACACCTTTCTCTTGTTGCACGTTGAAAACTTCTTGTTATTACAAGACTTTTGAGGTCTTAAAAATGTTAGTTATGCAATGACAAATACGAGAGCACACAGTCTAATGTCGACAAAATTATTTTCAAAATAGACTATTTTAATTCCTTCCAAGCCTATCACAATTAACCTTACTCCTTCAATTTGAGGCCAAATGTTAATTAACCAATCTAGAAATGAAAACCAAGTACAAAAAATGATAGTGTTGTTTTATATTATGTTTATCATTTTTCAATTATTGTTTTAATAATTTTCATAGTGTAAGGCCGCGACTCCACTAGCCGTAAAACCCCTCGCCGTAAAAGCTTTTAATCATGTGACCTATTTGCGTTTGCGCTCAGATTGCGGTGGAGGTCCAGCTAGCGAAGCTTTTTACGGCGACAGTACTATTACGGTGTATACGTGATATATCAATATAAAGACAATAATTATATTCTACGAGTTTTCTTCTGTACTATAATTACAAATGTAGTAAAAGTAATATCTTTACTTTCATATATTGACTTTTATTATTATATTATTAAGATAATATACAGCATTTATAAGCTTAGCTTTTTTATTATATACTCCTCTAAATTGAAGGATTTTCCTTTGGCCGTTCATATCGCGTGTTTTAGGCATCCATTATTATAATTGGGATACCTCTTGTCATAGATACATGAATACTTTCGGATGTTTTCGATAAATCTTTCCAGATCTTCTAGAGTAGCCACGAGAGAACGTACACAAAAGCTCGTTTTCTGCCATTTTCGCACCGTGTCACGATGACCTAGATTTCCTTCTGATTGGTGGATGGTACCGGTTTACGATTGTATTCACTTCGAAAGTTGAACACTGCTCAACTTGCTTTTACGTTGGTTTTATGACCTGCTCAGGCGTAAAATATCATGGTCATGTGATTAAAAGCTTTTATGGCGAGGGGTTTTACGGCCCTTTTACGGCTAGTGGAGTCGCGGCCTAACAAAATTGCTGATTAAATTTTTTTCAAGTTTGTTAATAATATATAATTTGGAAAGTTTAAGGGACAATTTAGTAAATTTATAGCTCTAACAGATTACAGGATCTATTGATATATAATAAATGAAAACAGTGTTTTACTTTCCCAGCTTGTTAATATATATATATAACAGAAAAATATTGGAATCATGTTAAATTTGATCTTCTGAGTTTTTTTGCAAATCTTTGCATTTTGAGAAAAAACATTTCTTGTGTGTTGGTGTCTATTTCATTTAATATCTCAGGATGGGTAATGATTAAGAAACGAAATTCAGTGTGGTAGCATGTGTATAAAGGGCATTGATCAAAAAATAAAGAAACTGAGTAAAGAACAGATAAAAATATACAGATATAGCAAAGGATAATTAACGACACCTTTCTCAAAGTTTGGTCAACAGACTCAGATACCATGCACTCAAAAACGAAACCAGAAATTCTAGTTTGTTTCACCAGAGACTGGCATCCATTCAAGTCTTCACTATGAAGAGATTCGCCTTGTCGTACACACATACGGCATAATATACATGTGTTAGAAGCATGTGTGTTTCTATAGAATAAAGAATAGAGATCACAAGAGACTGAATAATTTCAAATACCATTCCATTCCATATAGGGGTTCAAAAATGGAATTTTTTCAAATAATGGATATTTTCCTGGCTGTGTGGGAAATGTTGTTTGCGATATAATGGATTCTTGGAACAGTGGATTATTTTTGGCAGCCCAAGCAATCTGTGAAAATGAGATTCTTCTGTATATGTTTTAATTATAAATAATAAAAGTTTATTATTTATGGAAAATTTCACTAGTCATGTGTTGGATGGTGACCATATGAATTACGTCTAATTATAAAATCATTCAATTTGGTTAACGTGAGATTTTATGTTTAAATACAGAAAGCTCACTAAGATTTGATTCATAAGTTTTACATAGTAATTTAAATTTGAAATGGATTAATTATTTTTGTTTTATCTGTAATGGACCATTGAACCATTCCAGTGTTATAAAAGTTAAAGTTAATATCATTTGTATTAACTGACCCGTTCATCCCACTAGATGGCGGGAATTTGGTTTTTGTCGAGAGTTGGCAACACCAAGAAAAAAGTTGTTAAGTTCCAAAAGGCGCGGGAACATAGTGGAATGCTCTTGTAACCGAATTAATGTAAATAGTTGATTTTTGTTTTGTGTGGAATAAAATCTAAAGATAGATTTAGTGGACTTTTTGCTTGATTGGACATACGACAGGGAACCTGGCGTACGAACAAGACGGTCAGGTGAGAGTTACGAAAATTAATTAATCATTACACGAGACTAGGATGGGCCTGACGCGACAATTAACAGTACCTTCTATTACAAGAAAAAAAATATTGATCTTACATGAACACACCCTTAAATTTTAGTATAGATATATCAGTAAGTGTTTTATGCAGAAGATCAAGTAGGTGATAATCATATAGTGAGCCTGAGGTCACTGAGTTCTCTGACCCACTACAGAGAAGTTCTCTTTGCCACCTTTGGCCAGCTATTTGTGCGGTATACTTCAAGGATGGTGTTATTTAGTTGGTGGATACAGTCCTCGATATTCTTCTTTGACATGTTGTTTATGGGAGGACAGATCCATGAGCTGTGGATTTTATCCTGGAAAACTGGCCAGTTTGTGTGTAGATGATTAGGGCTGTTATGAGTGGTGGAAAGAGCATCAAGTGTCGTTCTAATATACTTGTGATCACTTGCACTGGGGGTTGTGTCAGTGCGACAGAAATTGATTAATTGGGCCATTGGAATTTTGACCAGAACCATGTCAATCCAGCTTTCACCCTGCGAAGAGAAGAATGTTGACAACTTGCTGGTATTACATGAGGTTAAGTTCAGTGCAGCGATCAGCTTGTGGAGGGAATAACCTCTAGGATCCTCTGTGGGGCTCCACCAAAGTGGAGACTTGGCGTTTGGGTCTCTGCTGAAAAGCCAAGGATTACTTGCTGTAGTCATATTGACAGTTTCCAGGACCGTGTTCAGTAATGCGGAACATCTAAGTTAGAATTCTGAGTGGCTTAGTGGGCGGAGCTAAGAATGTTCTGAGCATCATTGATTGATTATTCTTAATTAGACAATTGGGCAAAGTGGTGGGCGAAGTTAAAATTATGTTTGCAACAATTGTGACAAACGAACTGGTCTAAAAGGATGAAGTAACCAATAGAATTATTCAAATGGAAGCTGCGTCAGATTGTGATAAAATTAATGAAGCAATTATTAATTTTTATTGATGAAATGGACCGCTGTCTTCTGTTAAAATGTATTCAGAATCTGTTATACTGACATATGATAATTTTACATTTCAAAGTCATTTTAGAATGAGTTAATGATTCGAATGAGAGAATAGCATTGTGATTGTTATAATAAAATACGTTTAGTCCAACATGATCAGCCATCTTGCAAATCGTACAATGAGAGAAAAACAATGATGTCACTAGTAGAAGTTAGCACAGATGAAAGAAGCTGACTGAACTAGTGGTGGGAGGAGTCGAGCAGTACTTTGAAATGAGTTCAACATTGCAGCTTAACTAGACTTAGCAAGAATTCTGTTACAGAACACGGCCCAGGTCATTTATTAGAGGCTGGATGTCTTGAAGTGGTGAGCAGTATATGGAGAAAATGAAGACTAGTGTTTTGGATGCAAATGGTGATAGTCGTCATGAAGCTGGTGGAGAGATGGGGCATGAACTGTGAAGTGTTGCCCTTATTCCTGATAAGGATAGCGATCTTGATTTTTTCAGTATAACCTTTAGGGGGATAGGTAAGCCATCCACCAAAATGAGGAAGATAACTGTTGATAATGTAGGGTTCCTGTATGGTTATTAAATCAATTTCCCAGTCTTTGACAGTTTTGAGAAGAAGGGATCAAGATCTCACTTTCCTGTCTTGTGTTAACTCTTATGCAGAAGCCATCATTTTTTATTTCTCTTTTATTATTAACATTTTTAACACTAATTTTCAGTTCCTGTGGCAAATTGTCTCCATTATAGTGGATGTGATGTCTTTAATATTGGCCATAGGGGCATCAGAGTCTGTGTTGGCATAAACCAAGACCGTATGATTACCTCCCAGTACCTTCCCTATTTAATTTTTGGGTAAGAGATTGGGAAATTATTCTGGTGGTAGAGCTTGGTTAAATGTTAGAATTGTTTCGAAGTACATCAGCATAGTTTGGCTCGCTCTGCTGAGGTACAGGTGATATGGTTTGATTACCCTTGCCTGGGTCACCCTTCATTGCTCGAAGCATCCTTGGGGATGCTGTACATTTTATTAGTTGCAGCAAACATCTGGGTCACCTTTTTTCTGATTTCTTTTTGTTCTTCTGTTTTTGGGTGAGAACGGGATGATTCTGGAAGTAGGTCCAGAATACACCACATATGCTGGCCGATGTCTAGAGTAATTGATTCTTCAAGTGAGCAGGAAACATCCCCATTGTTTATACTTCCTGTGGGCATGCTGGGTGTAGGCCAGTGGTTCTTAACCGGTGGTCCGTGGACCACTGGTGGTCTTTGAAAGCACCCGAAGTGGTCCGTGAAGTCATCTTAAAATTATTAAATAAATGACGACGAGTTTTGTCAGTTCAAATTTCAAATACATTTTGCTTATTTAGTGGATTTTTTTGCACAAACTAAATAAATTGAACCTTCAACTGCAACGGTCAGGAAATATGAAATTGGAAGGCACTAGCAATATATTTGCATTTGAAGATAAAATCAGTACGTTTATTGCTAAAATCGACCTATTGATCAGCAAAGTTGAAAAGAGAATTTTTCTGCGTTTGATACATTGAACCCAATTATTGACAGACAGTGTGCTGAGATGCCCACCAGTGGCCGAGCGGTTCTGTCGCTAAACACTGAGAGTTTGGTCGCAGGTTCCCAATGCGTTCGGATGGGCTGGCACGTGGAGTTCTCCGGGTTTTCTCCACGTTTGTAACACCTGAATAGGGACCAGTTTCCGAATAATGCCTGGAAGGCATTATTTGGAAACTGATCCACAATCCTTTCATAGTCAACATTTCTGGGGTGCTGGATAAAATACAAGAAGAGTTAATTGAAATGTAACACGATAGTAACTGCAAGGATACTTTCGAGACAGGAATTAATCTTGAAGATTTTTGGAGCCATAAAGCTATTGCTTTCTCTAAAATTCGAGAAATTGCTTTACGGTACCTAACTTTATTTTCAACCACATATTTATGCAAGCAAGGATTCTCAGTGCTTTTGATAATTAAAAGTAAACATTGAAATCGGTTGGATGCCAGTGCCGACATGCGTTTGGCTTTGAGTAGCACTGAACAAAGAATCCAGCAGTTGGTAAACACTATGCAGTTACAAAAATTGCACTAAAATAATATAATTAATGTAACATTTTTGCAAATAATATAATACTCTTGGTTTCGAATAATTTTATACATGTTTAATTTATAGAACAACCTTATAAGAACTTATATTACTGCCAAACAGCTCGTGGTCCATGGCAAGAGAAAAATTTTGATAAATGGTCCGTCATCACTAAAAGGTTAAGAACCACTGGTGTAGGCAGTGCTGTACAATCTTCCAAAGGATCACCAACAACTCTTAGTTTTCTTGTGATAGTCAAATAGTGATGCTAAACAAAAATACTCAATCGGAACTTTCAGAAAAAGTAGATGCAATTGCTAATTGGGCAAGAGACAAAGCCTGAAAACTATGAAAAACCAAAAACTGATAGTAGGCCTGCAGTAGTAACTGAAAGCTCGCCAAAAACTGAGACCAGTACTGGTAAATTAGTGGCCAAAAAACAGGAATAGAAAAAAAAAACGGAGGCCTGCGGGCTCTCCGGCAATGCCAGGCAGCTGTAGCCCTGACACCAGAAGCGAAAAACACCAAAAGAATGCCATTAAAAGTGAGAAAATCTCCTTAAAAACCAAAGAAAGCGACCACCGAATGGGCTGAATCAGGGACGATAGAAAATAACAGCAAAATTGGGTTAGGGCTGTATAGGATGGAGGCACATGTTCCTTTGTCCAGTCCGTAGAGTAATGGACCCTATAACTAAAAAGCTAATAAATGTAGAATAACAAAAATTGGTACAAACACAAATAAAAGCCCCTCTGACGACCATCTAAATATGATCACCTAAAACTAAGCGAAACAGCCAAAAGAATGGCCTAAAAGCCAACTGGAAGTGTCACGATATCCCCTACTAAAAGTACCAAAAGTATAAAAATAATATATAATTGGAACCAGGATTTAATGGTGAATACAATGATAAGCATGAAAATAAGCTATCACTAATAGATTGAGAGAAAGACACTATGAAATGGGCCATTAGGCCAGCCCGTGGCACAAAATCAGTCATTACTCCAGAAAAAATTAACCAAAATAAATAAAATAAATGGTGTTAGACATAGCTAAGTATCACTAATAAAATGATAACAATTACCCAGGGATGGCTAAAAGACCCAAAGATAACTTAGTCCAAAAACAGAGCTGATGTGTATCACAACCTTTCACCTTTGCAACTTGATGCCCTCTGAGCCCCAACAATAGTAGTCTAGGCTGGATGCAGATTGAAAAAGCTTGTAGAGAGGGCTATATGAGCTTCTCGAGAGATGAGTGACTGCTTAGGAAATTGCTTTATGGCATAGCCTAGTCTGTAGTTGGATGTAACCAGTCTGTGTAGAGAGAGAAAGAGAGAGAAGCGACATTGTTGTGGGCACACCCAATGCCGTGCGGAGGGCAGTGTGGATGGTCGTTAGAGGGGCTCCGTCCAGGAGCGGTGCACTGAATTCTGCCATAGGTCTGAGAATGATGTATACAAGGCAAAGGAAGTCGGCTTTGGGGGTGCCGTTTTGGCGAGACACAAAGTACTTGAGAAACGAACCTGCCTGTGTCATTTTTGTCTGCAGGAAAGTTTAATGGCATGTGAAGTGAAGGTCTCAGCAAAGTGTAAACCTAGGACCTGTAGGGAGGTGTGTTGGGGAATATGTCCCGAGCGTAGAGAAAGAGCAATTGGTTAGTGGTGGTGTTTCGGAGAGAAATTGATTTTTGCTGCAGAGAATGATAAGCTTCATTTAGCTGCCCATTGCTCTAGGTGGTCCAGTGCATGTTGAGCACTGCATAATGCCTGGGAGGGCTTGGTGCTAGAGGTGATGGGGTGTAGGTCATCTGTATATAGTATTATGGTGACGTCTGAAGGAAGGGCTGCCCAGAGGTCCACCATGTATAGGGTGAAAAGGATGGGGGTGAGGACACTGCCTTGCAGGACCCCTTGAGAGAAAACATGGGGCGACATCTCACCCTGCCAGTGGATGCAAAAAGTACAGTGTGAAGGATGAAGAAAGCCTCCCACCTATACCAAAGTGTGCTAGTTTGGTCAGAAGCCCTTCCTGGCAGACAGAATCATAGGCTCCCTCCAGATTGAGGGTGATTAAATACATCCAATGCCATTGCGCATGGGCAATGGTGATGTAATGGTGAAGTGTGATTCAGGCCTCCTCAACCCCGTAGTAAGGGAGAAACCCGAAGTGGTGGTGGTGGAAAATATCTGAGTTTGCAACTACAGTTTAACCCGATTATAACGTTATCAGATGTAACGACAACTCTAATATTATGTCAAATTTTTATCAGTTCCACGATTTTGCTATACTAGATAATGTTAAAAAAACCCACTTGTAACGACATAAAACCCTATTTTAATGTCATATTTGAAGCACTCCCAAATTTACAAAATTAGATTACAAATTTTATTTAACAAAAAAAAAAAAAAACACTACATGTTCAGTCCTAGGGTCAGAGTTCACTTTCCTAGAACGACTGTGGGTGGTGCTCTTTCCACCTGACTTTGGTGGGGTGAAATTTGCCACTTTTAAACAACGTGACGATCGGTTATTATGTACTCATTTTTAAATTACTTTATGCTAAATTGTTAAATATTATATTATTTTTAATATAACATATTATATCAAATAGTTTATAAAGAATAAATAAAACTATATTTCCTTACTGAAGAGACAATATAAAATAAAATAAAATAATCAACCATTCCAACTTCAGCAAAAATTCTTTAATCCTAAGAACGTTTTAAGCGTCCATCTTCAGTTACATCTTTAAATTAAATATGAAATTCGAACTAATATTAAATTCGAACAAATATTACATAAATTAACGGTACAATTACAATAAATAAATAAATACATAAAAAATAAAAAATAAAATAAAATAAAATAAACAGGATTATCGTAATTTACAAAATTATGTCAATATTTCATCAACAAATAAAAATAAAATAAAAATAAAACAAAAAATAAAAACGAAACTAAAAAACAACGTGCGGTTTAAACCAATCACGGATTATCGCTATATTTCTTTACAAATGCCTTCATCCGTCATTAAAGATTTAAAACAATATCAGCTCTAGGATTTATCGTACTTCTATGTTTAGCCCAAATCATCGCACAAAGATTTCCAAGCTGTGGAAAGCCCATCAGCGTCCCTATAATTAATGCATTGCGTACTTCTCTGCGCTCTGTGGATCTCCAATTTTTCGAAAAATTTTATTGCGTGTCTCGATCTAGTAGCCCTGATGATAGAGGCTTGGTCCCAAAAGACCGTGATGCCTTGCTGCTTAGCATAACTGGCCAGGACGGTACTATCAACTGATTTTTCCACCGATCGCTTGTGTTCATTAATCCTCTTTTTTAAATTTCTCAAAGTTGCCCCTATATATACTAATTTAGAATCGAACCTATGATCCCTTAATGGTATCGAATAAATTCCTGTTAGTGAGTTACGCTCATACTTCATCTTATCATTCCTTAAAAGCTTGTATATGGTCGGATTACGTCGATAAATAACCTGCAAATTCCTACTCTTGGAAATCCTTTTAACTAACGGCTTAAGAAAAGGAATGTAATCGAGGATCACTTTCTCTCTTGGTTGGTTTCTACTCCTCCCACTCGTTCGGTTATGGTGTTTCTTGATGAGAGCATCTATTTTTTCTGTTCTGTAGCCATGTTGCAAAGCCGTTGTTCGGATGTATTGTAGCTCTTTAATTGTATCTAAAACATTGGTGCAGTGTGTGTGCGCTCTCTGTATCCACGAGCGAAATACTGCCATCTTGATATGCCCCGGGTCTGCAGAGTTCCTAGGGATAACGATTGGGACTGATATCGGTTTCCGATAGACATTCGTGCAGATTTCCCCTCCTACACATGTTATAGTGAGATCCAAGAAATTAACACTATTATAACTTTGCTGATCTAACTCTAGAGTTAAACCATAGGGGTTTTGATTCATTAAATCTATAAACTTTTTGATGTTGCGATTGTCCTTCCACACGATAAAGATGTCGTCCACGTATCTCACGTATAATAAATATCATCTCCTACTATCGGAGAATACTGCTTTCTAGAATGCAGTATTCTCCGATAGTAGGAGATGTATTTTATTATACGTGAGATACGTGGACGACATCTTTATCGTGTGGAAGGACAATCGCAACATCAAAAAGTTTATAGATTTAATGAATCAAAACCCCTATGGTTTAACTCTAGAGTTAGATCAGCAAAGTTATAATAGTGTTAATTTCTTGGATCTCACTATAACATGTGTAGGAGGGGAAATCTGCACGAATGTCTATCGGAAACCGATATCAGTCCCAATCGTTATCCCTAGGAACTCTGCAGACCCGGGGCATATCAAGATGGCAGTATTTCGCTCGTGGATACAGAGAGCGCACACACACTGCACCAATGTTTTAGATACAATTAAAGAGCTACAATACATCCGAACAACGGCTTTGCAACATGGCTACAGAACAGAAAAAATAGATGCTCTCATCAAGAAACACCATAACCGAACGAGTGGGAGGAGTAGAAACCAACCAAGAGAGAAAGTGATCCTCGATTACATTCCTTTTCTTAAGCCGTTAGTTAAAAGGATTTCCAAGAGTAGGAATTTGCAGGTTATTTATCGACGTAATCCGACCATATACAAGCTTTTAAGGAATGATAAGATGAAGTATGAGCGTAACTCACTAACAGGAATTTATTCGATACCATTAAGGGATCATAGGTTCGATTCTAAATTAGTATATATAGGGGCAACTTTGAGAAATTTAAAAAAGAGGATTAATGAACACAAGCGATCGGTGGAAAAATCAGTTGATAGTACCGTCCTGGCCAGTTATGCTAAGCAGCAAGGCATCACGGTCTTTTGGGACCAAGCCTCTATCATCAGGGCTACTAGATCGAGACACGCAATAAAATTTTTCGAAAAATTGGAGATCCACAGAGCGCAGAGAAGTACGCAGTGCATTAATTATAGGGACGCTGATGGGCTTTCCACAGCTTGGAAATCTTTGTGCGATGATTTGGGCTAAACATAGAAGTACGATAAATCCTAGAGCTGATATTGTTTTAAATCTTTAATGACGGATGAAGGCATTTGTAAAGAAATATAGCGATAATCCGTGATTGGTTTAAACCGCACGTTGTTTTTTAGTTTCGTTTTTATTTTTTGTTTTATTTTTATTTTATTTTTATTTGTTGATGAAATATTGACATAATTTTGTAAATTACGATAATCCTGTTTATTTTATTTTATTTTATTTTTTATTTTTTATGTATTTATTTATTTATTGTAATCGTACCGTTAATTTATGTAATATTTGTTCGAATTTAATATTAGTTCGAATTTCATATTTAATTTAAAGATGTAACTGAAGATGGACGCTTAAAACGTTCTTAGGATTAAAGAATTTTTGCTGAAGTTGGAATGGTTGATTATTTTAGTTTATAAAGAAATAATTGAATTATTTTTAATTGGCATACATTACTTTAAACTGTATTTTGTGAATTCAGCCCAACGTGCCATTGGGATGAATCTAACACATGTTAAAAATTCTGAAAATTGTATATAGTAGAGGAATATAGAATTTTAAAAATGTGTTAGATTGGTTACTTGGTATGATAAACCTTTATGTAAGATAACTTTTATAGTTATATAAATCGAGTACTGTAATGTAATATAATAAAAGCATCACAAGTATAAAAGAATCTAATAGAGAGATTGAAGTGCATGTATTCAGCCCAAAATGTGAACGGTGGACAGATGATCGGTGCCATCTGGCAATTCTATACGGTCGATAATGACATTTGCTATGTCTAGAATGGCGAGTAAATGATTGGCTTAAACTTCATTTTTTTTGTGTTTGTGGTTAAAATTATGATGTATTTTATTAAAATAATGTTTACTTAAGCATTTATGAATAGTAGTGTAAAGAAACAGACAATTTTAATCCAGAAATTATTTAATTATTCAATTTTTTATCAAGTGATATGAAGTGCCTGTAGAATTTACATATATTTGTCTTCATAATAGCTTATCTTAAGGTAGGTTTGTTCTTCTACAGCATCTTCTACCATCAACAGTATAATACATAATCAAACATCTTTACTACACCCGATACATATAAAGCTATATAGTATTATAGCCATTTCTCACTTGATTATATTCGGCTTTGGTTGGTGTATAGCATAATACATTTGTAAATTTTCTAAAAATTAATGTTTCGAGATGCTTTTGAATTTACATAATACAAAACCACTACTTCCCTCAACAAAAGTATTAGGTAGTCTTATCATCCGATCGTATGGTAGGAGACACAGTGCTAATTAAGAATAATTATTTAGTGTTTTTAAACATCCTATAAATACTTTTAAACAGTTTAATTTGTTTATTTACATTCACTGGTAATCCTCAATGTTAAATGTATCTGCCATTTTTTCAACAAATTTCCCATGAATCAATGTGCAATATTCACTGAGTTGTGATGATGTGAATAAGCGTCACAAGGTCTTTTACTTGGACTTAAAACGTCAAACGTGTACTTCTGCTTGCTGTATACGTTTAACGTTTGTACTTGCACCTCAACCTCTCTAATGATCTTAATGTTTGTACTTATTTTTTGCTTGGGCAATGCTGGACTTACTTGCTAGTAATATATTAATTAAACTTTTTATGCTGTAGATTAGATGTATTAAGAGATGGCAGAGCAACGAACTTTTGGATGTGGTAGAGGAGGTCGTGGTGCACTTTTATTAGAGGCGCTTAAAAGTCACACCCGTAGACCAGGAATAACATCTGAAAGCAAGGTTTTGATAAGTTTCAATTTTTAGTAAGAAAAACATTTTATATAGTATATTATACTAATTTAATTTTTTTTCTAAAAAAAAGAAGGAAGCACCTGTTTCAGAACATGAAGCTGGAGACCAGGTATTTTTGATTTTAAATTTTAAATATTTAGAATAGTTTTAAATTAACAATCGATATGTTTGTTTTTCTGAATTTGAATAATTTGGAAAGTATTTTATTAAAAATTTATATTTTGAGCTTTTGCATTTTAAGATAATTTGATTTAATCTGACAAACAGTTTTTGTATTTATTATAAAATTAATAATTATAGACACAAAAAGTTACAATTGGAAGAGGAAAACTATTACAAATGGCAATGCAAAAAGCCTCAAGTAGTAAATCAAATGAAGACAGTAGTCATATTAGTAGTCAGAGTTCTCTAAGTAGTCAAAGTATTCCCAAACCAGGTGACAAGTTATTTATATAAAAATTGATTGTTATCAAAATATCTAAATCATTTTAACTAAAGTTGGTTGTGTTTTGTTGTTTAATCATAATTGTATTTAATCAAAGTTGGTCGTGGCATGCTTGGAAGAGGAGCTTCTCTTTTAAGTTTGAAACAAGATACTTTAAGGCACTTACCCTCTTCATCTGCTGCTTCAACATCAGGATCAGCATCGTCTTCATTTAGTGCAGCAGGATTTACTCCAGCTTCTGAAATTAGTACTAGGATTTCTTCAAAGTTTACTCCACTTGATTCCTCAAAGTCAGAAATTTCTTCTGTTCAAGAATCAATGTATTTATTTTTATTTTATTTCTAAAATATAAATATTACTTACAATATAATATATATGTATGTATATATTTTAAGTGATAGTAAAGAATCATCATCTTTGAGTGATAAAATGTGTAAGTTAGCATTAAAACAGAGAAATGCAGAAAGAGGAGGACAGTCGTAAGTTATCTTGAAAATAGGCCATATAATTTTGTTACTTAGATAATATATTGTGATTGTTTTAACTTTTTTTTATAGGATGGAAGTAGAAGTAAATTATGTGAAATTGCATGTTATGGAAGGAAAAGGTGTGTTTGAATACCATGTTAATTTTATTCCACAAGTTGACAGCAAAGGAATTCGATTTAAGCTGTTAAATGATCCTAAAGTGAGAACTATAATTGGGAAAACTAAAACATTCGATGGTGCAAAATTATTTTTACCTTTCAAATTGAATGAGAAGGTATAGTGTTATATTTTGACTTGAATATGTATTATATTTGAAATATAGAAATTACATTAACTGCTTAAAGAATTATATGTAAACATGTTTCCCCCCAGATAACAGCTGTATCTGTAACTTCACCTATAGATCAGTCAGAAATAATGGTTAATATTAAATTTGTTGGTAAAGGCAGTTCTTCTGATTATATGCATTTATATAACATATTATTTCGAAAAATTATGTACAAACTTAAAATGACAAACATTGGAAGAAATTTTTTTGATCCAAAAGGAGGTATTACTGTTCCACAGCATAAGTAAGTAGCTATTTATAAAAACATAAGTTATAAAATAGTTTAAAGTTGTGACACATTTTATATGTTACTAGATTAGAAGTTTGGCCAGGTTATATAACTGCTATACAAGAATTTGATGGAGGAATCATGTTAAATTGTGATGCTTCTTTTAAAGTTTTGCGTTCAGTAACTGCATGGGATATTTTGTGAGTATTTATAAAAAATAAATTTTAAGCTTTTAAGTATATTTAATTTTGAAATTTAGCATTATAGCATTTTTAGTGTTGTATGAATGTTTCTCAGTATTTATATTTATTTTAAAGTAAGTCAAGGAACACACATCTCTGATTGCCACAAAACAACATTTAAAGTCAAATATTTTGATTCTTAATTTCTGGAATTTTAGATCAGTGGTTCTTAACCTTTTTATACTCAAGGCCCACCAAATATTTCATAATTTTTTTGTGACCCCCATTTTTTTAATAATAATTTATATTTGTTAAATTATCTATAATAAATTGATTTTTTTATTATTGCTTTATTTTTTTATATAAAAAATATAAATCATAACTTTATTATTTCATTATCTATTTAAATAACATTCAAACTTCACAATTAAACATAAAAACTCATTTATTTTTAACAAAAATTAAAATAAGAAACATGTCGATAAAATGATCCAAAGTCTATGCTAAAACTAAACTGAAACTAAAATACCCACAACTTGTTGTAAAGATTTTGCATATCTTTTGCAAAAATATTTAAATTTTCAAAGCTTACTAGTAAGCTCACTATTTTTCCTAATTATTTTTAAAATTCCAAGCATTAATAGTTTCTTAGAATTGCTTTGGAATAAAAGAAGTCAATACTGTGGTGTAAGTAGCATATTTGCTTTTATTTCTTCTGTACTAACAAAGTTGTATGTAGGAAGAAATAAAAAAATAAATAAAAAAAACTAAATAGGGGAAAACTTTATCTTTCTTATTTCATAAATATATAAAAAAAAAACGTTTAACAAATTACTTTGCTTTTCGTTTATTCTTCCGTCGTTCGCTACCAGTTGACCAGTCCACATTTCCACAAATACAGAAGGCGACCTTTCTTTATAGGCTACTGCTGCTGTAACAAAATGTAAAATAGGTAAAACGTCCTCTGGTGCTATCGCCATTTTTCGTAAATTACAATTTAAGTAAATATAAAATATAACACATGGCCGACAGTAATACATTGTATAAATATATAAAAAAACAACGTTTAACAAATTACTTTGCTTTTCGTTTATTCTTCCGTCGTTCGCTACCAGTTGACTCAGTCCACATTTCCAGCAAACGGAAGAATAAACAAAAAGCAAAGTAATTTGTTAAACGTTGTTTTTTTATATATTTATACAATGTATTACCGTCGGCCATGTGTTATATTTTATATTTACTTAAATTGTAATTTACGAAAAATGGCGATAGCACCAGAGGACGTTTTACCTATTTACATTTTGTTACGGCGGCAGTAGCCTACAAAGAAAGGTCGCCTCCGTATTTGTGGAAATGTAGACTGGTCAACTGGTAGCGAACGACGGAAGAATAAACAAAAAGCAAAGTGATTTGTTAAACGTTGTTTTTTTTATATATTTATACAATGTATTACTGTCGGCCATGTGTTATATTTTATATTTACTTTCTTATTTCACTTTTCAATACGATATTCGGTTATACATCAATTTTCTTTTTATTATATTCTGAAGGAAATTTTGCATAATTTGGCGGCCCCTGGCAAACTTCTTATGGACCCCCAGGGAGCTGCAGCTCCACTGTTAAGAATCACTGTTTTAGATCAGTCAGACTGCCAAAGAGTAAGATGACAGTAGGTGACAGATTCGAAAATTTATCACAGGAAGTATCAACTACAACATTGTTTCTCATTCCATAGTGGCTACCCTATCATGAGTCATTATTCACAATAAGTTTGTAATAGTTTCTCCTTGTGACTGACCATACAGGCTTAATGTAATAGTGCTGTGTTGGGACATCCCAATACCACAAAAGTATTGATACTGGTATCATGAGTAGTTTTAAGGTATCGATAGTGGTATTGGCATTGGTATTGTTCTTAAAGTATTGATACCAACCAGTATTGGCATCAGATAACTGGAAATCTTGCTGGCTGTCACTTTTTGGTCTGTGGCTTGATTTTGAAATGTTTTGTATAATTGAAACTTTCAAATTTAACATAAATAATGTGATTTATTCTAGTTAATTATTATTAACAAATTATTAAAACTGATTTTTAATCGAAAAGGAAGTAACCCAAGGAAAAGTACAGATATCAAACCAAAAGTATTGAGTACAATAAGTACTCAGTATTAAAGGAAATTATTGATATGGTATTATATCAGCAGTATCAGGATGTCCCTATGTGTTAATAAGTCATTTAATCTAAGCGAACACCTAGTAATTTCCAGAATGTGTCAAAATACAAAATAAAGAAATCAAGCTTTGAACTATTATTGACAAGAACTAATAAGTATTGACCCTCTCATATTCAAATTGACTTGTGCAATGTTTTATCATGTGTCACTTCCAGTAGCAAATATAGAGAGGTTTCAAGGTCTCGTGTCACGTGATAAAACACGTTTGCTCTGCCCCTTTGCCATTTTTGAGGTTGGTTCTGCTTGCTTAGCTTGCTGTTCGACAGGTTGATAGTGCCTTTCTTTTCGGTTTAAACTTATAAAAATACTGCAGTTCTATTATCATGGATAAAGTTAAAAAAGATTTTTTTCTTGCGAGCTATTCTAGCAGTCTAACAGGACAAGATGCAGTTTTACAGGAAGAAACAATTTCATTATGTCAAGGTGATCCATATGAAGCCAGCTTGTCAGACTTTGTTGTAGATCAAGAGTTGTGGCCTTTGAAATATTAAATCTGTAAGCCAAATCTTCCAAACTTAAATTTAAGCAAATCTCATCAAACATACTATCACCTCTTGAAAAGGAGTTAATTTTCTGGAATTTAGATGATCGATTTGTTTGCAATAAAGGTTCAGCACCAATGTAAGCAATTTAAAATTTCTGAATCTAGTAAAAAGTGAACCTTGTTGTCATCACCCTCTTCATTAAGAACATGGTTTTTTTTTTTAATAATGAAACTTCGATTTTTAAGTTTGTACACTCATGTTGCAAGCTTTCCAACTCTTATCCTTATAAATTCAGTCTGGCAAGTGACAGTTTCAACTAAAGATGATGTTTGCATCCTTGCATTACATTTTAAAGGCTCTGCTTCTTCCACTTCTGCAATTGTTGAAATCTCTACATCTTTAACAGTAAAAGGTTGAGAGCAAGCTTCAGTTGCCTTAGAAGTTTCAGCTTCTAAGGCAATTTGTTGTCTCTGCGATTATGTGCTCTTTTATAATGCTCCTGATTTGCAGTTGGGTTGTGGCCACTCTCGTACCCCATGTTGGCACCCAGTCTGGTGATGACTCATTGTGCAATGAGGAAGGTCTTCCTTTGGGGTAAAAAAACTTTTTAAATAATATATTATGACAATTTAATATTAAATTATTATTATTAATATACTGTATGTAAAATTACTAACATTAAACAATATTAAAAGAACTTATCATTATGGTATGTTATACTGTATGTAAATAAATAAGAATTTGTCAGGAACAAGTTGAATGTTACTATTTAATGATTATTTGTTACTAATGTAAAAAATCATTGTAAAAAGTAGCATCTTAAAGGAATGTTAATGTTGCTTACCAAAATAACTTGACTTAGCTATTTGTGAAATGAACAATGGAAATTATTGGTTTATATCTTAAAAAATACACACTTTTATTTATGTAAATTAGACTGGAAGAACAATTGGTTTAAATCCATTTCTAATTTTTCATCTGCTAAGCGATTATCTTTGCTTAACACTTTAATATTAACTCTACTGTATATTACAAGCAGGCACTTTATGATACTCATGAGAAAGTTTACCTAATTTATTGATAACTAGTAATATGAATTATTGCTTAGCTGAAATGAAATGTTTCTGACAAACTCTGGTATTGATATTCACTTTATTCATATCGAAATTTTTCTGGTTAATTCTCGAGAGCCATGCAGATTGTCTTCGTCGTGAAAGCTCCTCGGCTTGGGGTCTTTGATGACAAATAATGCCAGGAATTTTAAAAAATGATGTTCCTTTGTTCTTGAGTGAACTAGCATTACACCCAATTACACAACAAATTACCATAGTGATATTCGAGACGAATAAACAACACAAGAACTCCAGCTAAAGCGCATGTGAACACACACAATACGTAAACAAGTCACAAAGATGGTGCTGGACAATTGTGCATGCTCATGACGTCACTCATGATGTCAACATGAAACCTCTCTATAGGAACAAAATATTTTTACATTAACTAGCCAGAAATTGTTCAAAATATAGGTTAATATTCTGAGGTAATTTAATATAAATAAAACTGTAGTGGTCAAAATAACTTTCATGTTAATAGTTTGTATTCATATATGACATATTTATCTCTTTTACATAATTAAATATGTATTATGAATATTTTTTCCATCACTGCAATCTTGAGTGCGCTGAATTATTCAAATAATTAAAAATAAACATGGGAAGATGTTCTATCATCTTGTCATTAAAAACAGCAAATGACTGGTCATTGTAATTAAAATATTCTATCATTTTATTTATCATCAAAAGTTTAACTTCAGTATGATTGCTAAACTATTTTCTGTGACTATTTAGTAAACTTTATTAATGTATGAATTATCATGATATTTTTCAAACTTGCATACAGTCTCATTTCATTATGATGCTATTAGAGATAAATAATTTCTGTATTGTTTAATTTGAAAAGTTGGCATAATTACTTGAAATTATTTTAATTTAAATTTTATTGTAAAGTAAGGAAAAACAGTAAATTAACAAATATAGTGACAGCAATTTCAATTCTTAACAAATATGAAAATATTTCAAAAATTAATTTAAAAAATGTCTCAAATTAAATAAATTGGATTTTGATAATCACAGAGGTCAGCATATAACATTTGTTATTGTTGCTTATTTCCATGAAGTCATATTGCATAAGACTTGCATTTTGTAAAATTAATACAAAAATTAAAAAAAATTCAATATGAATATTATAAATTGTGAAGTTTACTTTATTATTTGTATTATTTTTCAGTTGAAATTTTTAATTTATTACATTTCATAATTTTATCGGCATCAATTAATGGTGCAATATCAACTTAACAAAGAATGGAAAATAATTATGATACTAATCAATATTCCTTATACTTCAAATATATCAGTTGAAACTTTTTCAGTTAAAAATTTTCTGTTAGATAAACAATAAATGTATGTGTGTGACTGAAGGGTTGGCATGTCACGATGCCATGTCAGGACTGATACCACTATGTCTGGAGGGAGACAGAAATTGCTATGGCCGTTATGTTTCGTTCTATGCACGAGCAATCGTGACTGTAGGCAGTCGGATTTGGAATGGAGGAAATTGTGTGACAGCACGCATCCGAAAGAAGTGCTACAGAGTTAATGTAACAAATAACTGTTTATTTACCCGTAAGAATAGAAGTCTTTAAGTGAGAGAGAAAGAGTTTACAGTTGGCCACACGATTATAAATACCTGTACTTGTTGGATTTCCTTTGAGGTCAGACTCTTGATAGGCTGGTTGTAATATACACCTGGTGGGTAGGTTTTTTGTTTGCTGGCAATACAATGCTAAGTTTGTCTGGATGTTAGGTAGTTTGATATAAGCTCTTCTGATGATAGGTAGGTAGATGAACCTTGTCAGACAAACTGATAAATGGCAGGTTGGATTAGGTGGTAATCGATGGCAATGTTTATCCACAACAGAGCAAACACTCAATGTCAGCCAACTCTCGGTGATGGATGAACAAACTGTCATCATTGATCCCTTTTTCTTTTTTTGAGGGTTCTCCGCTCTAAATTTCAATGCCCTTTTTAAGCAATGCTGACTAGTTAGACCAGCAGTTCCCAACCTTTTTTTGACCAGGGACCACTTTGATTTCATTGTTGTTAGCAGGGACCACAAGGTTTAAGAAAAATAAACTGTGTCAATCTAAAAATAAACTTTAATCAAAACTTTTAACATAAGTAATCGTTAAACTCAAGAGTAACATGCTTTAACAATACTATTATAAGAGAAAACATAACATTTTTAGTAAAAATTAAATTCAGTTTGTATCAATGTAGGAATAATAATTTAAAATGAATAAATGTTTTAAATCTTTTGCGGACCATATTTGAGCTCTTGCGGACCACTGGTTGGGAACCGCTGAGTTAGACCAATGACAATTTTTTTGTGTTATGTTCTTGATACAGTCAGTTAGATGTCATCTCACGTATGTAACAGACCATTAGAAATTGTTTTCTTCGTTTAAATGCAGAATTTAGATGATTACTGTATTTGTTTAATTTAAATTTCATTCTATTTATACTGAATATCATTATACTAGAGATTATAATTTTCTTTTTTCACTAAGTTATCAGAAATACTGTATAATTAATTTTTTAATGTTTTATCTGTATAACTATTTAACTTGGATTTTCCTGGCACCAATACAAAAATTCAAAAATATTGAAATTTTTCATATACAAATATAATTTTCGTATTAATGAAAGTTTTATTGATATTCAATCTGTGTTAAAATAAATTTTTTATTTTTGTGGATAAAATATACGTCATTGACTTTTGTCAATGTGATTAATAATGTACTTATTTCAATAGTGTGTATATTATTTATAATTTTTGTATATAATTTTTGCCATTAATATTTTCCAATATAAATTTCATTCAATGTTCATAGTTGAAAAATCATCATGTGAGATTCCTATTATTTTTACTTTTTATTAATTGTTAAAGTTCAATTGAATTTATGTAAGTCCTCGTTAAAACTGAAATGTCTTATTTTATTATGAATTAAAATTTGTATTTTTATATTTTACAGAACTGAACTAACTCATACTCATACAAAACAAATTCAGGATATGGCAGCAAAACAATTGTTAGGATCTGTTGTGTTAACTAGATACAATAATAAAACTTACAGAGTTGATGATATTGATTGGAATCAATCACCATTATCTACTTTTACTAATAGTATGGGTCAGAGCATAACTTACAAGGATTATTACAAGTGAGTGATGGTTTTATTGTAAAATGTTTAACTTGCTTAATTTCATTTGTAAATTTGTTTTTTAATTTATTATTATATTTTTCATTTGCACAGTTAATATTGAAATATTTCATATACAAATATACTTTTTGTATTAATGAAAGTTGTGTTGATATTCAATCTGTGTTAAAATAAATTTTTTATTTTTGTGGATAAAATATACATGTCATTGATGTATATATACCAGACATGGGCAAATGCGGCTCTTTTTGAGTTACGTGCAGCTCTTGCTGAAAGTGTTAATTTCTGCTTTTTATTATTATTTTTACAATTTTATTTCCACAATTTTGTCTAAATATGTAATTGTATATATGTAATATTTAGTAATTTATTCCCAAGTTGGTGCAATAAATTAAATTGACATTTCAAATCTATTCTTTTAAAACAAGTTCTCGACCCGGATGGAGGACACCCTATCCTTCCCTGCCTTACCATACTATCTGTCACCACAGTACAGAACTGTGACTCCAATGCATTTTGCAAAACCTACATTTTGTCTCCCACTGAACTCTTGCTTGCCCACCTCTGATATATACAATGATGTTCAATTTTTCACTAGAATAATATGAATATTGGTTAAAAATGTTTATTTAAAATTTTATATGAATTAATGACACAATGAAGTTTTTTATATAAGGTACATAGATAACATAAATGCCTGAAACTTTGTTAAATTCAGATTTTCTATGTAATGATCATATTGCAATATCATGTAATTTATAGATAACTGATTTGTAAGCATAAACTATATTGTTCCTCATTTAAGTTACTTCTATTATGTGCACATACTTTTACACTCACTCACACCGCACACACCAGGTGCAAAAGAGTTTTTTTCAGTATTGCACAAGTATATGCAAGGTTTGCACAGATCTGGAGAGTCAAGGAATAAGATTTTAGCAGGGAATTTGTCTGTCGCTCTTGCTCTTTTTTTATCTCAATACATCTTTAAATTTGATTTGGTACAGGAGGTCTATGAAAACTGGAGCGAGTAAAAGAATGGCAAGATTTGTTGTACTTATATGTCATAAACTATAAATGTTAATTCAATGATTAAAATTTTGTTGGATACAGGGTTTATGTTTGTATTTAAAGTGGTGGGTAGTGGGTCATGCAGCTGTGAGGTGAGGTTGCAGTTGCACGTGAATACCGAAAATGGCAATGCAGCACAGCATTTGGGCAGTGTGTAACATCAGATTGCACAGAGATAGGACATTGAAATTAGTGTTGATTTCTACAGGTATGGAAAGGAAGAAGGTCGTACTCATAGGTGTAGCCTTTAAATGAAAAGAAAAAATAGAAGGGAAAGAATGAGAGGAAGATTTGTGGCAGGGGCCAAGACGGTGAAGATGTTGAAGAGTAAGGAGAAGGGGAAAGGGAGGTCATGTGCCGGATCAGGGACTTTATTAAAATAAAACAAGTTACAGTATACAAGATGCCAAATACAAAATACATAGATACATATTGGTAACTGATGTTAAACAAAATTCGTGGCAGGTAATAGAGTACACAAAAAATAAAGTATAGTGATTAAATGATTGTTAATTAAAATACAGAAAAATACAAAGGTAAACAAAAAACATGATATGCAGTGGATACATTTAACCAAAACACGATATAACTACCTGGTAAAATATGAAGATTAATAGATGGATATAAACTGTATACAAATACATCACAAGTCAGAAGTTAACTATATTGCAGATATCATAGGAGAACAGTTTTAAACAATAGACACACACACACAAGACAATTGTGCAAGAAGCAGAACACCACTTAGAGTTGATAAGGAGAGTGGTGGAGCCTAATCTAATATTTTAATGTTCTTTGCAAAGTCCCTAAGATCCTTGAGAGTGTTTTTGTCACTAGTCAGTTCATTGAGCTTGCAAGGCCAGTGGCGTCCTGTGCTGTATACAATGTCTGTCAGGGTTTTCCTTTGCATGCTGTAAAGAGGACAATTGAAGAAAATATGTACAGTATCTTCTTCCTTGTTCAGATTGCATGGGCAGAGTTTGTCAGTTTTACCCAGGAACCTCTTAAGATAGGTTCTAAGATTCCCATGGCTGGTAACCAATTGGGTGAGTTGAAAGTACAGAATGACAGGATCTACAATAATATTCAGCAATAATAACCAATAAAATAAAATTTATAAAGTTATAAGCTGATAAATGTGCGAGTTGTTGAAAATTTTAATAATGCCAAAGAAATTGCAAAGGAAATGTGAACAGAAATGTAAGAAACATATATCATTGGAAAGAAAAATTTAAAATGAATTAGAAAAGCCCAAAATGACTAATGCTGAACGATGCAAGTCATATAGAGCTTAAGAATACTGAGCATGTCAACTCCAATACGAATACTTTGAGTGCACCCCTGAAATGATAGATATTGACTTATAATGTGATAACCATCAAAACTTTTATTTGTTTACATTTTATTCGCCCTTCAATAACATAAAAATAGATTTACACCTTAAACCATTGCAATTGTATCCTGGTACACAACCCTCCCAATTTTTTTGACCTGCATGATCTGCATGAAGTTTTGATTAACCTTTTGCAGTCAGTTGATGCTGTGGGGGGGACAAAGAACTGTTAGTAAGCTTAATGATATTGTGTACAGGACATTTTGAACTGCATGGCAGACTTTACACAATTTATGTATTATTATTCATTACATTTTTCACTGCTGGTCACATACAGTATGTGGAGAACATAATCCTGTTAATTTTGATGGATTGATGATCTATGATATGTCTTTTCTCTAACTGCAAATTTTCATCTTCAGATAGCCTGCAGAATTTTAGAAGCATTTTTCAGAAGTATTATACTAAAATATCACCATAGAGTTAAAGTTGAATTTTCAAATACTTATCTACAATGACCCACTTTTCCGTCAAAACTTTGCTTCTCCCATTGTAAGTGTTGGGAAGAAATGTAATGACTTTGAGTGGGTCTATGCTGGACCAAAAATAGCATGCAATAAACAATTTCTCCCTCTTATGGCGTGCATGATTTATACTATTTAAATTATTCTGAATTTCCTGCTTCTTTGATTTAAGAAAATTCAATTTTATGATGTAAAGTGAGTCTTTTTCTTATTTGAATAAACTTTATGACTTCATTTAAATAAAATGATGAAATTTTTTATATGACATAGCTAATTATGTAATTGATTTTACACGAAGTTTTTATTTTTGTAAAAGTGACTAAAATGTCTTTTAATAAAAAAATTTATATAATTGTGTGCAAAATGGGCTTAAGTAGACTTGGCTGAATATTACATAATGGAAAAGTGAAATGCAGAGACCTTTCAGGAATGTCAGGGAATCATAGATGGAATTACCTGTATGGATTCTGTGTATGCAATGAAATAATGACCACTTTCAATGGCAATTACTCAAATTGACAGAAAATGCTTTTTCACTGATTCCCCTTATCAGTAAATTTGTATACACTTACATCACTCCCTTCAGAAGTTGCCATACAGCATTTCTACTTGTACTTGTTCTGTGTCTTTATAGCAGCAAAAAATATCTGTACTCATGAATTCCTTAAATTATGGATATGAGTGTATATTTTTATGAATGAAAAAATATATTATTATTTAATGTGCATAAAATGAATATATATATATATATGTGTGTGTATGTATTTTCATTAAATATATGCATTCATGTGTATATGTATTTATTCTGAAAGCTATAATAAGATGAGTACATTTTATTTCAGGAAATCATATGACATTGATATTAAAGATAATACCCAACCATTACTTATTCACCATCCAAAGAAGAAAAATATTCCTGGTGCTGCAGCTGGTGGAAACCAGGTATGAGTTTTTTTTGTATGTAGAAAGTTATATTTAATATCATTAATAATCATTTAATCATTAAAATAATAATAATATTTTTTATTTTAGGATTCAAAATTTCTTTGTTTAATTCCTGAATTGTCATATTTGACTGGATTAACAGATACTATGAGATCTGATTTTAAAGTTATGAAGGTAATTTTAAAATTATTTTAAATTACATATTCATATAAAAAATTATAAGGGATATGCAGTTTAAGTGATGTATGTTACTGTGTTAATTAGAAAAACATCACTTTGGATATTTAGTGGATAAATCTTGTATTTTGTTGTTTAACCACTCAGCAGTGAGTGACAGATATATCTGTCAAGGGCAATCACATGGTACTGGTAAACAATGTCTATATCTGCAAAAAAATTCATATAAAATACTTGGATCATTTTGTGAAGTTATAGAATTTTTACGAGTGGTTGGATTCTCCACCTTTGTTTTGGAATATCCTTTAATTCTCAAGAAATTACAATAAAAGAGAAAATTAAAATAAATATGAAATTTTAGAGGGTTATCTATCGACATAAATTGAATTTAAACCTCCTGCCATTATCTGATTGGTTAAAAAAATTAATATTCCTAATTGGCTTGCGTCAGAAAAAAGTAGGTGTGACTTCTGTAAATCACACTATTGTGAGAGCTCTGATACAACCTGGAAAAGCTGACAGTCTACGTCATCAGTCTAGTGGTCCTTGTCTGACCTACTTTTTCTGAAATCAACATCAGAGTAAAACGTAGTAAGACATAGAAATTTATAGTAAAATGGTTTTCTCTAATATTCGTAGTAGTTTGTAAAGCTTGAATTTCAATTTAATAAGTATTATTTAGTTCGGAAACATTAAAAATACATCATTAGGTAGGAAAATAACATAAAACTTTATTTTTTAGTATAATACAATTTACAAAATCAGAAGTTCGTATATCATAATATTACGAAAAAACTAGATCGAAACATACAAAATCAACTAATTTGCTTAAATTCAGTTCATTATACAACTGTTGATACGCTTGTCTTCATCAGTTTCCTAAAACAAAATTCAAAAACTTCAATTAATCCTGTAAATATTTTAAGCACCATTACTATTCAAATGATATATTATTATATCAAGCCTGAATTTTACATAATTTGTAACTGAGATTACAAATATAACTGAAAAATAACTAAAGCTTCTCCCACACCGGGTTGTATAAAACAAAAGATAGAAGGTATATATTTTTGTTTTAACTGAAAAATATTTTCAATATAAACACTGGGCCATAATAATCAAAACAAATTCTTAAAGTACAAGTTCTTCTAAAATCCTCCAATCGGTCTTTGACATAGTTCTACGTAATAGCACTAAATCTGTAGAGATGCTAATTAACAGGCTTATAAACACTAAAAACCATAAATGTTTTGAAATTAAGACTAGATAATTATATGCACAAATAAATTAGTAGACCTATAATACATACCTTCATCTATATTCAAGTATTATATCCAAAAAAGATCAGTTCTTGCTAATTGTCAAAAATAAATTATAGAAAGAAAAGTTGAAAAGTAAAGTAGCATATTCTGAAACTAGTTCTAAATTCACAGTAAACTTTCCACCTTTTAGCCATTAAAAACAATGCAAAATTTATAAATCCATGTAATAAAAATTTATCACAGTGAACTTCAAAAAACGAGAAACACCAAACGCATTCTACAAAATCTGGCGCAAAGTGATTCCTATGGGATGAGCTAAGAATGTCATGTGACCAAAAGTTTCCTGGATAAATATTTAGTTTCAAAAAGTTCTTCCATGAAACCCGATGAATTTAATTAATACAGAATAACTAAATCTGTTTAATAAAGATTAGTAATGTACTATCACAAATATGTAAATTAAATATGAAAAAGATGCTGGGAAATCTCCTGCAAAGGTGATAAATATAGAACGATCATGTGACCAAAAGCTAACACTAACTAATATGAAGTAATATGTTTAAAATTTGATGTTTCTGTACAAATTAATAAATTTTAACACAAATTTCATCAAAGACAACAGAATAATTTTTAGCTTACATAAACTGTACAATAAATGATTATTTCTTCAAAAGAAGTCAATATACACGAATCAATAATAATTATTTAATAATGTTCTTATCCATTTTAAGTTGATATTGTAAAAACTAAGCTATTTCATTTGCATTTGGCTTTAATAATTTAGAGTTTCCAAGTATTTTACTGTAAAATTCAATTTAGTAAACAGAAACAAAGATGAACTATTAAATATAAACAGAACAATACAATAATTTTTACGTAAAATGAGTGTAAATACAGGAAAAACGAATTATATCAAAGATGGGACAAATAAGCCGACATCCCTCAAACAGAGCTTATAATTCATTGTCGTTTTTTGCTTGGTTACTATTTCGACTGTTTTTTGTTGGTAAAAAGTTAATGTTTTAGGATAAAAGTACATATTCTTAGTGAAGGAAGATAAAAGTATCAAAATAGAATATTCACACACACAAAAATATTCATGTATGTCATGTTTATCCATTAAAACATTTGCATTGTTTTAATGGATAAAAGGTGGAAAGTTTACTGTGAATTTAGAACTTGTTTCATAATATGCTATCTTATAGAAAGAAAAGTTGAAAAGTAATTTATTTTCAACAATTAGCGAGAACTGATCTTTTTTGGATATAATACTTGGATATAAATGAAGTTATGTATTATAGGCCTACTAATTTATTTGTGCATATAATTATCTAGTTCTGATTTTGAAACATTTATGGTTTTTAGTGTTTATAAGCCTGTTAATTAGCATCTCTACAGATTTAGTGCTATTACGTAGAACTATGTCAAAACCAATTGGAGGATTTTAGAAGAACTTATACTTTAAGAATTTGTTTTGATTATTATGGTCAGTGTTTATGTGTATTGTTGTACTGTAACTTGTTTCGTTTTACTATGTTAGAGAAAGTAGGTCACACATTAGATTGCTGACATAGACTGTCGGCTTTTTCAGAGTGAAGTGGACTCTCTCAGTGGAGTGTGTTTTAGGGAAGTTATGCTTTTTTTTTCTGATGCATGCCAATGGTGAAAATTGGTTTTAAAATTAAGTATCGGTCAATGAAGGTAACGTATGTAATAAATCTGAACTTGAATATAAAAAATATTTCTACATTTTTTTTATTGTTTTTTTGTTTCTTAAAATCTTATTTATTTAAATTTATTATACATAAATTAAGTTTACTTACCAAATGGTAATATTTTAAACTGCTTTAATATTTGGGTGTAAATATCAATGATAAATTTTAAAAGTAAATAATAGATATACTGAAATTTTCTTTTATTTACAATGATTACGTCACTTCTACAGAAATTAGAACATGAGACGACCTACACCTCTTTTCAGTCTGGGGATAAGACCGCCAGGCATGGTAGTTGTAAACATAACAACCGTTATGTCATCTACAGTCATGGATGAAATTTGTTAACTGTCAATTACATTTTCTTGAATTTGATTCGCAGGTTGCAAAAATTTGTCATGACTTAAGTGCCTAAAACTTTAAAAAATTATATAAAATTGAAAATAAATTCAAAACTTTTGAAAAAATTGTAATGGATGGAAAATCATAAAAGAATTTAATATAAATTTGAAAAAAAAGGTTTTAGCCAAAAATTACTCCGAAAAAAAAATACATATTATGTGACAATAAAGAAAGATTTTTTCTTTACTAGACATAACTGTTTAAAAAATTGTTTTCTGAAACGGAAATGAGAAAAACGCGTAGGAAAATTCTTAAAAAATTTTCCATGCTTATTCTCCATTACCTTGTGATAGCGCCACATCTGACTAACCCACTGTAGAAAGGCTAAGTTTATTTTCTTCTGGAATTGTTCTGATTCTTTGTGTATTTGGCATGTGATATTAAGTGAATAACAATTATTGTAATGTAGATTTATTGCTGCAGTTGTATGTTTTGAATTCAGATATAGCAGTGAGTTTAATGTGTTGTTGTATACTTTAGCTAGGATTTTTTATTTATGTATGCTCTTCAAGCTTCATCTGTTGGAATCCTAAATAATGCTAGACCTCTCTTGATCATTCATTCTTAATCAGAGAAACAGATATCACTTCTGAGTGCAATATCATCTTCCTACAGAAACTTTTCTGCAGAGTTTTCTACACTGCTGGCCATTAAAATTGCAACACCAAGAAGGAAAACAAATAAAAAAAAAAGATATTTATTGTATGTAAACAGTATGGCATGAAGACAAAATGATTAAATTTGCAAGCAGTTTGGGGGTTTACAGAGGTGTGAAATTAGTAGAAACAGTTGCCACCCCTGGCAGCTAAAATGGCCTTTATCCAGTTAGGCATGAAGTCGAACTGGGCTTGGATGACAGAAATGGGCAACTCATTCCATGCTGCTTCAAGTCTATGCCACACTTCATCAACTGTATTAGCTGGAAAGGGGTGGCAGGCCAGTGTCTCAGCAACCCACGACCAGATGTTTTCAATTGGTGAGAGATCTGGAGACTGTGCAGGCCAGGGCAACAATCGAATACCCTCTGTATTGAGGAAGGTCAGAACACGACATGCAACATGTGGTCTTGCATTATCTTGTTGGAAGATGGTGTTTTGCAGGCCTCGAAGATAGAGCTGGACGTAAGATGTCAGAAATGTACCAATCTCCATTTAAATTATCGTCAATCTGAACTAGAGATGTGTGTGTCGTGTACCCAATGGCTGCCCATACCATCACACCAGGTGCAGGGCCCTTATGCTGATATTAAATGCAAGCAGGTGACGAGCGGTCTCCTTGGAGCCTCCAGACATGTATACGGCCATCAGAATGCTGCATGCAGAACCGAGACTCGTCTGAAAAGATGACATTGTGCCACTCCTGTATCCAGCTTTGTCATTGGGTGCACCAGAGTTGCCATCTCTCTCTATGCTGCATTGTCAAGGGAAGCTGAAGTTATAATTGCCATGCTGACAGTCCATGCTGCTGCAAACAAGCCCATTTCCTGACTAATGGTCTGTGATGTGGTTGTACGGTTTTGCAGGCCAACCTCACAATGTGTGTGTCCTCTTGGGCGTTAGTCATGGGAGGGCGTTGAGATTTTGCATGCCATTCAGTATGACCCTCAGCAACCCATTGATTCCATATTTGCATGACTGGTTGGATTTCGACCAGTGCGAGTGGCAATATCCACATGGAATGATAATCCACACTCTCGATAGGCAACGATTCTGCTTCTATTGAATCTCAACACTTGCTGGTAAGCATTTCTTCTTATTCGAGGCATAACATGATATTCTGATGAAACCCCGACTTTACAAAGCGATTTCCGAAGGAGAAATCCACTACACAATTTTTCTTTTATGTAGTGCTTCAGCATCATCTAAATGCGCTGAAATACTAATCATTTGCATATCCGAACCTCTTCTTCCGTTTATATGATTTTGATGTTCATACAATCATTCCTTCCTGGTGTTGCAATTTTAATGGTCAGCAGTGTATTTATCTAGACAAGGAGCTAGCAACCTGTAACTCCAGCTAGTAGCTCTGAGGTGTATATGACTCTTTGAGTGTTTTTATGGTTCCTGATACCATTCTCTCTTTCTTTTTGCAGAATGTCTTGATTATTTTAGCAGCTGGTGAATTATTACATTTTAGAAAATGTTCATTAAGAAACTATGTCTTGTAGAGCAGTGGTGTGCAAACTATTTTCATTTTCGACTCCCCATTTTGTGTAAAATTTTGTCATGACCCCCTAAATATGCATGCATCAACATGTGTTTCTGTTGCAGCGTGTTCTACTTCTGTTGCTGCAACATTATCAGTATCACTGTCTGTTTGCCTGCTGGTTGCCAAAGTATAGTTATTAGGTACTAATACACACAATTGTTTTGTAAAAAAAATATTGTTCTTATAAATAGTTTTTTTTATAGTTTTTATAAATAATATAAAGTCATTTCACTATTTTACTAGTATCTGATACTTGTTGAAGAAAAGCCTTACCTTTTATTGTTAAATAAATTTCTCTGAATTTGGCAATGCTGAAAAATTTTCTTGCAATCCCTCTGGGGGTCATGCACCACTACTGTAGAGTATAAATAATGAGCTACATTTTTTAAAATTAAGCCAGGATGATTTAATTTACAATAAAGAAAATAACTTTCTCTAGTAGAATTGTCTTATCCCTCATCTGTGTGAGAAATGATCGATTGTATAGACACATTATGTAAGTATTGTCTACTAGAGAAAGTTATTTTCTTTGTTGTAAATTAAATCGTCCTGGCTTAATTTAAAAAAATAGTTTTATTATATTTAAAATGTTTTTTCATTTACATATTCTGTAGGTGTGGATAAATTGATTTAAATTGAAATATAAAAAATTGACTCTTGTAAGAAAGTTTGTCAGAACCTAGTTTAGACTAATTCCCATTTCTATGTCTTGAATGAATGTGTTATTTTAAAAGTCATTTAGCTCTGTTTGTAGGGAAAATGAACTTTTTCATCTACTGAGTTGTAATAATTAAAATAACCCCATTCAGTGCTGTCTAGAGAGATATTTAGCAGTCCAAATGAATCATATCTATTACAGAGACATTTCAGAAGACGTGGAAGACATTTCTGTAATGAGTTTGCATCAAAACTTATCATTACAATACCTTTGGCATTGCAAGCAACAAGCATTTTATTTATATGATACTTGTGATATACAGAGACTTAGCAACCCAGAGGATACTGCTTAGAATAGGCGGTTCCTATTCTGAAAGTGTTTAATGGTTTACCATAATTCTCCATGATACTTTTCATGTGCCATATGGTGCTGTTTTTCAAGGCTGCCAAATTTACAAAAAGTCCTCAACAAAGCATACTTTTTAAGTGTTTGCAAAGCCAAAAATTGCATGGATTCAGCTATGGAATTTAAGGACACTAGCAGTAAGAAATGCATGACAATCTTATATTGGTGAAATATTATCACAGAAACTGCTGTTCACAGTATCCAATATGTAGGGGTACTCCATCTTGCATGTAAGCAGGTGACTCAATCTGTTTATTCTGTTTATTGAATGTGAAGGTGTTGTAAATCAAGATTTAAAATGTTTCTAATTAAATAATATAATAATAATTCTAATGTTTTGGTAATTTCAACTTTAGTAGTTTATCATATTGGTGCTGGGTTTTGTGTATTTTTATGACTAAATATATCATTAAGGTTATTCAATTATTCTATTTATTATTTTTTTAAGATTATGAATTCATACAATTGATTGATATTATTGTTAAGTGTAAGTTACTCATACCTTCAAAAAAATTTTCTCTGAACTCTTAAAAGGTGAGCTCACCCCACTCTGATGATTACTAGTCTAGTTATAATTACAAACCATTATAAAATAAGTAACACATGACCAAATTTTGAGTCAGAAACAAATTGCTGTCATTTACTGATGCTTTTTATACTTATTTCAAATAATTTATAGTTTAACTTATCCTTATATGTGGCTAAGAAACTGATAAATATCCAATGAATCAGAAGCAGCTCTTAATTATGATTTTTCATATATTTTATTGAATGGTTTATGCTATCGGAAGTTTCCTTTCTTACTGATATTGCTGTATGTGTAATTAGAATTATTTATCTCTTGCATATTACAAATAGGTAACTAGTGAGTTTTTATATTATAGTACAAATAATATATTTTTATGATCTTTCTTAACAGAAAAGTAATGGTTATATATACTGGTATAAAGTCATGTAGAAGTCAACTTTTTAAGCATGAAAAATATCTTACCAAAATGAAGGGTTGACTTTTATAATTGTATAAATCTAAACTAGAATTTTTAAATATAAAATATAAATATGACTTTACAAAGTTGGAACTTTGTTTTGTCTTTACTTCTGTCGTTCACACCATCAGCAGTCCTTTTGAATTCACAGGCATGTTTTACATTCTTTTACGGAGGCAGTAGCCTCAAAAGAAAGGTCGTCTCCGAGAGACTGTGAATTCAAAAGGACTGCTGATGGTGTGAACGGTGGAAGTAAAGACAAGACAAAGTTCCAACTTTGTAAAGTCGTATTTTTATTTTATATTTATTAAATGTGAATAATGCTGGCCATGTTATGTATTTTATTTTTATCTAGAATTTTTAGCTGAAAATCTTAGAAATTGAGATTGACTTATATAACTGCATTTGTAGTTCAAATATTTATTTATACAATACAAAGGTATAAACTGTGGCAATAAATTTCTAAATAAATTTACACTTGTGTTTTATTTTACAGGATATAGCAAGCCACACACGCATAACTCCCAATCAAAGACACCTTGCAATTAAACGATTTGTTGAAAATATTAATTCTAATCCAGAAACAGTTGAAGATCTTTCTGCCTGGGGTCTTCGTTTAGAAGATGCTGCAGTTAATGTAAGTTGAAATAGTAACTAGTTATACATACTGTATATAAATTTTTATGTTCTTGGCTGTTATAACATGATATAGGAAAGTATTGTAATCATATCAAATTTCACTCTGGGTTTCTTGAAAATCTTGATATTTTGAGATCCCTGAACCAAAAAAAAGTAAAAAACAGTAAAAAGTTTTTCAGATGTTTGTGTGTGTTTGTTTGTGCATCTGTGTATTGGTTTGTTTGGAAAGTTCATAGCAATTTTTAAGAGAAATAAAAGAAACTGTTTTAAGACTAAAAATAGACTTTTATTCCATTATGTATGCACCATTGTTTTTAACCTATTCAATGTTGAATTTTTTCTCTGTTGTCTGTGACACCATGTTGAATTTTTGTCGATGTTAAGCCTAACAAAATTTTTTTGTAAATAATAATTGTGGTTACTGTGTCGTTAAAAATTATTTTTTTATGTTTGCACAAACAAAATAAATATATTGAAAAATGTAAAACAAAAAAAAATTACTTGTAAATTCTAAAAATAAACTATTTTTAGATTAAAAGACGAGTAAAAAGAAACACACTTTTATAACCAACTTCGACTAATTAGCCAACAAATGATTAACAACAAATACTAACTTCTACTAGAACCAATTTTTGCTGTTTATTACTTTCAACATCTCCAAATGCATTTTGCTTTGTCTAAGCCTCTTCAGTGGAGAACCCAACAGCAAACTGTTTGTTTATTTTATACTGGTTACGCGTTCCCAGCATGCATCAATGTTCATCCCGACATTTACGTTTATCAAGATTACATAACCCACAATACAAAAGTGTTGGATGGTTATAAAAGTTGGTTATAAAAGAGTGTTTCTTTTTACTTGTCTTTTAATCTAAAAATAGTTTATTTTTAGAATTTACAAATAGTTTAAAATACTACCGATCCCATTGTTTTTTTTATTGAACAACAAAAAAAATTATATTTTAAAAGTTTGTTTTAATATAAAAATTGTGACGCATAGTGACATGTAGTATCAAAAACGTTCCAATGCAGACACGAAAATATTTGGGATTGCCCACGCTGGTCAATGAGGTCAACACAAAAATTTTCGGGATCAACACAGGACAGTTAATGACGTGTTGCTATCTATGGGGAAGCTTCATGATACTATCTTCATAGAACTTTCCAGTTTTTCCCACACAAAAACTGATCCATGTGGTTTTTGCAAGCTTCCAAAGTATCTAAGTTTTTATCATGAAGGGAATTTTGCAGAGGATGGAACAAATGGTAGTCTCAACTGTCGGCTATCAAAAATTGCTACAAACTTTCTGAACAACTCAATATATTATCATAAATATCTAAAGAATTTATTTCTATTTTTTCTTTGAAACCGTGTTTTGTTGATTGTTGGACTATGAACCCAAAGTTGAGTTTTAATTATACATTTGGCTTTATTTCCATCTTTATTTAGTTGAACTAAATAAAGATGGAAATAAAGCCAAGTGTTTAATTAAAACCCAACTTTCAGTTCATAGTCTAGAATTTATTTCATTAATTCTGTAATAATGTCTTGCATGCAAAATTTAAAATGCTTTCGGAAGTCTCAGAAAATGATTTACAAGTAAATTTTTATTTTTAATAAAGCTAATTGTTATTCACAGAAAGGATAGTGTAATGATTATATTTTATTAAATCCTTTTTTACTTGGATTTTATAGGATAGACATAATTGGGTCAGTAAGTCCTTGCATTTGCATGGATGAAGAAACAGAAAACTATTAAACTTTTTATTACAGTAGAGCATCGGTTATCCGACTTAATTGGGAACTGGGGTTGGTCGGATAACTGAAAAGTCGGATAACCGAAAAGTATGAAAAAATACATTATTAGTATAGTGTATTAGGCCTGGTTTAAATACTAGCCTCCCTTTCATGTTCGAGCCAGTGCTGCCAGCTAAAACACGCAAAAATTTAACAAAAATAATATTAAAGTAGCCAAGACAGCCAAATATTGTAGTGCCACATCACTAGCGGACAATTGAATTTGCCGACTAGAACGCGGTCGGTTAACCAATAAGTCGGTTAATCGGGGGTCAGATAATCGATGCTCTACTGTAATAAAAGACATTATTAAATAGCTCATATATTGAAAAATAAAGTATTACATATATTCATTTTTCAATATACAAGCTGTTTTTTTTTTTTTTTTCTCCATCGATGTGAGTCTGAGGACTTAATGACCAAACTGTATTGCTATGATCTAGTCATTTGTATTTTATAGAAAATAACTTCAATAAATTATGAAATACTACATTAAAGTGTTGATTATAAATTGAAATTAATTATTTTTAATAGTTAAATGGGACTTCCTTGCCATTTGAAGTTATCTACTTCAAAGATAATAGGATTGAAACTACCGAAGAATGCGACTGGGGTAGAAATGTAACTCGAAGTGGTGTTATTGTTGCTGTAAGTATTATAAAATGTTTGTATATATGGCCTATTTATTTAAGAGACAGATTTATAGACATATTTAGCATCTTTATTATATATTATCTTTATTTAAAAGTATGTTAAATAATTTCACATGTTTTAACCATTAAGTGTTATTTGTTAATTAAATATATAGAATGGTTTTATAAGATATTTGCAGAAAAAATTTGATTTTGAGAAAGTGAAAGGAAATTAATATTGAATTATGTTCATTGTATTTATGGTACCAATAGATAGATTATTTTTTTAATGATGACGTAGTAAAATACAGAGGTATAGAAAATGTCTGATTGCATAAACAAGATTTATGGTAACTACAACAGTCCCAGGGAAACTTGTGATATTATTATTATGTTTTGTAACAATAATTGCAAAAATGTTGCAATAAAATGGAGTAGGGTCTCGCTAATCCTATAGACATTAATTAGGAATACTTGCCAAGACACACAGAAATCACCTGTTTTGAAATTGAAATG
Source organism: Centruroides vittatus (assembly GCF_030686945.1). Classification (NCBI taxonomy): domain Eukaryota; kingdom Metazoa; phylum Arthropoda; class Arachnida; order Scorpiones; family Buthidae; genus Centruroides; species Centruroides vittatus. The sequence continues at coordinate 160,636 of NW_027122531.1, forward strand.
CTTCTTACTGTGTTTCTGATCAGTTTTGGTACTTGTTATATCACTGCCTACTTACACAGTTGTGTTTGCAGTAAAGATGAATCTGTCTCAAATACTGAACCAAGGTTTTGACTTTTAAGAAAAACCAAAACCAAGAAATTGCTGTAAAAAACTGGAAAAAGATTGTTCTTATTTCAAAACTCTTTTTGATGCTATTTAATGGGTTAAACTGTACATCAACATGAATTAAAACAAAATATTCACACATCCCTCGTGTGGAAAATTTGCAAATTAATAAATTGCATATAAAACTTAATTTAGTTGCCATCAAATCCATCTAGCAAACAAAGTGATAATTATAGATATGACTTACTAACCTTGTTTAGTTTTTCTGGTGCGACTTCAATTTTTGGAAAAATTGGAGTCTCACCAGAAAAACTTATAAAACACCTGAAGTGGGTTGAAAATGTTTGTGTTACGTTTTTAAGTAGTAACTGCAAAGCTATACAAGGCTAGTAAGTCGTATCTGTAATTTAGTTGCTTTTACATCCTTATCTCTTGTTTTATTCTATTATAGTCAACTAAAAGCTATCTTATTAATGGGACATTTACACTGGTGTGATAGTTATTTGCAATAAGTATGAATTCTTAATGAGAAAAAACAAAATCTTTATTTTTCACCTGTTGTTCCTGTACACATAATACACATATTACACATATTCGTGTTTTTCGGACACATACGTCCCTCATCAGCAGATTTACAACGATGTTCTAAAAAGTATGTAATAATTAAATTTTATTTTACAATGGTTTAAAAAAATTCTCGACAATGATATGGTAAAAACTTACAAATTTTTTGTACTCAATTATCTCGAAATATGCATAAACTGCATATAGAATAATCACCAATTTTACATTCTTTGAATACATATTTTTGCATAAAATTTTTTTAAAAAATGGGGTTTAAAATTACAAAAACAAAACATTCTTAAAATTAAATTGAACTAACATAACCATCCTTAGCTCGCTTGAACAGATAATTACCCATCACCTATCACTTCCGTCTTTTTATATCCCTTTGCCTAGTATTTTCGTCATCGATTATGCTCTGCCATGATTGGTGGATTTTCCGTCCTAAGTTATTGTTGATTTGTCTTTTTATATAGATATGTTTAAATAGCTGGTGTTTAAAATTGTTGCTTTTTTTTTTCTTTATTTTAATCGTGTTTAAATCTATTTCACCATCCATTGCTGTTATAGTGGTGGAACACTGTAACAACAATGGCTAAAGCACTGCAGAATTTACATATTTTCCCTTTATTGACTTTACCTGTTCTTTTATATGTATTTTTAATTTTCTTTTTGTTTCACCTACATATGTTTTTCTTGGGTTACAATTACAGTTAAAAGAATAGACTACCTCTTCCATTATATCAGTTTTTTTTAATCTGACCTATGATATAAATATTTTTTAAATAAATCTTTTTTTTTTTTTCGGGTATTAATTTTAATCTATCACTTAAAACTCTTTTAACTCTTTCAAATAGTTTCGGTTTATAAATTAAAGTTATACATTTTTTATCTTTATCAAATGTCTTATTTCAATATTCATTATTAATTATACAATGTAGCCATTTTTCAAACAGTTTTTTTGGGTAGCTATTAAATAAAAACATCTTTATAATTTGTTTTGTTTCTATTGTTGATTTTCAATTTTACTTGTTCTATGTTTTATTTTATCAATATACATTTTAAAAATATCGAATTTCATAGTTATTGGGCTATTTGATTTGTAATTAAGGACTTCAGATATTTGCATAGGTTTGACAAATCTTTTGTATTCTAATTTATTTTCATTTCTTTCAATGGCTATATCTAAATAATTAATACTATTATTATTTTCTTTTTCTATATCAGACTGTATATTTTCTCTGTTAGGTTTGCTTGTTGTAAAATTAATTGCAAATAACTACTACACCGGTGTAAATGTCCCATTAATAAGATAGGTCTTAGTTGACTATAATAGAATGCATATAAAATTGTTTCTGAATAGTCTTGATTAAATAGCTAAATAGAAAAGAAAATAATAATAATAAAGACAATGAAAACAAAAAGTATTTGTCTTTTTGCAAAAATTTAGTTCATCTCATTTCTTTCAGAAAAAAATTGAACGACCATCGTCATTATAAATAAATTTTGTTTTTTTGAATATCAAATAGTCTGTTAATTGTCCTGTGACATTGGCAATGACTAATTATATTGAGTTTATAATTGTGTATGCTATTGTGAGAAACCAGGGGTTAAGGCGCGAGACCTAATCATTTCTCCGATGTCAGCCTGGTAAAGGCTGCTCACTTTGTCACTGGATGGCTATTCTGTTAGATGTTGTCAGGATTGTAAGATCCCTTTGATGTCAGGTCCTGACACCAGTAGGATAGTATTTCTGCAAGTCCTAACTCGAAATAGTATGTTCTACTCTTCTAAAGATATGTTCAAATAGGAGGGTACAGTAAAACGTTGTTTAATGCTACCTCGATGCTACACTGATTCAATATAATGCGGTATGCTCAAAGCCTAAAAAAGAAGCTCAAAATTTATGCTGATTTAAATTAATGCAGTATTTCATTGATTCATATATAATACGATTATTCCCGAACACGAACCAATCAACAAAAGGGGCAATTCATCGCAGCACTGTACTTTGCTTAAGTCTATGTTTGTGTGGTGCAATTTTGGAAAAATATAACATCATGGATGCCATAAGCAATATCGATTTTGGTTGGCAAGAATTAACTGATAAATGCATGTGGAGTGTGGAAAAAGGTATAGCCGGAAGTTTCCATGGATTCTCAATGAGAGCAGCTTATTGTTGTCCAAATTGTCAACTTAATCAATACCAGCAGTACTATGAGATATTGTAGATGAGCAGGATATTGAAGAGTTACTGCAGGTTTCTGGTGAGAGCTTTACCAGTAACCATCTTCAAGACCTGGCAGAACAAGGAATTCATGTAGAACTGGAAAATACTGATTCTGAAAATGAAGAACCCAAAAAATTTCTTTACAGATTTCCTTAGTAAAAGTTTGATAATGATAACTGAAATCATTGATTAAATTGTAGTGAATAGTCCAGATTTTGAAAGGAGTGCAAAAGCAAAACGAGGGGTTTTTGGGTGTGATCTTCTGCTACCAACATTTGCTTAAGGAAAAAAAAAGAAAGCGACAAATGAAACTACATGACTTTATTGCAAAAAACCAGAATTTCATAAGAGCCAGGACCTTCATCACAAAAAATGAACTTTACATCTCTGTGTGCATATGTTTGTGTGTTATTTAACATATATTATTATGCAAATTAATATAAAAATGACTTAAAATTAAAGTAAAATCTGTTTATTTTTGGTTGCATGTCCCTCTTTCCTTATTTACTCTGTGTTAAAATGATCTCATTTAATACTGTTTCATTTAGCTCTTTGTCATCTAGGAACCTATCCTGTGCGTTAAGGGGGGTGTCTTACTGTACTTTGTTGTTCGAGTGGGGAGTGTGGTGGGTAAGTCGATAAGAGTCTGTTTCCTGAGTAATAACTGAATCGATGCCAGGTTCACTAAACAATAAATTTAATAGACAAAAAAAAAGGAAGCATATAATACAATAATATGCTACAATTATAGTTATATGCAGAGACAAGCATATATGAAGCATGCAATGCCATAAGGTTGTAAATGCCATTTTTCTCAAAATTCGTTTTATTGAAGAAATGAATTTTAAATGCAATGTTTTTTCCTACAAAAAAATATTGTGGCGATTGTGGCGCTCTAAGTGGCTATATTTTGAAGATGACGTTATGTGCAAGCCATAATGTTTTAAGCGCCAAAGCGCAAGCCACGTGACTTTTGGCGCGTAAAATGTTACGGTTTACTTTTACATCATTTTGTTATTCCAATTTGTAACGCAGTGAGTTTTTTACGAGTGAAATGAATTCCTTAAAGTATGAAATACCTAAAAGAAGTCTAATCCAGCAACTTCAACCTTTAAATTTCCGGTACAAACGACGAAAATTAACAGAAAAAACTAACGTTTTCGAATCTCCATCGAGATCTTCTTCAGGTTCGTTAATGGAATGAAGAAAGAAATGTGCAGAAAAATGGAAGAAGAACATTCGAAAGAAACAAAAAAATAGTGGCTTAGAGTACATTTCTCCCATAAGCACAGAAAGTTAATCCGAGAAAGGATCCACCAACAGGGGTAAGTAAAAGACTTAATACTTCAAAAATATAGACGTGGATTTGAGATTTGCAAGATATGGATAGTTATTGTGTCTATGCATGGGTGAACAACTTGTATATGACTGTTTCCAACAAGTTTGTCAAACTTTTTGTTTACGTTACAGGTGACATGCAAGTGTTCCTTCGCTTGCAAAAACGTAACGTTGGCTTACCGTCAGGAACTCTTCCAACAATTTTATGAACTGGCTGACTACAATAAGCAACAGAGTTATCTTCAAAGACTTGTTCATCCCCAGATGATAAAAAGGAGACGATATGGGAAGTACCACCATCCTTCTGGAAGTAGAAGGCAACACTCTTTCAGTTATCATTTGCTTCTTCCCGGTGGAAGTGAAATAAGAGTTTGTCTTAAGACTTTGTGTAATACATTCGGGGTTACTGCAAGAAGAATTCAGTTGATTAGAGAAAAGATTTTGGAAGGAAAAATGGATGCTACTGATCAAAGAGGAGGCCAGCGAAAATGTACTGAAAAGCAGTTGTGGACGGAAAAAATAATTGAGCACATTAAGAGTTTTCCAAGTGAAGAAAGTCATTATGCTCGAGCCAAAAGTACAGATAAAATGTACTTATCACCTGATCTCAATGTTAGCAGAATGTATAGAGCCTTCCTTGAGAAATATTGTCAACAGTATGCTGGGAGCAAAGCCCCAGTTACTCGACAATGGTACAACGAAATTTTCCTGACCAAATTCAATCTGTCTTTTCAAAGACCTCGCATGGACACTTGCTCAACTTGTGACCGCCTTGATGTACGAATAAAAGCTGGTGATGCATCAGCAAAAACAGAACTGGAATTACATCATTACAGAGCTGAAGTAACCACAAAAGACATGTCTGATGACACAAAAAATGCTAAAACCTCAGATTCGTATGTTATATCTTTTGACTTGCAGCAGCAAATGTATATACCACAATTAACACACACTGAAATGTATTATGCTCAACAATTGGCATGCTACAACCTTGGAATTCACGATTCAATTAAAGAGAAAGGATGCATGTGTTTGTGGAGTGAGAATTTTGGAGGAAGAGGGTCTTTGGAAATATCATCCTGTATATACCATTATATTACTACTGAGGCTGCTATTGGTGACCGAAAGAAGCTGACTTTGTGGACAGACAATGGTGTTGGTCAAAACAAAAATCAATACGTGATAGCCATGTATCTGGTGTTATTGGCCAATAATGTATTTTCAGAAATAACACATAAATACCCTGTAAAGGGTCACACATTTCTCAGCTGTGATCGAGACTTTGCTCTAATTGAAAAACGGAGGAAAAAATGCAAAGCCTACACACTAAAGGATCTTGTGGACATCATTAAAAGTGCAGGGACCAAAAACCCTTTTACCTGCATCGTATTTGAGAAATTTCATGACTTTAAATCGATTGCCCACGCATTTTTGAATACAAAAGACCTGGGAATCTCAACAGCATCCCAAATTAGACTCATCAAATAACTTTGGTAAAGTTATGATTGCTAAAGATGGAGGTAAAGCAGCAAGATGGTGCACTGGGCTTAATGTGCTGAAAGATGGAGTTAGCATTGATGATTTCAAAAATCTTCCACTTCCTCTTGCTCGCTCCCATTTTGGGATTCCTCAAAAGAAGAAACCTGACATTGGTAAAATGATACCATTTTTAAATCCAATAGCACAAACCTATTTCAAGGAGATTCTAGCAGAACCGGATAACTAAATGTCAGTTTATTAATAGTTAACCTGTCACTTTATTATTTGATATTTCAAAATGATATTTGGACTTCCATTAATCTTCCAAATTTGAAGTTTTTAAATACGTTTTAACTTTTATTACACTAAATTAATACCTTATTGATAAAGATTACAGCCCAGTTCAAGTCATTAATAGATTATTGTCAGTTTTTAATGTTAAAATTGATATTGAATTTGTAAATTGTGTTTAATAATTTAAATGTAAGTTTTTGGTATTCAAAACTGTTTTTCAGCTGTAGAAACATTAATTTTATGACTGCAATCGTTTTTGGCATTTACAACTTTATGCACTTGCACAATTTTTGCATTTACAACGTTATGGCTCTAACCCTGTTTTTAAACTTTTTTTGTTTCCTTACTATTATTTGTAGGTGTTTGAAATTAAACCCAATGTTTTATTCCAAACTATAAATTGTTAAAATAATTTTTCTAGCATTTGATTAAAGTTTGTTCATTAGAAAAAGTGTTTTTTCTCTCTCCTGAAAAATTTGTTTTTTGGCATTTACAACCTTATGGCATTGCACGCTTCATATATATAACAATCCAATATCTACTGGATATACTTCATGGGCTATATACAATTGTAACTTACTATCTAAGTTGACCGAGAGAGAGTTTATAAACATTTCTAACATAATACCTCTGAGAGATTGACAATATCTTCTATTTTCATCAAGGTGTATCAGTAGGTAAACTTCCATGGAGATAACTTAGCCAGGAGTATGACAAGTAGAGCTGCTTCCATGGTGGTCTACCTGAATATGTCTTGGACCACCTGCTTCTATGGTGTAGTCCATGCTGAACTTCGATTGCGTGCTCTTTTTATCCTCCTAATCATGAGAGTAGAATCAGCTGATTTTGATTTAATGTGGTCTAAGGTCAAGATGTGTCACTACATTGGCTGCAGCGGGCTGCAAGAATTTGACAACCTGGCTGGATTGTTGATACTTTCTTGCCAGGTGTTATGACTCTTTTTACCCTGTAAAGCAAACAAATTCGAAGTTCTTAGATGTGATCGAGATGTTGTGACTTATCTTATAAACTTACTTAAAACAGTGTTAAAGATTAAAGATTTTTGGTGTTGTAAGGATATTAGATCATTTTTTATCTATCAGATCAGAGGGCAACAAAAATGCCAGGTGTTAGAAAAACTGGGGTTTTTCCACTTTCTTAATTTCACATTTTAATTTTAATTTAACTACTTAATTGTCCCCAGGATCTCACACTATCCTATCTATGATGGTGACACATGCTTGAAGTGCTTTTTGAATTTAAAAGTTTTTAAGTGATGTTCAGTGTTGAGCAGCAAATTATACTGTAGATCAGGGGTGTCCAACCTTTTTGTTTCTCTGGGCCACATTGGAAAAAGTCATGGAGTTTTGGGCCACAAGTATATATAATATACTTGTGCCCAATCCTTAAATATACAAGTATATTTTAGGATTACCGTGTTTTATGGACTATAAATGCACTTTTTTCTTCGAAAAATTGCCTCCAAAATTCAGGTGCGTCTTATAGTCTGTAAAATACGGTAACATTTCTAGATTATAGTAATAAGTATTAAAACTTTATCACAAAAAAGGATATTTTAAAAAATCACTTATACAGACACTTTCAATTCTTACTTAGAAATAGATAAATTCATTTATTATAAAGGAGATAAACAAAAATTTATTTGTAAAACACAAATATTTGTATTATTTGGGTCTCTAATTAATAAAAAATGACGAAACACCATTTTAAAGTGCATTTTTATTCAACTAATACATTTATAAATAATATGTAGCCCAAAAATAGCCAATGTGCCAAATGATGTTTTTTATGCCAAACTATTTAAAGGGTAACCAAATCTTGCAATACTGGACGGAATACTAAATAAAGAGGGAGTTGGGACTCAAAAGACCATAGACCCAAATGTGGGGAAAGGAGAGAAAGGACAAAAGATAAAGAAGTGAGATAGGTTGGAAAATTAAGGGTCAATATTTGCATAACAGAAGATTATGCAAATTTAACATTTCTTACCACTTTTCATCTTTTGTCCTTTCTCTCCTTTCTCAAAATTTGGGTCTATAATCCTTTGAGTCACAACTCCAGCTTTATTTAGTATTCCTTCCTCATTCACATATTTCCATGTATTTGAAAATATTCCCTTTTTGCTCAAAAATAAAATATATATAAACTTTGTGAAATTTATTTTTTGAGTTTGTCATTGAAGTAAATAAATAAAAAAATAAATAAAATTTTCAGTTTTGTTTACATGTTTATTGGGCCACATTGGAACTTACCTTAGGCCACATCTAGCCTGCGGGCCGTGGGTTGGACACCCCTGCTGTAGATGCAATTAATTATTTGTATGATTTATTATTACTTTGAATTTTGCAAACTATACAGTAGTAATTATTAATTGATTTGTAAATTGTTTTACTTTGTTTGCTACTGTATTTCTGAGGAACTATTTGGTTCTGAAAATATTCTGCACCTCTGGTAAAATATTACTTGTGTGTGTGTGTGTGTGTGTGTATGTATATATATATATATACACAGTAGAGTAAACCCCCCATAACACAGTAGATACGTTCCGTGTTATATGAATTCCATGTTGTACGAGTCGAGTCACTTAGATTTTACAAATACATTAGCTGTTCACAGCCCGGCACTTGTGCAGTTTAGGGGGTACAGTTGTTTGAAAGGTTTTCTTCCATAAAATTAATCAATTCTAGGCTAATTTGACTCGAACATTTCCAAAACATGTATTTTTTGGGAATAATCTATATAAACTATGCTATAAACAAAAAATTGTAGGATTACTTACCGAGTGTGCGCCATTCAAAGATGCCATTGCTTAAGCTTGTTTTCATTGCGGAGTGGCTCATTGAACAGTGGACGTGTTTCCTGATAAGTTATTCTTTCTGTGAAAAATTTGCTGAACTTTGGAGACATCATTAATAGAAATATAATTTTTATGGCCGTTGAATAATGTTTTTTTAGTAGGTCTACTGCTTGTTTAAACTCAACGGTTTGTGCAATGTCCACTATTGGTCCAGATTCGATCAATCCTGTTGTGACACGAGTCAACCATGACAGTCTGTCATCCTTTTACCATGTTATACAAGCCTCTTTTAGCGTGTTATATGAACGCAATCGCAATTTTTCTGCCGTGTTAAATGAATCCATCTTATATGAATCTGTGTTATAGGGGGGAGTCTACTGTTTACACATACAAGTAATATTTTACCAGTAATATATATATATATATATATATATATATATATATATAATGCTTTGTAGTACTTAGATCTTAGATCTTCTGTTCGTTTAAAAATAGAATATAGTAATGTAATTTTTGTTCAGAAAATATTGGATGACAATTCATAATTCAATAATATAATTCATAACTTTTAATTAGTTTATTAATTTAAAAATTAAAATTAGGGACAGTAAACATTGTTCAATAAATAGAACTATATAAACTTTATAGGCAAAAATAAGGAATAATTTCATAAAATATATTAAAACAAATGAAACAACTAGTAATGTACAATAAATAAGTCCTATAGAATTTTATATCTTTTATGTTGAATATTTACTTCAGTTGTTGCTGACCTATGCTTTCAATATTCATTTCAGTCAGCATCAACTGATATTTTTGATACATTGCTTAGAAAAATCCTTATAAAAAGTTTTAATTGACAAATATTTTAGCTTTTGTTATTCTGAGTAACATTTTGAATGAAATTCATTTTATTTATGCGTTATCTTTATAAGCATAAAATTAAGCCATAAAACTGAATTAGCTGTATGGAAAACCCAGTGAACTTTGACATATTGACCTGAAAGTTTTGCATGCACCTCACTGATAATGAGAAAGGTTAAATTTAAAATTTAAATTTTCTAGACCCAGTATTTTTTTCTCTACAAGTGTCTGCAGTGCTGGATGAAGAAAAAGAAAATACAGCTCTTTTGGTTATTTTTGCACTTTTCAATTGCTTATATTTCAGCAACTGCTTTATAGAAAATCTTAAAACTTTGCACACTACCTAAGAACACAATGTGCTTTTGAATGAGTTATTTGGAACTACTTCAGGTATTTGGGGAACAGAAATTGATTTCTGAAAATTGGCAACTCTGATTCCTGTATATATAGTCAGTAAGTGACTTTTTTAATTTTTAATCTGAATGTTTGGCTCAGCATTATTCAGTACTCATCAAGGAGTCAAAGTTTTTAAGTGAATTAGAAGTAAAAATATTACAGCAAGTAATATATTTAAACAACAAGAAGTTATTTATGAAACAAAAATTTATTAACTATTATATTAAATACAAATGATATTGGATGTTGCTTGTAATATGAGAAATGAAATATACGTATCTATATTGATAATTATGTTGGATTGAATTTAAAACAGTCTACTGTTGTTAAATTTTTTGTATTTTTTTTTCCATTAATATTTCATATATTTTTTTTAGGTTGACCTGGAAACATGGCTAATTGTGTTCTGGAAACGTGATTCTAATAGAGCTCATGATTTTATTCAGATGATGAGGAAAATATCTAATGGTATTGGCATTAGAATAAATGACCCACGTAAAATTGAAATAAATGATGACAGAACAGAAACATATCTAAAAGCAGTTAGAGATAATGTTAATCCTCAGGTAATCCTATTATAATAAAATTAAACAATTTTTTAAAATTTATACTTGAATTAAATATTAATAAGAAAATTGTTATTTAATATATTTATTTATTGTATATAGAGTGTATTATATATTAATATGTCAATGTACAGGCAGTCCTCTACTTACGAACTTTTGAAGTTACGAACAAAGCCGACAGATGGCAGGTTAAAGTGCAGTTGGTTATTTTTTATGTATAGTCAAGTTTATTTTTGAAGTTTTACATTAAAACATTTACAGTACATTACATATGTACAGATACGTGCAATGAAGTTGGCGAGCTGTCGGTCGATTGCGCAGCTCAGGGAGTTGCTCATCCGTGACGTAAGAACGTCTAATCGTCATCCAGGTGGATTAGTCTGATTTCGATCAACAGGGGCGCGGAAATCGATCGGAGGGACGCGTTACAGCACCGTAGATTAATAATACTACTAGCTTATTGCTTTTCTAATGCTTAGCATCGGCCATTTTTATTTTAAAAGCGTAAATGTGCTTACAGCCGATTATCAGAAATTATGATCGAATCTGTTATTTTCATACTTTTTTTTCTTTATTACGTTTTATTTACGTTTATTTCTATGAAATTAGAGACGATACAGCTTTAAAATAAACAGATCAGGTTACATTTCTTAATAGATTATCTCTATTGACGTCGGTTTCTTTGTAATCGGAGAGGAAGAGATTGTGTGTCAATTTCCAGTGTTTATTGCTTTTGCGGTAATCTGAGAAGTCACTTGATAAACCGCCAAGTGTTTTATTACTGTTTAAATAACTGCTCCCCACTTGTTATTCTTAGTAATTAGAGACAGGTAAGATTGTCTGTCAAGGTCGGTGAAAGTTTATTGCTTTAGCAACAGGGTGTCATATGAGCTGCCACCCACTCCCCTCTGTTAATGACAACAACGCGCTAAGTGCTTTATTACTTTGTAAACAAAAACTTTCCCTGTCAGAACTGGGTCAGATGTCAAGGTCACTGATTAACTGTATTGAACAGAACATTGTCCTTGATATTTAAGAATCCAGTTTTGTCAGAACTGTTTACTTTTAATACATTTCTTTTAATTTATTTCTGCTTCGTTTATAAAATTGTTTTTATCATGTTTTAAATCGATTTGTTTTAAATTATACTTTTATAAAGTTTATGAATTAAAGTGTAAAAACAGCAATGAAAATGTCGTTATTTCAAGATATATTTATTGATTATACAGTTCAACTTTGCAAAAAATGTTTTCATATCTTTTCGTTATTATATATATAATATCGCCATTTTATAAAAGAGATGTTATTGAATCGTATATTCAATTGTTATATTGTTTTGTTTTTATATTTATATTCTATTCGAATTTACCTTTTACAATTTGTAATTATTCGTGTATCACATTATATTTCATTTATTTAATTCTATACTACTTGTAATTATGTAAAAACTATTTTTATATCGTTAAATTTATTTTCTGTTTATGTCCCATTCTCCTACAAGGCTGCAGCCTTTAATACTCTGGTTAGAAGGGCGTTTTTCCACTCATCCACTTCACAAGCCCTAGTCACTGAGTTAAATTACATTAAGAAGATAGCAGCCAGACACAGATATTCTAATCTAACACACTGGCCGGTTGAGCAACATCAATGCTTGCAATACACACCCACTACGCATGTGAAGGCCAGCACTTACCCGGAATATCATATCCGAATATCCCAGTCACGTTTAATGTATATGTTAAAGTGGTATATGCAGAGATTGCCAGCAAGCATCAAATACAAATAGCGCATAGGAGATGTCCCACAATCTTCAACATCTTCAGAAATGGAAAGGACTCTCCTGATTGTAATACCCTGTTCGCACCAAGCATTTCAATCTAGATTGTGACCAAGGTTGGCAACTATGCCTTGATGCGACCTCTCTCGACCGTTTCTGTCTCAACTGAAACAAGGTTCAGTTGCAATCAACTCAAGAGAGTTGTTGAAACTAGATCCAGTTATAAGAGAGATCCCACAATCCCACGCACACGAGAAAATACAAGATGGCTGCGGAACACGTCAGGCTATCGAGATAGAAATAAAAAAGATATTTGGAGAGATGATGACATCTGTCTATTATTAGATATATGGCAAGAAAAAGTATTTATTTCTAATCAAAACTTCCATTTTGTTGTGTTGGTGTTCGTAACTTACTGAGTAGTTATGCCAGTTTTATCATCGCATGTAATAGCCAGGTTCTTCTCAAGCAAACTGCCTGTGCGAACAGCACAATGTTCGACTGGCGACAGTCACAATCCAGATTGTAGGTAAATCGAGATCGAAGTGAGTTGTGGATTGTGTGTGAATGTAGTATAACAGATGTGACTAGAGCCTTATATATATCAGTTCCACCAAGTGCTCTATAAATACCAGAATATGTGATCACCAGGTGGACCTTTGACACAGGCGACACATCACTGCCATGGCCACCTATGCGTCTGATCCCGACATTGAGGTGGAATTCGACAAGGCCAACGTTATCGTCACTGCACCCCACCTAGAACATCTAAAATGGCTAGAAGTCGTATCCATCTACAAGGCTAACCATGTGAGCACCTATATCAACCGAAAGGATGAACTTAGTCTTTCCGTAGCATGGCAGGCCTTTATAGACTGCAACCTTTAAATATTGCCATCCGCACACGAGTGCACGTGCCCATCTCAATGAGTTTCGTTATGTGAGCAGTCGGTTTTGTTTTAAATCTCCACATTCTTTTTTCAAAGCATTTCATCGGATTTTTTGCCTGAGGAAGAACTATCTTAGAAAGTTCGAAAACGTTTGTGAGGAAAGATTTTTTTTCACACGAATTACACTGGTAACAGATTATGGATTTAGTGTTGATTATAATAATATATAAAGCGAGAGTGTTTGCTTGTTTGCTAGAGGTAATCACAGAATCTACTAAATCAATTTTTTAGAATATTTTTGGTTTTAGATGAACAAAACAGTATGTAGCCTATGCTACATAGTGTTTTTATATTAAAAAAGAAAAATGCACACGAATAATGATTTTACCACTGCATCTGTCTTAAATTATTGTGTGTCTTTCTGTTTAAGGTCAATCTCCTTAAACACCTGGTGGGTGGGCAGGCTATTTAAACTTATTTTCTTATATTTCAGATTTTGGTTTTGATTCATGCAGTTTGGGTAGTTGTATAGGCCTATATGCTTTGTGTATATTGTCATGGTTGTTCATTTCTTATAATACTCTTATATTACATCAGATATAGCCTGCCGAAATCAACCTACTTCTTGGTGTGATCAGGAGTTACGCTGCATGCTCCACTATGACTATCACATTTAACTATTCAACCCAGGTGACTATGTCAGCTTTGAGGCTATGTTAAAGGCACTGATTGCTATTCCTAAAACATAACTTACTTGGAAATGCAACATCCACAAGCAGGATTGTGACTGAAACTAATGCTATTGAGGTTCCATATTTGGAGGCAAATATCTTGCCAAGCAGGGCCGGATCATCGAATAGACAAATGAGGCAAATGTCTAGGGCCCGGTTTTTTGAAGGGCCCAGTCAAACTGTCTACTGTATTTTGAAAAGATTTGTAAATAAGATAGTTTACTTTTCTGTTGGACAACTGTATATAATAAACAAATAAAAACATATTGCTTCTTATATTGTTATTATGAATTCTAAAATCTAAAAAAAATATCTTCTTATGTTTCTTCTTATTGAAAGTAATTCTTCCAATAATTTAGAATTTTTTATAGCGATAAGAATAATAATAACTATATGTATTCTTAACATCCTGTGAAATATTGTTAAACTAGCCGCCCGAAACGCTCCTAGTGGGCATTTATAAATAATAATATACTCAATTATACTGAATAAAAGCTGAAAATCATAGCTGGGGTGCCCTTGTGGATGTTTTTGGCAATGTCTGTAAATCTAGTGGCAGCAGTGTCATTCTGTGACAATAATATTTATATTGTTAATTTAAATAGTAGCTAGGGGCGCCCCTAGTGTTTAACAGTATGAAGTTCGTTGCAAGTGTGGATTTTGAATTCTTTACTTTTCTACTGTAAGGCAAGTTGAGGTTCAGAGGTAGGTGATTTACCATTATTTTAATAGAGTAGACAACCGTATAACACGGTAGATACGTTCCGTGTTATATGAATTCCGTGTTGTACGAGTCACTTAGATTTTACAAATACATGAGCCCAACACTCGTTCACTTTAGCGGGTACGGCTGTTTGAAAGGTTTTTTCCCATAAAATTAATCGATTCTGGACTAATTTGACTCGAACATTTCCAAAACATGTATAATTTTTTAGGTAAAATTCATATAAACTATGCTATAAACAAAAAATTGTAGGAATACTTACGGAGTGCACATCGTTCGCACACGCCCATGCTTAAGCTTGTTTTCGTTGCGGAGCGGCTCGTCGAATGGCGGACGCGTGTTTTCCGATAAGTTATTCTTTCTGCGAAAAATTCGCTAAACTTTGGAGACGTCATTAATAGAAATATAATTTTTATAGCTGTTGAATAATAAATGTTTTTTAGTAGGTCTGCTGCTTGTTTAAACTCAACAGTTTGTGCAATGTCCACTATTGGTCCAGATTCGATTAATCCTGTTGAGACACGAGTCGGCCATGACAATCTGACTCATTCTTTTACCGTGTTATACTGGTACGAGCCGCTTTTAGCGTGTTATAGGAATCCGTCTTATATGAACCCGTGTTATAGGGGGGTCCTACTGTAATTTTATAATTTTGATTATTTGAGCTTGTTAAATTATAAATTTTAATATATTAGAGAAAATGAATTATCATCACGCTTCGGGTTCTGAGAAAAGAAAGTGCGTGAAGAAGTTGGAGGAAGAAGCAAATAAACAGAAACGCTCTGCTAAAATATGTTATTCATACAAAAGTAGACGATATCAATGTGGAAGTTGAGCCTGAAGAAAAGGACGTTGGTGAATATTCTGGAAACAGTGAAAATCAAGAAGTACAAATAGAGAAGACAGAAAACAATGAAAATATAATTGAAGTAGTTGAAATGAAAAATATAGAAGACAAAAACATACCAGAGGTTGAGAAGAAAAACGAAAATGCAATTAATGAAGTAGAAATACAAAATGTAGAAGGTAGATCCAACATCGTTAATGATATTTTAATTTTTGACAATTTGGACATTTCATTATGGCCTTTAAATTTAACAACAGACACGCAACATTATTTGCTTAAAAATAAACCATCGTCAAATATTTCTCTTGTACACACCGCTAAAAAAGTAGTGACAGAAGGTGGAAAAACTGTAACTCGGTCATTAAAGAAAAATATTTTTACTCGTAACAAGGCAAACGGTGAAAAAATTGAGCGAGAATGGTTAGTGTATAGCCCAAGAAGTAAAGCAATGAACTGCTATGTTTGCAAGATATTTGCGATCAGAAGAACCGCTTTTACAGAAGGCTACTCGGACTGGAAAAATGTAAATGTAAGAGTAAAAAAACATGAACGTTCTACTGACCATAGGCATTCTATTGAAATTTTGATAGGAAGAAATTCAGTTGAGGGACGTGTAGATACTATAGTTGAATAAAAGTATTTAGAAAAAAAAAATACTGGAGAAAAATACTGCTGCGGGTAGTAGCAACAATAAAATTTTTAGCTAAAAATTCTCTTGCATTTCGTGGCTCTAATGAACTCTTTTCTGAATTGACATTCAGAAAAGAGTAAGAGGGAATTACATTAGAACTCTTGAATATTTGTAGAATTTGATGAGTTTTTACCATCGCATATAAAACAATATGGGTCAGCTGGAAAAGACAACGTGAGTTATCTTTCTTCGACTATTTGTAATAAATTTATTGAAATATTGAACAAGAAAATGTTAGAAACGTTTGTGTCAGAAATTAAAGCTGCCAAATATTTTTCTATAATAATTGACTCTACTCCTGATACGACACATGGAGACCAAATAACTTTTATATTGCGCTATTTATCAGAAGATGGAAACCCAATCGAGAGATTTTTTGGGTTTATTCCCATTTATTCTCACTCGGGGGAATCATCAGAAAATGAACTTTTACAGAATATTGTAAAATTAGGACTTGATATTAGCAATTGTAAAGGACAAAGCTACGATAATGCAGCAAATATGTCCGGCAAATACAATTGGCTCCAAAACCGCATTAAAAGACAGTGAAACAGCCCATTACGTTCCTTGTGCTTCGCATTCATTAAATCTAGTAATAAATAGTGCTAGTGAATCATGCTTGCAGGCAATAACATATTTTAATTTACTGGAAATCATTTATACCTTTTTTCGGCTTCTACGTATAGGTGGAACATTTTAGAAAAAAATCCTTTTGCCGCAAATAATAAACATTTTACAGTAAAAAAGTTATGTACTACGAGATGGTCTTGTAGAGCTGATGCAGTTAAAGCAATTCGCGCTGGGTTCGACCAAATAAAAAGTGCTCTTCTTGAAATATCTTTAGACGAATCTCAGAAATGTTCTGTTAAAGAAGAATCACGAAAAATAGCAAGCAAACTGAATACTTTAGAATTAATTTTGTTAACAGTTATTTGGGATAAAATTCTTTCCAGAATAAATGCAAGCATTTTGCAGTAAATATTTTTGACAATTTATATCATTACGTTAATAGTTTAAGAAGTTCATTTCTGGAAATAGAAGCAGAGGCATTAAGCATGTCAGAAATAAAAGTGTATTGTGATTTTAAAAAAAGGTCCCAAAAAGAAAACGTTTCTTTGATGATGCTTATAATGATGAGGGAAATGTAAGTTTTTGTCAGAGCCAAGAAATGTTTAAGCGAAATTGTTTCTACGTAATTTGTGATAAAATATCTCTTCAATTAAAAGTTAGAAGCAAAAGTTACAAAGATATTGATGAAAATTTTTAAAACTCTTCGTACAAACATAGCTGCCGACGAAGACGTATCAATTAATACCGCATTGCTAAAAAAAATGGTACAGTGGCGACATTGATACTGAAGAATTGGACGAGGAATTGTTGCAATTTAAATTAATTTGCAAAAGCCAAAATTTAACGTTGCCATCTGATATGCTGCAATTTATAAAGAGCACAAAAATAGTATCAACATTTCCAAATACAGAGATATTATTACGAATATATTTAACTTTGCCTATATCAAATGCATCTGGTGAAAGGTCATTCTCAGTATTAAAACGTGTAAAAAATTATTTACGAAACTCACTGAATGAATCAAAATTAAATTCGTTAGCTGTTTTATACATCGAACAAAATGCTTTGGATAATATTAATTATGATGAAATAATTGATAATTTTGCTGAATTAAAGACTAGAAAACAGAATTTTTAAATAAAGTTTATTTAAACAGTAATACCTCGGTTTTTGTTGACTTCGGTTATCGTCGATTTTTTCGCGAAAAATTTGTCTTTGTTTTCGTCGGCTGTGCTCGAGTGACCTCGCTGCTAATTTTGCGAAAACAAAGGGCGACCCACGCGTTTTCCGGCGCAGTGTGGCGTTATTTCTCGTTGTGTGAATATTACCCCGCGACGGCCGACCATTGGCCAACGGTTCTGTTTCCTGAACACTGGGAGTTCAGTCGTGGGTTCGCGCTTTGCCAGGGCAGGCTGGCCACGTGAAGTTTTCCGGGTTTTCTCCTACGTCTGTAACGCCTGAATAGGCGCCAGTAACCCTTAAACGGAATTCCCAGAAGGCATTATTCCCTCGATACGACCATCATAAACGCATACAACTACTATTACATGACAATTACGTCACACTTTACCACGGGGCGATATAGGCTAGAAGCTCGTGTGCAACTAGCTTCTACAAGATAAGACCCTGCGTGTCTAGCCGAACAATTCCATTGCTTTTATCTTTATGCTAATTAGTTTTTTATATTAATTTCTTATTTCTTTTAGTATTTAACGCTATATTAAGTCTGTATAAAATGTGTTTTTGGGATGTATTTTGGAGTGTCTAGAACAAATTAATTGGATTTACATTGATTCGTATGGAAATAATTGCCTCGGTTTTCATCGGTTTCGAATTTCGCCGATTGTTTTCGGACGGATTATCGACGAAAACCGAGGTATCACTGTGTTTATATACTTACTTTTTCAAAACTATCTTGGCTTTCATTTAAATTATTTTTTTCATTATTCAATTTACCTCTCATGGGTAAAATATTATATTATTTAAATATTAACCAAAAAAATTAAATTAAACTATTAATATTTTAAGGTAATATCGTTATTGTATAACAACTTTTGTTAGACATTTAATAAAATAAATTTCAATTTTTTTAAATTTATAAACAAACTTTTCTAGAAAAACTAAAATTTTTTGTTGTATATTAAATATTTTTTATTAATAAAAATTTAAGATTTGTTTTAGTTTTTCACATTACAGTAGTACCTCAGAATACGAAATTAATCCGTTCCTAAACTGTCATGAAAATGTCGTAAGGTGAATCATTTTTCCTCATATGATTACGTGTAAAACCAAATAATCCGTTCCAACACGAAAAACACACTCAAATTAAAGCTAAGTAGTACATTGAAGAAAATAACTTTAGTAAGGAAAACACTGAAAAATGCGTTTTGTAGTTGTAAATGTATAAATATCCATAATAGAATAACAGTTGATAAAAAAATGTAGCTTTATTTGCACTTTTACCTTTGAGGATAGACGACGATGGAGGCGTAAACTGGTGATGGAAAAGAGGGAGAAGGGAAATGATACTAAAACTTAACTTACATAACATAATGTATCAATAACTAAAAATAACTTAACACTGATTTTTTTAAATCTTCTCTGTTTTATATATTTTCTAAATTTTTTATTCACTGCTTTTTGCTTTCTTTCCTTCACTTCCACCAGCACTGTCACTGGAAAGAGGTCGCTTGGTAAAATATCTATCCAAAGAGGTTTGGCTTTGCCTACTTTTTAAAATGTTTCTAAAATGACTTAGGCAAGTATCATTAAACTGAGCAGCAATGCGGCCAGTGTGAACCTTTTCGGGATGTTTCTTTTCAATAAAATCGGTCACATCACAATCAGAAAGAACACGTGATCATGACGGTGGCGCTGCGAACTAATGTAACGTCGTATGGTGAGCTTTTGTTCGTACCGTGGAGCAAAAATATGTTCGAATTTCATGTCGTATACTGAAAATTTCGTACGCTGAAGCGTTCGTATGTAGAGGTATTACTGTATTAGTTTTGTTTTATATTTGTTGTGTGCATTATTTTTTGTGGGAGAGGGAGGGGGCCCGGTAGAAAAAATGTCTTAGGCCCCAAAGTGGGTTAATCCGGCCCTGTTTGCCAAGGGTTGCATGACAAACTTTTCTTTATTCTTTACTGATAAATATCATTAGAATGTCTGACCATCATGCTGGATTGTCTGTTAAATTCATGATAGGCTTAGTGGTGTACAAAGCATGACTCCCTATAGAGCAGCGGTTCCCGATGTGAAGGTTCGAATATAAGAATAATGAATTTTTATTTTATTTGCCAACCGATTTTCGACAGTTAGGGTTAAATCAAACACAGAAACAAAAAAACGGAAAAACACCGACAAATTTTCTCGTAAAAATTAATCATAAACTATCGTTCCCACGGTAATACTTCCTTGTAGAAGATGAGTTAACTGTTGAAAAATAATTATATCATGTAATTCACCATTGGTCAAAAGGGACTTCCACCCTTGACGTACTTCACAAAATCTCGAACCCAAGATCCCGAAATAAAAGGAAAAACGAACGAAGATGACGAGAGAGGAGAGAGAGAAAGAGTTTCGACAACTGTCAAGTGTGTGTGTGTGCCGTGGATTATCATCTCCCGCCGTTGAAGCCGTCCATTTCATCTATCTACAGTCCATTGACTCTTATTTTCAAGCGAACTCTCGTTCCTCGGACTTTGTGCAAATCTCAGGATCACTAAGGTATTTATCCTGCTCGCGATGTTTTGTAAACTCTCTCTCTCCGTTCACTCGAGACGCGGTTTAATAATTCGATTCGATGATATAAATACTTCCAAATATGTTAATTGATGTATTCCCTATTAATCTCAAAATAAACGGGTATTTTTGTTTAATATTAGAAGAGTGTGCGTTTCTTCCTCCATTACCCTCATCATCGGCATCTTATGCTTCCGAAAAACGCGTATCTATCCGCGAGAAGTTTGATAGATTGGTGTCAGTTCCTGACGTAAACCGGATCTTACGATCCCAAATCCGTAACTAATCATTGACCGCTCGAGCCTTAATCATCCTTTCGACAACCGAGGTCGGACCTCAAGGTCTTGTGCCGTTAAGAGGTAGAGAAGATAGGAATCATCCTCCATCTCCTACCCTCGGTTAACCTCACACTGGTTGGTCAGAAGTGGGATCTGTTTCGATTCGTTCCGACATCTCACCCCCATACATCTTTTCCGGCGATTCTAAGAATCGAGAATGGAGACAACTGGAGACGGTAATCCAGGAGGAAGCGCATTCTCCGGAATGTCGGGAATGATTCCCCTAACTCCCACATTTTCAGGAGACACATCAGGGTTGCGTATAAGGGACTTCTTTGACTCGCTAGATGAAATAGCAAAACTGACAGGATGGACAAAAGCGCAATGTCTCGGAGTTGCGAAGCTAAAACTGACAGGCATAGCAAGAGATTTCGCGTGGAAAGATGAGCGAATGCGAGCGATCGACACGTATGATGAGTTCAAACAGCAGATGACGCGGAGATTTGAAAAGGAGCCATATGCACTTAGACTGCAAAAATTCTATGCATGTATACAAAAACGCGATGAGGATGTACAAACATACGCGGTTCGGCTGCAAAGCCTAGTTTCAGAAACGATACTCGAACAGACAGGGGCCGACGCGCGGGAAACGGAAATAATCAAGCGATGTCAGGCTAAAGAACGAGACGAGAGACTACTCGTCCAATTTGTAAACGGTCTTAATGACAAAATAAAACGTACCGTAATGTCTAAAAATCCTGAAACATTTCAAAATGCAGTCAAAGCGGCCATTTGGGAAGAGACGGTGCTCCAATTAACAGAAACCCCTCGAGGAATAATTAGAACGATTAATAATCCGGAACACACAAATAGCAATCTAACCGCAACGATAGCGCATTTACAAAAACAATTGAATGAACTAAAATACAAGGAGGAAAATCGGCGGCGGAGAGGAATACAATCGGCGAATAGAGGGAGACAACATTACTCATCCCCATCAGAAGGACGCGGTTATGTTCGACCCAATTTTTATGGTGGAGGTACACGAGGCGGAAGGCAACAAACCCGACGGGAAGACCACAATAGCTCAAGCGAACAAACAACCCAATTTCAGTCACGACAGACTCCATCTCAATCTCGACCCCTACCGCAAGGGAGAATTAACAAAATGAGCTGGCGAAGAAATGGCGGAAACTGCAGGAATGTTGGACAAGGTTCCTCATTCTCCTCCCGGACGAATTCACAAACTACAAACAGCAACGGTAGGCACAGAGAATGTAAACCTCGAGTAGGAGTAGGAATAGTGGCCAAAAACTTTGAACCTAGCTTATGTTGTTCTATCAATGACTACCCGGCTCGACTGGCCATAGATACAGGTTCCACGGTAACCCTTTTATCTCGATCCTTCGCTCAACGAGCGACTAAACACAAATTCGAACAGAGGGAAAGAAAGGTATTATTTCAAAGCGTCACAGGACACGGAATCAGAACATATGGAGCCATGGAATTCCGCTTCTTAATAGGACCCTTGCATTTTTCGTACTTATGTTACGTGGTAGAAGATCAAATACCTTATCCGTTCGATGGCCTGTTGGGACGAGACATAATCAAAGCTCAAGGCCTCACTATAGATTTGGCACGGGAAAAAATATTATTTCGAGGAGGAGAGGAAATCGATTTCCGGAAGGCAGGAGTAGAAAGGATAACGCCAAACCGGAAACGCGAAAAACGAAATCGCAGAGGTAAACCAATCCAAGTTGTTTCTACATCACCCACACAAAATGAGAAAACAACACCTCTCGTTTCAACGAACCCCATCAAGGAGGGACTAATCCGACAAGTATTATTATTGACAGATTGTAATATTCCTCCCAGATCAGAGATTTTTGTCACAGCAAGGATCTCCGGAATAAAACGGAAGGGTGAAATAGGAATTATAGAAACAGAAATAAACAATCGAGAAGATGTAGTGGGAGTCGATTCTGTAGTTAAAACGACAAGGGACGGTCAAGTCCCAGTTCGAATAGCGAACTTATCTACTCAACCAAAAAAATTATCAAAAGGGGACTGCATTGGAACTTTCCATGAGGCAGTAGAAGAAACAGAACCTCCGAACATCAACCCAATCACTAACGCCCAACCCTCTACCTCAATTCTAAACAAGCAAGAATTTGGACAGTTATTCGATTGGTCCAACATAGGAAAGGACAAAAAGAAACCTTTATTAGACTTATTATATAAATATAAACATGTATTTGCCGTCAACGACTATGATTTGGGATACTGCCCGATCGTGGAACACGAAATACGCACCGGAGACGCTACACCCATATATCAGCCACCTTATCGAATCCCTTATGCTCAACGGGAACAAATGAATAAAATCATCGACGGACTTTTAGACCAAGGTATCATTGAACATTCGAAATCACCTTGGTCTGCTCCCGCTCTCCTGGTGAAAAAACGTGATCAAACATGGCGTCTCGTTGTAGACTATAGGAAATTAAATAAAATAACAAAGACAGATCCTTATCCCTTACCACTCGTGCAAGAAGCACTTAGCCTAATCGGGCAAGCGAAATACTTTTCTACCATGGATACCCTGTCTGGTTTCTGGCAGTTGGGGTTACGAGACAAGGAAAAATCCGCATTCTCAACACCGGACGGTCATTACCAATGGAATCGTATGGCAATGGGACTTTCCGGAGCCCCCGCGTCTTGGCAACGGGCTGCCGATTTTATACTACACGGTCTGAAAGGAAAAATTTGTCTGGTCTATATGGATGACATACTGACCTTCAGTCCAGACTTCCAAACTCACTTGATTCGTCTAGAACAGATTTTCCAAAGACTCGCAGATGCAGGACTAAAACTAAAACCAAAAAAATGTCACTTCCTTCAGCGACAGATAAAATTCCTCGGACACGACGTCTCGGAGGAAGGGATCAGACCAGATCCAGATAAAATCAAATGCGTTTTACAGTTTCCCCGGCCAACAAATGTACACGACATTAAGTCTTTCCTAGGATTAACGGGATATTATAGACGACATATCGATTCATACGCTAAAATAGCAAAACCACTGACTGATCTACTGAAGAAGGATACCAAGTTTCAATGGGGAGAAGAACAGGAACGTAGTTTCGAAAGGCTAAAGGAAATAGTCACTTCAGCTCCGCTTTTAAAATCTCCTGATTTTGCGACTCCATTTATACTTTCGACAGATGCTTCGAACGAAGCGATAGGAGCAGTTTTATCCCAGGAGGATGAAAAAGGAGAAAAACCTATAGCCTATATTAGTAGGATACTTCGAAAACCCGAAAAGAATTACAGCACAACTGAGAAAGAGTGCTTAGCTGTAGTTTGGGCTACAAAATACTTCAAACCATACCTATATGGGAGAAAGTTCACAATAATTACAGATCATCGACCATTGAGATGGTTAATTAGCAACAAGGACTCTTCAACAAACTCGCGAATAGCCCGATGGATCATTTTCTTACAAGAATTTAATTTCGATATTAAACATAAGGCAGGAAGTTGTCATAAAAACGCAGACGCGTTAAGCAGAATCCCTGTCCGACATATTTCTACAGTCAACGATGTTGACCCCATTTATTCAAAATCACAAATCGGGGAATTCCAAAGACGAGAGGAGAAATGGAAACTTATTATTCAACGTCTAGAAGACGGAGATGACGCAAAAGACATACAACGCTATTTCCTCGACGAAGAAGGAGTGTTATATCATGAATTTCCTTCCCCACAAGGAAGATTCGTAAATCAATTAGTCATCCCATCTATACTGATCCCTTACATTCTACGTATCCATCACGATACACCTATAGGAGGTCATTTAGGATCTCAGAAGATGCAACAAAAACTCCAGTCATTGTTTTACTGGCCTACTATGAAACAAGATATCAAAATTTATTGTCAAAGCTGTCAACGTTGCGCTATACAAAAAAGAAAGGACAAGCGACAAGAGGCGGAATTACAATTATTTCCTCCTTTAACACGATTATTTGAACGAACTGCTATGGATATCATAGGTCCTTTACCTATTACTACCAAAGGGAACAAATATATACTCGTCTTTATAGACCATTTTAGCCGTTATGCCGAAGCTATACCTTTAGCAGATACCCGAAGCCAGACTATAGCCAAGGCTTTCGTTACTCATATCGTCTTAAGACACTCAACTCCCGTTCAACTACTTACTGATCGAGCACCTAATTTGATATCTAAAATGTTTAAAGAGGTGTGCGAATTGTTACAAATCAAACGACTTCTCACTACAGCATATCACCCTGCATGCAATGGAGTAGTAGAAAGATTCAATAAAACCTTAATCGACATCCTCGCCCATTACGTCGCTAAGGATCAGCGAAACTGGGATGAATGGATCCCCTATGCCCTTTTTGCCTATAACACAACCATTCATGCATCTACCAACGACAGTCCTTTTTTTTTATTATATGGGAGAGATCCAACCTATCCCTTTGACCTTGTAACCAGCCCCACTCGAACGAAATATGACGTCACCGACAACTACGCATCAGAACTTAGATGCCGAATGGCTGAAGCTCATCAGGTAGCACAGAAACATGCCGAGCAAGCTGCTCAAGAAAGACAAATACACCATCGACAAACTCACAAAATACCCACATATCATGTAGGCGACCGAGTATTTCTCAACGAGGTTACCATACCTATTGGATTAAAACGTAAATTAGCACCTAGGTGGTCAGGACCATTTCGAATTGTAACTGAATTGAGTCCCGTCAATTTTATCATCGAAAATATAGATACAAAGAAACAAATTCAAGTGCACGCCAATCGTCTCAAACATGTTATTGCTCGACAAGAATTCGACCAGAAAGAACTTGTAAACCAACCTTCGACTACCACGACTATCCAACAACCTTCCCTTTCGGAAGAACCCCCTTCCACCATTGATCCATGGGACGAATTTATCTTTGCAGAAATGGCACAATCTCAACTCGAGTCTTCATCTGAATCCGAATCTGAGGAAGAACAAGAAACAGAGATTACACCCTCTATCGAGGAACAACCAACTACATCTTACACCTTGAGGAGTCGAGGCCCAGTAGAGGATCGACCTTGGGTCCTCCCACTTCCTAAACGAAGTTGAATTCCTAAACGAAAGGCCAGCCCAATTAAGGAAGGGAATAATGGCCAACTTCCCAAAATCACAAAAAGGGGATCCCAACAAACCGAAGAGGGAACGCAATAATGAACTCAATAAATTTAACTTTACCCAATAACCTTGTTTAATTTTGAAAATTTTGCATAATAATAAACTATATTTTACCGCTTTAAATCGTAATTTCTTACAAACAAATATCACGCTAAGCGCGTCACTAAACATGTCAAAAACGTGTTATAAAAAAAAAAGAGACATTAAATGTGTTAAATTAAATAAAGAAATTAAATAAAGAGTTATTAAATAAAGAGAAAAAGAGAGAGAGAGAGAGAGTAATTAACAACGAATTGTTAACAACGTAATCGCGACGTGTCAAAAACTTCCGACATAACGGGAAATAATACTGTAACGCGGTACAATATATATAAAGAGAGAGAGAGAGCCGGAACAACTTCGTTAACTCATCCGTTTCATAAAAATCCAGCTTGCTCGTCAAGAGTAAGCTTGATTTTAGAAAGTCCGCGGTGATGTGAAGGTTCGAATATAAGAATAACGAATTTTTATTTTATTTGCCAACCGATTTTCGACAGTTAGGGTTAAATCAAACACTGAAACAAAAAACGGAAAAACACCGACAAATTTTCTCGTAAAAATTAATCATAAACTATCGTTCCCACGGTAATACTTCCTTGTAGAAGATGAGTTAACTGTTGAAAAATAATTATATCATGTAATTCACCATTGGTCAAAAGGGACTTCCACCCTTGACGTACTTCACAAAATCTCGAACCCAAGATCCCGAAATAAAAGGAAAAACGAACGCAGATGACGAGAGAGAGAGAGAAAGAGTTTCGACAACTGTCAAGTGTGTGTGTGTGCCGTGGATTATCATCTCCCGCCGTTGAAGCCGTCCATTTCATCTATCTACAGTCCATTGACTCTTATTTTCAAGCGAACTCTCGTTCCTCGGACTTTGTGCAAATCTCAGGATCACTAAGGTATTTATCCTGCTCGCGATGTTTTGTAAACTCTCTCTCTCCGTTCACTCGAGACGCGGTTTAGTAATTCGATTCGATGATATAAATACTTCCAAATACGTTAATTGACGTATTCCCTATTAATCACAAAATAAACGGGTATTTTGTTTAATATTAGAAGAGTGTGCGTTTCTTCCTCGATTACCCTCATCATCGGCATCTTATGCTTCCGAAAAACGCGTATCTATCCGCGAAAAGTTGATAGATTGGTGTCAGTTCCTGACGTAAACGGGATCTTACGATCCCAAATCCATAACTAATCATTGACCGCTCGAGCCTTAATCATCCTTTCGACAACCGAGGTCGGACCTCAAGGTCTTGTGCTGTTAAGAGGTAGAGAAGATAGGAATCATTCTCCATCTCCTACCCTCGGTTAACCTCACACCAACCTTTTTTTGACCAGGGACCACTTTGATTTCATTGTTAGCAGGGACCACAAGGTTTAAGAAAAATAAACTGTGCCAATCTAAAATTAAACTTTAATCAAAACTTTTAACATAAGTAATCATTAAACTCGAGAGTAACATGCTTTAACAGTACTATTATAAGAGAAAACATAACATTTTTAGTAAAAATTAAATTCAGTTTGTATCAATGTGGGAATAATAATGTAAAATGAATAAAAGTTTTAAATCTTTCGCGGACCATATTTTAGGTCTTGCGGACCACTGGTTGGGAACCGCTGCTATAGAGCCTGGAAGTAGGCTGGTTTCGTGAATGCTATATCTCTTAAAGGGTCACACATAGAATTATAATTATTTTGAAGTTTTTGTTCCTATGAGCAAGCTCTACAGTGCTGTTAAGGTCCTAACAGTGTCTTTCACATCTTAAATCTTATTCAAACGAGCCTTACCAATGATAAAATGCCTTAAAAAAGTCACAATTGTCATGAAATACATCTGTGTCAAGGGACCATTGGAAAGTATATTACTTTCTTTTGTACATAAGCTACTTTGAAAGATCCTCACTACTTCCTGCTGATTTCATCTTTCCTACAAACTCCCAAATTCCTCAGGTATTTTATGGGAAACATGGGCTACCATAAAACTCTGAACCCTCTCTCTTTCTCTCTGATTTCTTCCCTACCCCAAAACTCCCAAACTTTTTGAATGATTAGGGCAAATTTTGCATAGTTAGTCTCTATAATCCTCCAAAAATTATAAACTACTTTCAAACTTGGACCCTCACTCCTTTCCCTGATTTCATCCACACAAATTGACAAACTCTTTGATTTGCATTAAATTTTACATAGTTACTCTTTGGCACCCTGCAGAAAACATATACAGGCGGCCCTCGACATTCACATGCAATTGGTTTCTGAAAGTGTGTGTGAATGTTAAATGTTCAAAAGTAGAGGGATGTAAAAAAATATGCACCGAAAACTGTTTTTAAAGTGTTTGTTTATTAATATGTATACATAATGAAGTTAACAAAGTGTGTTTAAGTGCTTTCAGGTGTTTTCTTTATAAATTTGTCAAGAGTTAGTTGAATACTATCCCCTTTTTTTTCTTTTCTTGATAAAGATTTCTATAACATGCCATGTCTTTTGGAAACAATCTTTGAAGATACATTTTCACAATTTTGAACATATTCCTTAATTTTACTCTTATTTTTCAAAATTGAACATATTGTAGATCTGTTTACCAGTGACGTGCCATGACATTTGATGATAGGGAAGCTGTGTTTCTGTAAGAAGCCGACTTCCAGGGACAATCAGTTAATTGCACATCAGTGAAGGTCTAAGGTCCATTTGTACGTGCATGGTAGTGGAGTAGACAAAGACAATAAGTATCTGACAAAAACCATTTATTTTAACATAAAATAAACGTACACTATGTACAAAATAGTTTGCTTTAGGACAATCAGCTGTTCGGATGTCCTGCGCGTCAATGTGGTTCTTTGATTGTCGATCGAAGATGGTGTTGACAAGTCTGTAAGGCAGAGGGAGACTTCCTCTGTTGGCATTGGGGACACAGTCTAAGTCTGAAGTGGCACAAGTTATAGGTTGGCACAATAGATGAGAAACTGCATTTTTTTGCACGTTGACACACAGCATTTTGGTTATTCAGAATGTTAATCGAGTGCGAGGTGTCCTTGATTGTCGGGGATTATATCAATCTTCGTTCTTTCTTTCTTCGTCATTTTGATTGGTCGTTCTTTCTCAATCACACTTCCTGAGTGGCTGGTCCCTCGTTACTAAGCATAACAAGACTCCTACCTAGAGTGCGAGAAAAAACAAAATCGAAGATGAATTCGATCTTCCTCCGATCATAAGACGACTTCCTTCTGCGATTTATAATTTCTGTGTCACAGTTTGATATAAACAATGAGTCTTCGACTACAAATGATTCTTTCCTGTTTTTTTTAAACTAATAAATTTTTTTGTAAATTAACCATTTTTTTGTGTCTTTTGTGACGGTTCGGATCTTTCCAGAACCTCACATTTCCATAAAAATTTTAAACAAATACTGGAAATGACAAAAATATACAATTTATGTATTTTAGTTCTAAAATACAAATAATACATACATAATACAAATTGATATGATACAAACAATGATAGAAAAACTTGTTGTTTAATTTTTTATAAACTAACTCTATTCGGCAATTTTTTTTTTACACAAAGTTGTTAATTACTTTATCATTAAAGTTTCTGGTCATCGACTCCATCAATGTATTTGAAAGCTCTTTTTCTATCGAAAGAAATGCTAGCAACAATTTTTCCTCTGACTGAGTGTTCCTGGCCAATGTATGAATTTGCTTTGTGGTTGAAAAACTGTGCTCAACAGATGCACTGGTAGATGGTACCATAAAAATTAATGATATTAAATCATATAATTCTTTTAGTACATCTTTGTTTGGATTGGCATTAATTATAATACTTTTTATGTCTAACAAGGGGAGGGCACGACCTGGGAAATTCACTTTGGGATGAGACTTGGTATATAGGTAGTACTCCTTTAGGATGTTCAATCCTTAAAACAAGAAAGTGCAATGGCCAGCCAATTTTAAGAAAAAGGCCTTTAAAAATTCGAGCTCAGCTTATGTACTAATAAGTTTTGCTAGGTCGGCAGCTGTTGAGCAGCTCAGTCGACATCGTTCTTGGCTACTGCCAAGTTTTCAGGGTTCAAATCTCGGTCTCGATTAGTATTTTTTTTTTTCTTTCTAAAAATTTTTAAAAATAAGTATTTTGAATATATATAAATATTAAAATTTTATTATAATAAATAATTTCATTTAAAAAGATGTTTAACACATATTATGTGTCATTTTAATTATAATAATACAAAATAATTAATAATAATAGTTATGAAACAACAGTTTTCATTTATTATTCTATTGTATCAAATTTTTCGATGGTTACTACACTTATTAATTCTCACCACTTAAAAATAAAAAGTATAAAACATGTCTTTTATATTCATCCTTTACTTCCATTTTAACAAAAATAAACAACTAAAATGTTTCCAATTCCAACAGTATTATATAAATGAGATCCAATTTAACACTTCAGTGTGAAAAGTATCACATTAGACTGACATTTTCAACAGCAAAACAAGATTTTTCTCAAGGTCATAAAAATGCCCATGGACTTATGGACTGACCTGATATTTAGAGTGTCAGTTTACTTTTGGATTTTGAAGAGATCATAGTGTTCCGTAATATATCACACCATAATACAAATAGTTTCAATATTTTACAGTAAAATGTCTGTGAATGAAGATACTATCAATTTACCAACAGTTGATGATGATGATTATTAATACACTTATTAATTATTTTGTATTATTATAATTAAAATGACATGTAATATGTGTTAAACATTTTTTTAAATGAAATTATTTATTATAATAAAATTTTAATATTTATATATATTCAAAATACTTATTTTAAAAAATTTTTAGAAAGGAAAAAAAAAAATACTAATCGAGACCGAGATTTGAACCCTGAACGACGTGGCGGTAGTCAAGAACGATGTCGACTGAGCTGCTCAGCAGCTGCCGACCTAGCGAAACTTATTAGTACATAAGCTGAGCTCGAATTTTTAAAGGCCTTTTTCTTAAAATTGGCTGGCCATTGCGCTTTCTTGTTTTGAGGATTGAACATCCTAAAGGAGTACTATCTATATACAAAGTCTCATCCCGAAGTGAATTTCCCAGGTCGTGCCCTCCCCTTGTAAGAGTAACTTGTCAATATAGTCCGGACATGAATAAACAGTTGAGAGTCGAAAATCGGAATCAATTGGGGACTGGGGTTGTTCCGATTAGTCATTTGTTCCGATTACTCATTATGTACGAAAAAATACATTAACCTGTCCGATGTTCAAATTTTTCTCCGTTGCGTTGTCGCTTCGTGTTGAATTTTCGTCGATTTTAAGCCTAACGAAAATTTTTATAATAATAATCGAGGCTATCGTATTGTTAAAAATTATTTCTTTATTTTGTACAAACAAAATAAATATATTGAAGAATATAAAAACATGAAAATTATATTTTAGAAGTAAATCTAGTATCAAAAACGTTCGATTCAGCAGGACACAGTCCGACTGAAAATCGTTCCGATTAACGACTCTCTACTGTAAATATTGCGATTCAATATGTAATTTAGATAAATCAAAAAATTCTCCATAAAATTTACTTAATTTAAAGAATTAAAACTCGCTTGGGAAAATTGTTTTTCATAATATTTAAAATTATTAACATCTAAAAGTGATGAAAAATTCTAAAGGTTTTATGTCTGAAAATCTGTCAATATAATTATAATTAAATATAACTTTGCAAAGAAACGGACATAAAAATAACATTGAACACTCTTTACTTTTTAAATCTTAAAACAATTCACTTAGTCAAATAGCTCTACCAGTGGCAAAGGGATAGAATTGTTGGAAGCATTATGGTATGTAACATCCACCAGCTAAACTGCCAGAGGTTGGTGCTCTGTAAAGCACATGCGGCAATGCCTGTAAATTGGCTGCTTTACACTATTCAAATATTTTTGCCCTGGAAGCTGTCCCATATTCGACAATACAGCACTTCCATTGGGAATATGCGCACACAAATTTAGATTCAAATATACAATAGTGATCTTATCATTGTTTTTCACATATATTTTATTACAGATATTGTATTATTATTATTCTGCATTATATATTTTATTACAGATTTCATATAGAAATCTGTAATAAAATACATAATGCGGTTATAATAAAATATTAATTTTATGTAATTCAAAGTACATTCAAATATGAAAATAATTGCACAATATGTATTTATATTTTAGAAAATACAAGGAAAGCGGCGCTTCCACAGCCTCCAGTGACGGCACGCCACTGCTGTTTACATCGTCA
Source organism: Centruroides vittatus (assembly GCF_030686945.1). Lineage (NCBI taxonomy): Eukaryota > Metazoa > Arthropoda > Arachnida > Scorpiones > Buthidae > Centruroides > Centruroides vittatus. The sequence goes on from NW_027122531.1 coordinate 193,093, forward strand.
AACATTCGATTGAAGCAAAAGATTCACTGTTTTCAGAACGTTTAATTATTTCCATTTTTGTCTCAATCATATGAAGTTTGAGTCCTTAATTTCTTTTTGTTCGTATCAACACTGCAGTTTCCCCGTTTCTCACTCATGTTTATCAATTTATAAGGATGAAATATTTAAATATAAACAAATAAATTGGCAAAACACATAATACGTTGACTCACGCCCTAATGCAAGACTGAAACTGTTTAGACCTCTTGCTTGGAACAACACGGTAGTGATTATGATTCTAAGAAGTCTGCTATTGTAGGAAATAGTGTGTGTCTGAGAACATAGAGCAAGCTACCACACTTGTAGTGTATGAGCATTCTGCATGGAAGCAAATTTTTTCATTATTGACAAAAGTATTTAAAAAGTTGAATTTTTAAAAATGTGTGAAAGTAGAATGTGCAAAAGTCGAGGGTTGCCTGTACCACTATAACAAAGAACTCAATCCTGAGTTCCCAGGCAAATCTGGGCATTCTTTGCTAGTAATTAATATCATCTTAGTCACTACCACAATACTGGTATAACATAGTAATAAGTACACTTATACACTAATAACCAGCAAAAATGGATATATTTTAAACAAAACAAACTTTTTCTTTTGTTTTAAATGGCATCTTCAGGTTAGAAGAATTTAAATAGAATTGGATGCATATTCTAAAAGTAAAACACAACTACAATTTTAAAAATTGAAACTGTTGTGAATGTGTATATGCATATTGTGTAAGTAACTTGGTGGATCGATTAAAGAAAAATGATAGAAATTTTACTTTTTTTATATAATATTAGAAATACTGAGATTGTTATTTCTGACTTAAAGTATTACATTAGAAACAGTATTAACCTATAAACATAATGACAACGAGTGACATAAATTTATGGTTTTAAAATATTTTATTTATTTTAATAATTTATCATCGATTTCCAAGATAGAAGGTGTAGTCCAAAACTAAAAAATTTGAAAAGAATTTTAGTTAAACACTATACACCTTACGTTTATCCTAAACTACATTTCACTGTAATACTTCAACATGTTTCCCACACTTTTCAACCTGGGGTTTATTTTTAACAGCATCTTTATTTTCCAGGGTTTAATCAATGAAACAGTAATTGGCAATTCTTGATACATGGTGGTAGTGATAACAATTTAAACTACTTTTGTGGAAAACAATCTTGTTTATATAAATTGTGACTTCATCAATAAGCAAACAAATTTAGAGAAATGATTGATTTAAATTTCATTTTTTGTATGTGGTAGTAAGGTATTTGGTTTGAATCCAATATAGTCTTGCAAAATTTATCACAGATAGGAATCATCTTATCCATACTATTCTCTCTATCCATTCTGGCTGATCCTCTTGTAGGTCAGGCCTGTCTGCAATGGGAATGTAGTTGTAATCAGTCAAATGGAATAAATATATATGCTGTTTTTTTACATATTAAACTACTAATCACTTAGTAATTTCCATTTATGTAATAATCCAAGTTATTCTGTACATTCAATTTTCTAATAATTATTGTTTTATTTTCATTTTGTAATGTAATTTAGAATTTATATTAGTCAATTATTAAACTAACAGAATTATTATTATAGGTACAAATTGTAGTTGTTATCTTTCCTACGGCGAGAGATGATAGGTATAGTGCAATTAAGAAATTGTGCTGTGTTGAAATGCCTGTACCCTCTCAGGTAATTAATTCAAGAACTATTTCTGATCACAAGAAACTTCGGAGTGTCGCACAGAAAATAGCATTACAGATGAATTGCAAACTTGGTGGAGAATTATGGAGTCTTCAAATTCCATTTGTAAGTATTACATAAGATAAGATTATTTTATATTAATTTTATTTGTTGAAATAATTCAATGAATTTTGAGAAGTGCACAATGTATTCTTTTTCAAATCTTTGCTTTTTCATTTTAGAAAAGTGTAATGGTCTGTGGCTTTGATAGTTACCATGATCAAGCTGTAGGAAGAAGATCTGTTTTAGGGTTTGTAGCTAGTTTAAATCAAACAGTTACCAGATGGTTCAGCATGGCAAAATTTCAGCAGAAGGGACAAGAATTGGGAGATTATTTAAAAATTTGTTTGTTATCAGCTTTACGAAAATACTATCAAGTAAGCACAACTGAAGTGTGTGTAGTTTATAACATCATGTTTGGTTTACTGCATTTTTGACTCATATTAAAATATTTTATAATGTTTAAATTTCCATCTCAGGATGTTTCCTTTTATTAATTTGCAATTATTTTTTATGAAGTTTACACTGATTTTTATACTTTATATTTGTTGATGAAAGTTTTTCGTTTGTTTAATTATAGGTAAATCACTTTTTACCAAATAAGATATTTATTTTTCGAGATGGTGTCAGTGATGGACAATTAAATCATGTAGCAAAATATGAAGTAGAACAGTTTACAACTAGCTTCAAACATTTTCAGCAAGATTATAATCCTCAATTAACAGTAGTTGTAGTTCAGAAAAGAATTAATACCAGAATATTTCACCGTTTGGTAAGAAAGCTTTTGTTATAAATGTCTTATATTATAAATGCTGGTTTTTTTTTGTCAGAAAAAAAAATTAAATTATTGAATATTGAAAAAAGTATTTTTAAAGAGAATTTTATAATTTTCTCTACTCCAAAATTTACTTTTTGCAATGAGCAATATCATTTTATATTATATCATGTGAAATATAGAAATATTTACATATTTTATATTTTATTTATTTATTGACAAGACTATGTCTTGTTTATAAAATTGTACTGTCTGCTGTCTTATCAGCTTAGAGCAGCGATTCCCAACCCAGGGTATGCCATATGTTGTTTAGGGGTACAGAAAAAAGTTAGTTATTATGGCAGAAAAAATAATATATTATGTATCACAAATTAATAGTATTAAAAAATTATTAGGTATAAAATGTTCCTTGAACAATCACAAACTTTATTATACATTTCAAAATGCAAAAATAGAAATAAAAACTTATGCTGCCAATTGTACAGTACAATGCAACAGATCAATAAATGTTGCGCAGTTGGTCAATGGTAGTGGGGATACCATTATGTGTGATTAGTGATTATGCTACGGACTTTCGATGGTGGGGCATGTTACCATTATTATTATTATATCTCAACAATATTCCCACGTATTATTTGTTTATAAAAAGTATTTTTTATTGTTAGCAATGAAAAGGACATAGCTAGTTTCTCTAGATTTTCTCTACAAATGGTAATTTTTTTAATTATTTATTCAGTATTTTTATTAATTTTTTATTGACAAGACTGTCTTGTTTATAAAATTGCACCGTCTGCTGTTACCAGCTTAGAGGTATGAAGGAGTACATGTCAGAAGTTGCAATTTGGCACAGAGTATTAGGTGCCCAAATCATGCGTGCATAAAAAGAAACCAGATTTGTAGGTATTCGTGGGACCGAGAATCTAGTCAAAATAAAATTCAAAATGGCGACACTCTACAAACAGGCAATGCGAGATTTGCGCATGCGTTGCTCGTTGGGAAGTTGGAAATGCCATGGGGGTACACTAATGAAAAAAGGTTGGGAACCATTGGCTTAGAGGTATGAAGGAGTACATGTCAGGAGTTGAAATTTGGCACAGAGTATTAGGTGCCCAAATCATGCTCACATAAAAAAAACCACACTTGTAGGTAGTCAGGGGACCGAGAACCAAAACACAATAAAATACAAAATGGCGACCCTCTCTACAAACAGACATTAGTGCGAGATTTGCACATGTATTGCTGGTTGGTAAGTTGGAAATATGAATATTGTGAAATCGAATTTTGACAAACACGTGCGTTGGGAAGTTCGAAAAGCGAATGTTGTTAAATTGAATGTTGACAAACGAATCTTTGAAAAAAACCCATTTACCTGTCCCATGTTATTCTCCACATATTTCTGGTCGCCACATGCTAACCTCGACCGATTGACCAGAGATATCTCGTTTCATCATCGGAACTTTTTGAAACTAGATGGTGCATTATTATAATTTTATATTAAAACTAACTTCTGAAATAGAATTATTTTTTCTTTTTACATTTATTAATATCTATATATATATATATATATATATATATAAGCCATTGTTGTGTCATGTCTGTAGCGTCTATAACAGTATCCACTCAACCCCGGATATACACCCTGATTTTCACACCTCTCCACCAAGTTGGACCCACCATGTCGCAAAGGGGGTGGCAGAAAAAGATGTAAGGCACAATACATCACCTGTTACAGTAATCTGTATTTATGTCATATATTATCGATATTGTACATATTATTTACATATTATATTGATTACATGATATATATATATATATATATTAATCTGATTTATTTATTAAGCATTTGTTTTTTAAGATAAAGAATTGTATATACAGTCGACTCTGCATAAGTTGACACCCCAAGGGGAAGTGGAAATGTGTCGAGTTATCCGATGTGTCGACTAAAGCAAAGTTGGAAAAAAAACCATAAAACTACAATTAATAAAATACAGTAGTGCTTTATACAGTAACATAGACTTACAAAACATTGTGTTCTCCATTTACAATTATTCTGTAGATGATAAACTGAAAAATTTGTTTAGTGTTGTTTGTTTTGAGCACTATCTTGACTTTCTTTTTCAACGAACATGAATGCCTTGAAAACATCATCTTCGCAATTGTCACTTGTTGGCAAGTAATGTCTAGGGATTCTTTAATGCCTCTGGCGTGAGAAAATGCAAAATTGGATTCTGGTGTGACGATGTAGATTGTATATTTTCTTTTTGTTTATCTGTTATTATTTTATACATAAAAATACATAAAGTGTTAAGGCATTTTTATTAATATGTATATATATTAATAATAATAATGTATTATTATATTATTAAATATATTAATATTGATATTGTCTTAAAAACTAATCTTAATAAATGAGATTAATATATATATATATCGTATATATCAAATAATTAATATTAATAAATAAATCGACTCCCCCTCCTGAAAAAAATGAGTTCACACCTCACGTGCGGAGTGAATTCATTTTTTCAGGAGGGGGTGTTGACTTATCGGAGTGTGGGACAGCAAAAGTATGTTGACTTATCCAGTGGTGTCAAGTTAAACGATGTCAAGTAAACTGGAGTTTTTTAATATTAATGCCTATGTAAGTCGGCCGGGACCACAGAAAACTGACTACTTAACCAAGGGTGTTGAGTTATCTGGGTGTCGACTTATCGCAATTCAACTGTATTTATATATATTAAGAATGCCCACTAGGGGGGGTCCCAGGCTACTAGTATATATATATTTTGTTTGTGCAAAATAAAATGAATAATTGCGAACGATACAATAGCCACTAAGTTTTTTCAAAAACGGGAAATTTTTGCATTGGCAAAAATTCAGCCTGGGGCGTCATGCAATGGAGAGAAATTTAAACATTCGATAGGTTAATTTCAATGAAAATGCATCGTGGAAGACCTTATGATCGTGGCTGTGGCCGGCGAAGTTTGAATGATCTGCTCAAAACCAGCAATACCAAAAATGATTGGAGAATGAGAACGAGACCTGTGGTTAGCGTTGAAGTGATCCTGCTTAGTAGAGTCTTCGAGACATAGTCTTGTCTGAAATACAGCCTTGCCATTTTACTTGTTTAAAATATTACTGGCAATGTCATTAGACAATGTTTGCCAACCTTTATACAACAAGGGAACAACAGAGTCAGTAAAATAAATAAAAAATGTTATAATACAGAAATAAAAGGAATAAAACATAAATAAAAATAAAAGAAAACAATTTTTTGCAAACAGCCTTAAATTTAGTAATTCAATATAAAGTTTATCTTTAATTTTTACAGCAGTAAGTAGTGGTAAAAAAAAGATTTAATGGTATTTATTGGTAACATTTTAAGATAAATCAACTATTAGTAATCTAGAAGTGTTGAACACAAGAGCGTGTTAATAACAATCACATGGCTTTTTCCACCTTTATTTAGTTGATACGGTACACGTTTCGGGCCTTGTGCCCCTCATCAGTCAACAGTCTTCTCCCATTATTAGTAATCTGTTTATGCTAATATTTCTTCTTGCACAAATAATAAGCTGCATAATTCTTATTTCATAACTAATCTTGTTTAATTTAATATATTTACATTTCCACATGTTAATTTTTATATTTGCTTTTTATATTAGATTGTGTTTTTTAAGTGAACATTTTAGTTCACTTAAAAAACACTTGTAATAAAAGTAACAGTATTTGTGAGTTCTAACAGAATTTCTTTAGTCTGTGTATTTTTTTACACCAGTTTATTATATTGTGTACAGGGTAACTATTCATAAATTCTGTGATGAACGTGTGCAATTATTTTTAAAGTAATTCAATGCACAGACCATTTACATTGAGCCACAGATGAACTACAGACTATCTATGTCTTTATCTATTTCTCATCTTGTAAATACCATCTTAAATATGTGCCGAAATATTGAGTTGGTCAAAAAGTTTGCTATTATGTAAGATATCACTAATAGTGATTAATGGTTATGAATGGAAGTTTATATTTAATTGTTTGGTCAGTTTCAACATAACACTAATATTCTGTAACATAGATTACAAAACACAAATTAAAAGTAAAGATGTATGACTGCCAGAGTACCCCCCCATTTTTCGGCACCATGGAACCAAAGGGTCGACATCACATTTGTGATGACTAATTTGTCAGGACTGACACCACTGTGTCTTTAAGGATAGACATAAAAACCTTGATGACCACTAATTTCATTTTTGCACGAGCGGTCGCGTTTATAGGCACTCAGATTCAGGATGGAGATGGCCTGAGAGACATCTGGAAGAAGTGTATGCTACTATGAATTTAACAATTAACAATACCCGTTTATTTATATAGCAAAGAGATACAGTAGTGGGTAAAAATGCTTAGCTAGTGCTAATTCTGAATAACAATTATAGGAAATTACCCTTCTTCATTAATATTGTAGGTCCCTGTTAGAGAGAGTTAACAATCGGTCACGCATTGTCATTGCACCTTAGTAGTAGAAGTTGGTCCTTTGTCAGCGTCTCAGAATTGGCCTAATGCAGGTTTGCCAAGTGGTTTGGAAGTCTTGGATGTTTTGAGAAGGGTAAAGGATCAGCAAAGACTTGAGCAGTATGCCCACGGATCGGGTACAAACACCAGTCAAAAGTGAACTCATGATGATGGCAAACACTCCTTTTTGTATTTGGAGGTCTGTCGTGGGTTTTTCCCATGACATCATTAGGAATTATCATACAACAGTCCAATTGTTGAATTTCAATCATCTCTTCCAGGTGACACATTGAAAGTGTCACCTCAAACAAGGAAACAAGTCCGTGGGAAAAGTTATAATCATCCTCTCTGATTTTTCTCTTTTTTGAAAAATTTTTGACTAAAATTTTATCAAGTCTGGGCACTCGCAGATGAGATGATTATTAAGTTAGCTGATTAATGATGAACAATTAATTGGGATTGTATGATTGCCTGATCAAATGATTAGTCATTAACTAATCTTTGTTAAATATTTTTTAAAAATATTAAATTTTAGTTTTTTAAATTTAGTGTATGTAATCTTTTTTAGTTTTAACATTTTATGACAATAATTTTGCTTAGTATCTTTCAATTAAATATATACTTATACGTATTGAAAAATAAATTACATAAATTGTCCTTGATCAAGTTGGGTTACTATTATGAAGTTTACTAGTCAGAGATTTGATATGTATACAAAGGAGAGAGGTTTTCATTGTTTTGTAGTTTTATTTATTTTTTCCTTGTGTTCATTGGCATTGGCTAGTAAGAAAAATAACAATTGCTAATGTATTGAATAAACCAATAAGAAGTGCACAATATGATTTTATATTTAGTGTCCTTTTACTTAATATCCTGTCCACATTGTGTTGTACCAGGCCTGCTTGTTTGATGTGCAAGATGCAAAGAGAAGTGTGTAGTTAGCTATGTAATTAACTTAACTGGCACATAAATAACAACTGTATTCATTGCTAAACATGATTCTTAAATTAAAATAGAGTGCTATACATGCTATCATTCTTTGCTCTCATAATGTTTTCGGTAGGTTGTTCCCTATTACTGGGAAATATTAACTAACCTGACTTATCTGTAATAAGTAGGGTTGCCACAATTTTGTTCTGAATGAAACTGTCTGGTTCTATGCATCTTATTTGGTATTCAACTGATAAGTCAAACCAAACAAGAGTTTCATCTGAATAATGTAATGTGGTAATTTTCTAACAACTTATCATAATCAAAATTATCACAGTAAACTGTTTCATAGTTTTTTGATATTGATTCAAGATAATATGATAATTTTATCTTTTTCTTTTATCTTTTCTTTAGTACTTTGATTATATGCTTTTTTGGCAAGTCTATACCGATGCCATTCTCAGCAAATAGGCACAATGGAATTATTTTAGTATTTCTGTAGTTATGTTTTTCCATTATTATTAAATATATTCATTGAATTAGATCACAATTACTTCCATACATCAGACATTCTTTTGAGTGCAATGTCATTAACAAAACAATATAAAATATTAGCAATGTAATAACAATCTACTTGTTTAAAAATGAAAATTTTCTTTTAAAAATAGGCAGATGGTAATGAAAATTAATTAATCAGATGTGAAAATTGGCTGTGAATGAGATTGAAGCTTATTGTTTAAAAATATATTACTACTAATTTATTAGTATCCTAACTGAACATTTTTGGATTGAACAAAAATTTCAGATTGAAAGCACAGATACAAAAAGCTAGTAGTTTCTAACAGAATTGGATATCTTGTCATGATTATGCTGAATTATCATTATTAATAAAGTTATCATTTCTTTAATCATCATTTTTTAATGTTATTACATTTTATATTAAATATTATTATATTGTATGTTTTTGATGGAATGATTATTTACTAATTATTCTAAATATTAGAAAATTAATTGTCACTTAATGATTAATCTGTACAAGACCCTATTAGTATGATTAACAATTAGCAAACAATTAATTGGTTTATCTCTAATAAAAATTATTTCTTTTTTGTTTGGGTATATTTAAAATTTTGGATTAAAAATGAAGGATTTTAAGTTACATTTTTGTTGTGCTTTTGTTTTTTTACTTCTATAAAAAGAAAAGCACTACAATTGCACAAAAAAGATCTGTGCTGCCAATGTTTGTATGTGTAAGAGTAGTTTTGCACAAGGAATTTGTCTTTGGAAGATGCACCATCATCTAGAACAGTGTTTCTCAAACTTTTTGGTTCGCGACCCCCCTTTTGCACTTAAAAATTTCAAAGGACCCCCGAAGAATGAGTATGTGTAGAAAAACATCCCGGAGGTAGGGGGTCAATTTAAATTCAGGAGGAGTTAATTCCTTTTGTTTAATTAATCTATCCCATGTTGAAATTTCTCTCCATTGCGTGTCGCTTTGTGTTGAATTTTTGTCAATGTTAAGAACTAACAAAATTTTTTTTTTAATTATTTGTTTATTTTTCACAAACAAAATAAATATATTGAAAAATATAAAAACAAAAAAAAGTTATATTTTGGAAGTTAATCTAGTCTCAAAACGTTCCGATTCAGCACAACACAGTTCTCAGAAAAACTTACCACTCACGATGGGAAAAAATTCTCGTTCAAATATTGGTGCGTCCTTACATACCCTCTCATAGTCCCGCCAGTGCTGCCAACTAAAAACGTATATCAACTAAAATAATATCAGAGTATCCCAAGACATAGCCAAATATTGCAGCGCCACAGCACTAATGGAAATTCAAATTTGCCGTCTGAAATGCTTTTGGTTGATCGGTTTTTGGGTAATCAACGCTCTACTATATTTCTAACTCGACTTGCCTACAGACGCAATGCTGCTAGCGAACACCGTTCCAAATGACAATGTTGTTCTACAATAGTTTAGGCGGAGAGTGGAACTCGGGGATTCCCCAATAGTGCACAAATTTATGAATATTATATTTAGGCTCATATTTAAATATTTATATTATTTTTATTGTTTATATATGCAATTTATTTAAGTAAAAATTATTTTATATATATATATTTTTTCTGTTATTTTTAAACATGAATCCATAGTAAATTTTATAAAATATTTGAAAAAAAAAAGTGATCTGGAATCAATTTTTCAGCGACCCCCCCCCCAAATATTTTTCACGACTCTCCACTTTAAGAATCACTGATCTAGAAGACCCTTAACTGTTGTTGTTGAAATCTCTGCATTAATTTAATTACTAGGAAAAATTATTGGAATTTGGATGGGCTTTTTTGTCATTTCCCATATCTCTCAATCTTTTGCTTTCAGATTACTATTTACTTTGATCTCGCCACAATAGTTTGCAGAAGTTCAGTAATTTAAGAGAATGTGAAAAACCACTTAGAGAGATATTTTGATGAAAAATTTTCAGAATTTTTTGCTTGTGGAATGACAATCTACTCAACAGATGAGCTAAAGTTTTAGAAAACAAAAATGTGTGTACATAATTTAATAAAGTCAGTTTTTAATTTTTAAAATTTGAGTATTATTAGTTTAAAAAAATGAACAAAATTTTTGATCAACCAATGTTTTGTCTATCTGGCAATTTAATGTATGAGAAATGTAATATGCAAAAATATTTTTCCTCTGGTTAAACAGTATAAAATTGCATTTTGATAAAATGACTAGGTCAGTCTGTGGATCACCTGGGACATGTTCACAGAACTACTGAACTAATTAACTGTTTATTATTATTTATTTTTTGTAACTAAACAAACACCTCCTTAGTATTGTCCTAAGTTAAATTCAGTTTTATAAATAGCAAAATGTTTGCTTGTATTTCAATTTGTAATATATATAATACTTGTAAGATGATGCAGAATATTTAAATAATTTATATAAAAGGAAGGAAAACTCACTGAGTACTGCATTCATAGTATTTTGTTATTGCTAGTGCTTTCAATGAACTTATGTTCATTGCCATCAGGCGAACGAAAATTTAAAAATAGAATACAATGTTTTAACATGAGTGGAACACACATTATTTAAATTAAAATTAAAAAACCGTTACGAGCATGCAACAAACTTTGATTATGCTTGATGTTATGATGTCAGTCTATGCATACATGGGTATAGATCTATGTTAAAGGTGTGATAGCATATGCAAATGGGATACCCCCTCTATTAACTTCACTCGGGAGAAAGAGATTGATGTAGCAATAACATTCTTGCATTTGCACATACATAGACTCTGATGGGCTACTGTTCTCGGTTTACCATAAATTTAATAAGGTGCCTCATATCATCCCAGCAGACTCTTTCTAACGTTCACAATATGTTGATGCCACTATTGCTGCCCTCACTAGAAGAATGTTCTTGTTACTGTCAAGCACTTGTTAACATTCAGTTAAGCACCATTAGTTTGGCAGTACACACAGATGGTTTTTCAAAGTTCACGCATGTGCTTAACACGGTCAGGAAATCTCTATTTACAAGCACAACACTATGTAACAAGAGGTAGGTGTCAGTATTTCAATCACCATTACCATACCTCAGACCTCTTTCCAAACATATTTGCTATATATTCAGGCAACATAACTTTCTCCTGCCTAGGGTTTCTCGTTTCCCGGTGTTTTGCTTGTCCCGGGATTCCGGGATAAAAGTGAACTGTTTTCCGGGATCCCGGGATAGAATTAATTACTTTTAAGATATACAAAACATCAGGAAACAAATGATATAATTATTTTTCATTTTTTAAAGTAATCTAATACATTCTACAACCTCCAAAATCACATTAATAATGCTGTGTAAGATATATATTAAAAATTATCTTTGAATTACGTAGAAATGTTCACTAATAGAAAAAATGTATTAAAGTTTGCTGGAAACTGCATACAACAACAACAAAAAAAAAAAAGACTTTGAATTGAGTTGAAAATTTAAAGAAAAAATGAATTTAGATCAAACTTCTAACTTAGAAGGTAATTTTCGTTTTTTAAATAAAACAAAAATTTACAATAATATTTTGTATTATAAGATTTTAAAAAGCAAAGATTGACAATACTCTGATCACTCAATCTAATTCTTATTTTAGTAATGAAAAGTCTTGCTACCGAGAATGCCCTTTCCAATTCAATTGATGTGATTGGAATCGTGTTTAATGCATTTAAGAGAAAATAGATGTTATGTGTTTTTTCACCCGTAGCTTGGAAGATTTCTAGTTCGTTTTTAAGATTGTAGTACTTCTTTTGCTCTCTAGTATTCTTGATTTGTCTACCTTGGCTGCTTTAATAGTGGTATTAAGCTTGTAGCCCAATAATTCGACAGTTCATTTGTCTTTAATAATCAGGTTTATGAAGAAAAACTTCATACTCGATTTGCATCCTTGCCAATTTGCACAATCTGGCATAATGCAGTTGTTGAAGCTACTGGGCATGGTTAAAAATTAAGACAGCATAAGCACAATTGTTCCAGATATTACAGGTTCTGACAAGTAAAGAATTTTTAGAGTCCTGCCACAAATAAGCTACGCATTGATTATTGACCATTTGTAACATGCCATAACGAGGAAAAAATTTAAAAAACTAATAAGTAGGTTTAAAATTAATAAATACAAATTTATTCTGACAGTTTATGAGTTAATTATGCTTTCTATTTGCAAAATTTCCTGAACTTTACACAAAATAACAAAAACGTGAATTTCTAAGAAATTTGTGGGATTTCCCGGGTTAAAAAAACGGCTGGGATCCCGGGATCTTGGAATCCCGTTTGAGAAACCCTACTCCTGTCCCTATCTCCACTACCAAATTTGTGTGGACTCATCCACAACAATCAGGATAAATTCTCCAGCTTTGAAAAATTGGGAGTCTATGCTGTACCATTGGAGAATCCCATAAAGGGGATGAACTTGAGATACATTGGGACCACAATACAAATGCTTGATAGCTGCCTCACTGAACACCAAAATGATGTGGTGAAAGGAAAGCATACCACAGAGTTTGCAAAATGGTGCTTGAACAGAGATACAACCTGTTATGGGCTCAAACAATGCTGCTCAGATGCTGTAGTGACTGGAAACTCAGGTTTATATGGGAATCTCTCCTCACAATAACCTTGGAACCATGCAACATTCTTATGCTTGACCTGCCCAACATATGGTTGCCCTATATAAATGGTTAAATAGTGATATACATCTGCTATCACACCTTTAATGTGGGTCTATATTTATGAATGTGTTGCATGACATCATAACATTGCGCATAATCAAAGTTTGTAGCATGCTCATAACGGTTTTTAATTTTAATTTAAATAATGTGTTCTCCACTCATGTTAGAACATTGTATTCTATTTTTAAATTTTTGTTTACCTGATGACAATGAACATAAGTTTGTTGAAAGCACTAGCAATAATAAAAAACTATTAATACCATACTCAGTGAGTTTTCCTTCCTTTTTATCTAATATTTGGCATGAGGATCAAGCTGTATTGTGTTAGACATTGTTTTAATCTATAAATTATTTATATCAAAAATTAAATACAATTTTTCAAAGCATACATTATCAATATAATTGTTAGGATTTTTAATATAGTTACAAAGAAAATGGCTCATGAAAACAGTAAGTGAGAATTTAAAGAAATAAAATAGTTTGATGACTAGATAATTTGATTTTTCTGTTTTCTAGACTATTTTCCTCCTTTAAATTTTTTGCCATTCTTTTGAAAAAACCAGAGAATTAATTTGAAAAATATAATGCATAATAATAAACATGCCATAAAAGATATCTAACATCAACTTGTCTTTTTGATATTTGAAGATTCATTTTTGTTAATTACTGATATAACATGTTTCCAGAGAGTAGACAGGAAAATCAATAGAAAATTTATAAAAAGCAAGTAAATTGCTTTTTATAAATTTTCTATTGATTTTTCTGTATATAATTATAGTTAATTATATTAATTTATAGTTTTAATACAGTTTGTAAGAAATTAATTTTCACTTATTAAAATTAAACTGATTTAATAATGCAGTTTGCACTGAAAATAGAAGTGATGGGGTTTGTATTACATGTGTATTTTGGTATGAAACAAATACCTATATATTTGTCAAAGTATATTATAAACTTCATTTAACAGCAGTGTATCAAAATTAAATTATAAAAATGAAGACCTAGTAACCTCTAATCATTTTTGACGACCTAATGTCATCAAAACTGATGTCTGAATGGAAAATCACCATCTTATGCATGCAATCATTGACAATAAACAAAAGTTGTGCACTATCTCATATTGCAAGGTGGCAAATTTCCACAGCAGTTTTTGGGGGCTTGTGATAAACAAAATTTTTGACTAAAATTTTTCACAGGTGGATAGCATGTAGCATGAAGATAGCACGAAAGTACAGTTCAGTGGTCATTTTGAAAAAATGGCAGTGAAAAATCAAGTAGGCTTGTAAAATTGCTAATATTGCATGTGATCACAGGTTAAGTGAAATTGACTTATCGTGTTGCATAATCATTTTGAGTAAAGTGATATCTGATGAGTGAAATATAATCTTGACATTTTAAAGCTGGATGTGATATAGTAATATAAAGAAATGAAAACACTTTCCTGTTTCGGCACATTTTTCTGTTTAGCTGTTCTGTCATCATCCAGGCCTTTCTATTGGGAACATTTTGATATACAGTGGTGCCTCGTATAACGTACGCCTCGAATAACGGACGCTGCGAACAATGGACTTTCTGTTTGGCCGTTATGTGACTCGAGCAATGGACTGGCTGCAAACAACGAACTTTCCGGCATAACTGGTAACTGCTGCATGGGTTCGTTCTTTAATAGCGGTCGCTCTGCGCCTCCGCTACTACGGGAGTGCGCTGCTGTTTGTAGGCATTTAGGAACGACGGTGAAAGAAAGAAAGATGGCAGCGCCCGCACTATCGATAGTATCGTGATGGAGGAATCTATAATTCTAAAATATGAGCTTTTAAAGGCAAAAGAAGGATTCCAATTGTAAAATTTAACCATAAAATGGATTATTTGTTGAAAGAGCATTCAAAATAGCCACAAAAAAAATTAGATGCCGGCTACCATTCAAAAAAATTCGTAAAGACGCTTACATCACTGCATGCGCTAACTTGCGCTTTCACAATTTCTAAATTTTCATTCATAAAACCACATAATTGACCCGAAAACGAAACTATCTGAGCCATGGAGGACGCCATGTTGCTTTCCACTGTAAACTACTGCTACAAACGCCGTTTTTGCCGTTCGACGGTGCGCACTCCCACCGGAATTTAGGAACGCGTTCCGCAGGAATTTTTAAACGGATGTCGCTCGCGCAGAGTTACGCGGAGGAATAAAAGAACGCACTCCATGTTCATTTTTTTATGATACAGTATGGTTATTTAATGCTGCGGAACGAATGAGATGTTTTAACATGTATTTCTATGGGAAAATGCGTCTCGTATAACGGACGTTTCACTTAACGGACATGCACCTGGAACGGATTAAGTTCATTATATGAGGCACCACTGTACTGATATATTGGTTTTTGATTAGTGTTATTTACATTCCATTACAATATTATTTACAATAAATTCATATGCCTCATTGAATGAATAGTTATTTAATTATATTTTGTTTAATAATCTTATTTTTAAATATTTAATTTCTAACATTATTAGATTAAATTTATTAGAATAACATCAAATTCTTCAAACTCAGACCGGACAATAACTATGAATGATTCAGTAATCTTACATCCATATGGTACGTTAGCATTCCAGTTTAGAACTCTGTTGTTACCGGGGAAGGCTTTTGGTATAGGCCAAAAACATTTGAACTAATTTGTTATTATCCTGCTGGATTGGATGTAAGGTTACTGAAACATTTATTAAAATAACATTTAAAAATTTTTAATATACAGCAGAATCCATTATTTTAATCATTTTGGGACTGATTTAATAACAACATCAACACTGATATAAATAACTGACTAATAACATTTAAATGGGGCAGTAAACTGAGGCTACAATTAGGTAGACTTTTATTGACTATGATATCAAAAAGACACAAGTTGTTTTTTAATAATTTTAAGATTCATTAATTAATACTAATTCATCTAGTATATAATTGAAGCAGTTAATGCCCAATTTAAATTATTGTACTGCTAGTAAATAATGATTAAAACAATGTTGAAAATAGTAGTTAATATTGATGATTATAAAACTTTTAATGATTGTGCCATTATCAATTGTATATTGAAGCTTATAGCATAAAAACAAACTTAAATATACATACCATATGTTTCTAAATTCAACACTGATATCACTGGTGAGTTATATAAGTGTTGAATATCCATACGTTTCTATATCACTGCATATAGAAATGTATGGATAGTTTCCTGAAGATAATGATAGTTGTAACTGATTTTCTGATTACAGTAAGTAGTTTTATAAGTCTGTTTCAGTTTATATTTTTTGAGATATTGAATTAATAACAACCGTGATTACAACAAGTGGATTCTATTATGTTACAATTGGTTTAATTTTTGCAATGTTTAAATAATTAAAAAATTTAATTCAAATATTTAATTAAAGTTCTATTTTACTAAAAGTGAGATGTTATTTAGCAAAAAAGCAACTAACTTCATATTTTTAAAAATATTTATAGAGAGGAGATTTGAGTAATCCTAATCCAGGTGCTGTTGTTGATCATACAGTAACAAAAAAGAACTGGTAAGTATTTATATAGTAAGAAGTTAAAAGAAAAATTTATTATTTTTAATAAGTTAAATTTTTATAGGTATGACTTTTTCCTGGTTTCACAACATGTGCGACAAGGAACCGTCAGTCCTACTCATTATATAATTGTTCACGATACCAATGACTTGTCACCTTATTTTATGCAGCGATTAACATATAAAATGACCCATCTTTATTACAATTGGCCTGGCACTGTACGTGTTCCAGCACCTTGTCAAGTAAGTATTTTTGTGAACTTGGTTATGATAATATTAGCTTTTTTCATTATATTTGAAAATATAATTTATAAACAATACTTAAGTCTATAAACTAACTTATTATCTAGGCATGAAAGTACAGTAAACTCTTGCTTTATGACTACTTACTTTATGTTAGGTTGTAAAGGTAAAATTTAGACATTTTGATAAAATCTTTATTTTCGTTTAGTAATCTGAAACTGTGCTGTAGACTTTGTTATTGCTTTGGACACAATAAAGTGCTATAATTCACACACTTGATGAGAAAAACTGCCAAATGTGTGAATTATAGCATTTTATTGTGTCTGAAGCAATAATAAAATCTTTACTGTTAACTTAATAGTGATTACAGTTGTCTTGTAAGGTGCATTTTTCTTGAAATTTTTATTCCTCTCCCATTGTTCAACTTTCTGAAACCCCTCCCCTCTTTGGACATCCAACAAAACTCAATTTCCCTTAATACTTTTAACACTTTATGAATTATATATATCATAAATAGAAGCAATGGAATTATGTCCAAATTGCTCTTACAAGATTGCAACCTTTCTAGTAAGTTATGACAGTGTTTTTCATGATGCATTCATTATGCAATTGAAGTAATATCTTCAGAAGCACAGAAAATACAGCTGAACATTTTGTAAATGTTAATCCTTTCATATGACCCTCTTCCTTGATCATGCTTAAATTGTTTAAAAAAATTAATTGTTGCACATTCTTTTTAAAATCTTTTAATAAAACTTGGTTTAAATTTGACTGGGTTCCCATCAAGGAGGAGGATGTGTTCCAAGGAGCAGATCAAGGAAGATCATTCGTCACTGGGATCAAAGACGCAAAGATAAAGAGTAAATAGATGCAAAACACCTTTTTTCATTGCCGAGATATGTTTAATTTAGAAACAAATGTTTTCGGCCTCATCCATAGGCCATCATCAGGTCGAAAGAAGAATGAAATTGGAACGCTTACGTTCCATGAATGGAATACAAAATTCAAACTAAACAATTTTACAACGGAACAAAACAACGGAAAATAAACTTAGAATGAGATAATAGAAAAATAAATAAAGATAACAGTAACAAATTAATAAAATAACATAAATATTCAAATAACACTAATATAAATAAAAATGATAAGTCCCATTAGTTCAAGTTTCTTGCAAACTTCTTAACCATGAACTTCCATGCCAATGGTAGGCTTTCAGCATCCCTTGCATTCAAACAACCTTCTTCCAGCCTGCTCCTATATATCTCAATCTTCTCTGCAGTTATTGCCAATGTTGGGGAAGAGATAGGTTTGATAATAGATGCCTCATCCCAGTTCACTACAGAGCTTTGGGTCTGTTCCATTTGGGACAGCATTGTTGTATTAGACTGCTTTCTGATATTATACATATGTTCTTTGCAAGAAACTTGAACTAATGGGACTTATCATTTTTATTTATATTAGTGTTATTTGAATATTTATGTTATTTTATTAATTTGTTACTGTTATCTTTATTTATTTTTCTATTATCTCATTCTAAGTTTATTTTCCGTTGTTTTGTTCCATTGTAAAATTGTTTAGTTTGAATTTTGTATTCCATTCATGGAACGTAAGCATTCCAATTTTGTTCTTCTTTCGACCTGATGATGGCCTATGGATGAGGCCAAAAACGTTTGTTTCTAAATTAAATATATCTCGGCAACAAAAAAAGGTGTTTTGTATCTATTTAATGGTTTGCTGATTATCATCTACCTGTCTCCACCATATTTCAGTCTTTGCCATGTTGTCTTTCAAATTGACTCTTCCTCAAGATTATCTCAAATAATTTTCAAATCATTGCTAGTAGTGTCAGAATGCTGAAATAATCTTCCTACAATACTTAGACACGACTGCTCAACAGGTTATTTCATGTGCATAGGTTTTGTTGCTTACTACCTATGTATATGCAGTACAGTAGTATGGTAATACTTGCATGTAGTACTGTACCTGAAATAAAGAGGTACTTGAAAATCCACAAATTTCATACCATCTAAAAATTAAATAACTCAAATTTCTTAGGATTACAGTCAATCTATAGAGATTTTTCCACTAAGTGGTATACCAACTTTTTAAATATTAGTAGATCAACATTACAACATATTTGCTAATAATGTTTAAAAATTAAAATTTAGCCATACTCTCACTACCAGCTGAAGAGAGGTATTTTGAAAAAACATCTTTCCTTAAAAAAGAAATGTACAAGAAATTTTGAAATAAATATAATAAAATGCATAAACTGTGTAAAATTTAATGAAATAAAATGAATGTCCACTGAAGCTCAACCTTCCCTTGTCTGACTTTGTCCAACTTGTCATAAACCCTCTCTCCCTTCTACTGCAGATGTCATTTATGGACAGCCTCTTCTAATCACCATCAATATCAATCATATCTTGCCATCTTTGCTGCAAACTTTCAATCCCAGGACGATGGAATGACAGTTTCTTTGAAGAAAGTCTCAAGTGTCAGGTATTGCCATTGAACTATATACCAGTCATATGGTTCTGCAGGGTGTGAAACAGATGGTAGTCAGTTGGTGCCAAGTCTGGGTTATAAGATGGATGAGGCAGAATATTCCAGCCAGATTGGCTGGCTTCTTTAAGATTATCTTTGCTGTATGTGCTTATACATTGTTGTGATAGTATTGGACAAAGTCCAATACTATCACAACAATGTATCAATGTAACAATGTATCAATTTTTGGAATGTATGGGAACACTCAAGTTGTGCCAATTCTCTGATGATCAACTGTAGATTATTTCAGATAGAGTTAAATAACCTAAATAAATAGGATTTAACAATTTGGAGGGCTTATCACATTAACGCCAACAGAAAGAAGGACCGACCAGATCTTTTACAAAAAAGTTAGTCTTTAATAATTACATTCAAATTTAGGTAAGAATGCATTTTGGGTACAAGGACCCCTCATCAGCTTACAAACACATGGCACCAACATAATAATTATAACACTAATAGTTAGCCAATACAATATATATAGTATATATACAATATATATATATAATAGTAAATACAGTGCACTGTATATATGTAATATATACAGTGCACTGTATTTACAATTTTTAATGTAACCCATATACTACAGAACTAAAACTATCGAGCATAAAATTTTAATACAGTGACAATGTGATATATCATCTTCTGGAAGAAAACTCACTATGTTCAGTGTTAATAAAGTTCCTTTAGTATTAGCACAAGCACTTTCGATGAATGTATAATTGTCATAGTAAAGTGAAAAGAACAATTTTCAGGTGAAAAGAACAAAAAATCATTTTTTTTTTTCCACCTGACGCCGACGATTATATATTCGTCAAAAGTGCTTGTGCTAATACTAAAGGAACTTTATTAACACTGAACACAGTGAATTTTCTTCCAGAAGATATCTAAACGTTGGAGCGAGTCTTTAATTTTATTTTTGTGATATATCATATTATTTGGGACCAGTAACTGTCTTATTTTCTCTATTTACTGGTCCCAAATAATATGATATATCACATTGTCACTGTATTAAAATTTTATGCTCAATAGTTTTAGTTCTGTAGTATATGGGTTACATTAAAAATTGTAAATACAGTGCACTGTATATATTACATATCCCTTTGTATTGGCTAACTATTAGTGTTATAATTATTATGTTGGTGCCATGTGTTTGTAAGCTGATGAGGAGTCCTTGTACCCAATATGCATTCTTACCTAAATTTGAATGTGATTATTAAAGACTATAACTTTTTTGTAAAAGATCTAGTTGGTCCTTCTTTCTATCGACCTTGGCGTGATAAGCCCACCAAATTGTTAAATCCTATTTATTTAGGTTATTTAACTCTTATCTAATTTATAGTCATGGGCTAAAAGCGTTGTTTTTATTATAATTGTAGATTGTTTGTTTATCAATTGCAGGAGAATGTTGTCGTCATTGGTCGAATTGCTACCTGGATGGGGGTTCATCTTGAAGTATACAAATTCTCCATCCTTGAATCTCAAACCAATATAGCAGGTCTGCCTGTGGACCATGTCCTCACCATATGCCCCTTGCAGATGAGATTGTGTGAGCCTTCATTGCATTGTGTTCACTTTTGAGGTGATAGAGCAATAGTACATGAATGTATTCTTTTAAAAGTTTCATATTGTCAGACATTGCTGATGTATCCATTTCAAGTGAAATATGGTTACTTATATACCTATACTTGAACATTCTAGAATATTTTTTGCACTTGTTTCTAGAAAAAAATTCAAAATGTATAAGTTTCACCTTTACAACCTAATATTTCTTTGCTATCATGACTATATGAAATACCATAGTTTAAGTAAGTACTGTATTTCTAGTAACTATGTTTATAGAAAATACAACAGTCAATTAGCTCATAAAAATAGAGCCCTACTGTGATCTTAATGATAAATTCTTTGTTTATATGAAATGGGTTTATAGCCTATAGTTAAATCAAATTTATCTGAATTAGGGATTGCAATTGCTGGATCCCTCATCCAGCAATCCAGCTGGATACTGTGCATTCTTCAACCTGCTGGATCTGCAAATACTCAATTAACTTTCTAAATAATGGTGCAAAAGTCTACGTTGTCGGTGTTGCCACTTTGCACGTGTGCTATCACTCTGCGGCAAGAGTGACGTTGTCATTCAGTGTGGCACGTGCTACACCCCCTCTCTATACTGCTCCGCCCGCCCTTTTACCTTTGCTGATCTAATTGCCAGTTGATTTTCCACTCTCGCTAAATAAAGTGTCTTTGCACTAAATAAAATAAGTAAGTCCTCTCCTAGCCTTAGTGCATATTTCTAATTTATGATCGGTTGTGATGTCAATGAATCACGTGGCAGAATGATTTATTATTATTTGATGACCCTGAAATCAATTAGTGTAGAGGTAGAAAGGGCCTTCTTCACAGTGGGATATATATGCAATTCATTAAGAAGTAGGTTGGGAGACAACACCATCAATACCATTTGTTTCTTGAGATCCTACTTCCAGAAAAGTTAAAAAACATAACAGAAGTGATTGATTTAATTTTATTTAATCCTTTAAAATATTTTATTCAAGACAAGACTAATATTTTATAACTTCTACTCTAATTCTATTAAGTAAGAGTTTTTAACTTTTATTCTATTAGGCTAGGCTAGGCAATTTTATTGTGAAAATTAGTGAGAGACTGAGACTACCTAGTTAGTTAAATTGTTAATTAAATGAATGAGTATCAATATCTTAGATATATGATGATATGAATGTATGTGATTCATGATTGTGATAATAATAACTAATTACTTACTCACTACTTTACTAACACTAATAATTAAATTACTTATAAATAACTACAGACTGATATGTAGAGCCTATATAAGAAAACTGGTAAGACTGATAGCCACTTAGCCACTGATTATTCGTCCTTACATTATTATAACATATTAATACAAATTAATTAGTAGAATTACTTTTGCTATTATTTAACTTAAAGATTACATTATAATTATAATCTAACTAAACATTTAAAGGTAATTATTTCTATCTCAAGTGTTAAACTGAACCAAAGTTAAGTTTACTACCTAAATGTGTAAGACGTTTTACTGATTTATAGTGACCAGTCTAAATTATAAAAGTTTCTTAAGTATTTTAAAAAAATGTTTTATTTCTTTAAAAAAAACACCATAAATTGCTGGAGAGAGAGATAGATAGACAGATAACACTTTATTGCACCAAAAATACATCTGCACTGGATCCAGCTGGAATGATGTTGGTCCAGCAAAAATCCAGCTGGATTGAAAACACTGCTGGATTGCAATCTTTAATCTGAATATACAAAGTTCTTATTATAGCAACATTTGAGTTTACTTGAACTGATAAATAACGTATTAAACAACATAGTGATTAGGGTCATAATTTGAATTTTTTTTAATAATATAGAAAGTGTGTGTGTGTTGAAATATTTTAGCCAACATAAGCATAACTTTTATTTGGTTTATTGTGTAAAACAGTAAATATTTAATTCATAAAAAAATGATAAATGGATGAATTTACATAACAATAATTTAATAATTTCTTTTCACTCACATCTTACTTTTCTCCAGCTCATAAGACAGACAGTTAATTCTCATTTTTCAATTATCTTGTTAGAATATACTTGCAAATTGATAGTATTCCCATCCATGATTTCATTAGTTCCAGAGTTCTTGCACTTACTGAATATTATTATTTACATATTTGTTTTCTCTTGATATATCAAAATTCTTATTAAAAATTTTTATTTAGAAATTAAAAATCTGATAGGAGAAATGCGATCTCTCTTGGAGTTTTGTCTTTCTGATAGTCTTTACTAGTTATTACAAACATCTTTCTGTATATCATGTAGCTTTATATTTATTTTTTTGAATTGATGCTTTTGCAAATTGCTCAAATATTGTTTGACCAATTTGCAGACCAATATTGTGGTATTTTTTTCAATTATAATCCAAAAGTTTATGCTCTACATAATGTACAGTACATTATATGAAATAAAAGTATAAACATAAAAATTATATGAAAAAGTTGTGACAGTACTATATTTTGTAACTAACTTTTTAATTAGTTGACTTTATTACAAAAGTGCAGAATCTTCTGAAAGCATCACAATCACTGGTTAAGATTTATTATGGAAGGGTCAGATATACTGTTTTTTTTTTTTTTTTTCAGATTAAGTTTAAAGAGACTTGTTTTCTTTTCTTGTTAGATTTCCCGGGATGAGAAAAATTTCCCATGTCAAAAAACAACTGGGATCTCATTTGAGAAACCCTAGTGGGAACATATAGGTCTTCAATTTGAAAACTGTAGTCCAGTAATCTCATCAATATAACCTATGTATGATGAACACACTAACTGTTATAGATACAGTCAAGCCTTATAAAGCGAAAACCTGTCTACTACGGAGGAGTTGTTAGGTCTCTTGGGATTCTGTTATAGACAGGTTTGATTGCATATTGAAAACTGGACAAATTAAGTCAAATTAAGAACAATCTATTTTACAAAAATAGCATACTGTAGCAACAACATATATTAAGAAATGGTGTAATTTGAATTTAAATTAGTATAAGGTTGATTATAATGCAGTCAGTTGCATATACATAAAGAAAATTGTTCATATTGCATAACGTTTAAAGGATAGAAATCCTAGAGCAAAAGAGTTATACCATAATGGTTATGTTTTGAATGGGATAAATATTATTCTGAATTACATAAAGTATTAATTGCAAAGAGGTTAGATACCCTTTTTGGCTTGCAACAATATAATTCTAATACTCAACAAATTAACTTTGGAGCAACTAATTTCATTTGTATTCAAGGAAATGCTATTGTAAAATTGTTATTAAATAAATATTATATTTGATAAAGTACCTACTTTTACCTTTATTTTTTCCCTAATTTGTCACAAATATACAGATATGTGTAAACAGATTTAGCAATTATGTTGTATTCTATAACAACTGGAAAAAAGTAAAAATAATCACAAAACAGAATCAGTTAAGGAATTAGTAAAATTTTTTGCCAACATAGACACCAACTCTTTAAACTACTAGTTCCATCTACACCATTTCCCCAGCCTTGGTTTTTCTTTAATAGAAAAGATGCAGACAGTACAAAACTAGCATAAGATTTAGTTATGCTTAGTGGGAAAGCATATTGCTACAGTCAACTGTAAAAAAAATACATACTTAACTGAATTTTTAAGAAATAACACTGATCTTATGATAATTCATCACTTGCTTTAATGTATTACTATTTTTTGCATGGAAATATATTTTATGTTTATAAGTAAAAATAGTCCGGCCTACATTTAAAGATAATATAAAAACCTCCTTTGGACACAGTATTTTTGTCCTGCAAGTGTCTGTTACAGACAGATTTCATTGTATTTACTTTTTGACAGTGTCAAAATTGTATAAACTACAAATTTGCTCATTACTACAAACTTCTTCATGTTTACCGATAATAGAAAACTGTTTTCTAAAACATTTTTATTTCTTAAAACTTTTGACAATCAAAGTTTTTTTCACTGCTGAGTCTAACACTCAGCAGTGAGAAATAGCAAATTTTCATAATTGCTATCTTATGCTTACTGAGAAGTACTTAATTATATTTCTTGGCAAATTTTATGTCAACATCAGGTATATTTCTGTATCCAGGGGTATAGTACTATACATTTTGATGATCTATAGAATTTAGGTTGAAACATTTGTAATAATATAAATAAATATTGCTCAGCAAACATGAGGTGGTTTATAAAAATTTGTCGAAACTTTGTTAATATGTTCAAAATCAAGTATATTCCAAAATTTTCATTTAAGTATAAATACTTGATAAACAAAAATTGTTTGATTGTGGTTACCAAAATTGACTAACCTGAAACATTTTCTGTTTTTGGTTCAGGCTATATTCAGCATATTTGAATCAATAAATCAAATAATCAGGCATTTTTTGTTTATCGAAAATTATGATGCCAAGTTTTATGTATTTTCATCTAAAGACTTAAATATTCAAATTTTAAAATAAAATTTCCTTTAGATAGGATAGATTCCTTTGCTTTAATAATGTTAGAGAATAAAATTAACATAGTCTAATTTAAGCTTGTATGAATATTTATGTATTAATTTCTGAAGGTTTTCAATAAATCAGATATAAATTCAAATCTTTTAAAAAAACAATTTGAATCTTCTCTTTAATTAGTCATATATGGTATGGAATCAGTTTTCTTGTTTAGTGTGTATAAAGGGTGTCCCTAAAAGAATTTAGTGATTTCAGAAATGTACAAGTCCATCAAGTATACCAATGGATAAGCAAATTGCCAAGTTTCCTATTTCTTTTAAGGGTCTCTTGATGTATGCTTCTCTGGGTATTATATATGTTATGGACAAAGTGATTAATACGGGCATTATGAATAATGACCAACAAAATCGGGCATTGTAATAAATTTCAACAATTTATCAAATTGGCCGGTCATTATGAATACTGCTACCATCTAGTCGGGCAAAGTGATAATAACATGCTGAGAAGTGATCATGTGATATACGCTAGCCAATCAGAACTTACATCTTAGTAGCGCATGCGTATTGCATTTAGTTCCGAATTTTAAATTTATGTGACCAGTAGTTAATCTTTCTTCTTTGACAAAAGTAACGATCATGGAGGAATCATTAAGTGATATGAATAATCGCTTCAACAACTGATTAAACAAGTTAATAGCAAAAAAAGGTGAGAACAATCAAATTTTTACAAAATCAGCATATTTGTCAATGATAGAAAAAGTGAAACAGTCAAAAATGAAAGTTACTTCCAAGTTACCAGAAGAATATCAGCATTTACATAGATATGACATTGTATCTATTGGAAATTTATAAAAACTAATTATGCCTGTAAAAGAAGGTAATGTGATTAAATATTACGTTCACATGGAAGAAATATTTAAGATATTGCACGATGCCCATATCGCTATTGGACCGACATGGTGGTAGAAACTGTATGGAAAAAGAATTAAGTACGAAATATAAAAATATTAGGGAGATGATTGTAATTTATTTGAACGTGTGTGAAATCTGTCAGAAAAAACGATGTTCCTAAGAAAGGCTTGGTAGTTAAACCGATTTTATGTAATAAAATGAACTCAAGATGTCAGGTTGATCTTATAGATATGCAGTCAGAAGCTGATGAGGATTATAAATTTATACTCGTGTATCAAGACCCTCTAACTAAATTCGTTCAACTACGATCATTAAAAACCAAAAGGGCTGAAGATGTAGCCTATGTTCTTTTAGACATTTTTACAATTTTCAGTGCACCGAGTATTCTACAAAGTGATAACGGCAGAGAATTTGCCAATAATGTCATCAAAGAAATGTATAATATGTGGCCCAAGTTAAAAATGGTGCATGGAAAGCCCAGGCACTCACAAAGTCAGGGTTCAGTAGAAAGATGTAATCAAGATGTAGAAAATATGCTTAGTTCTTGGTTGGAAACTAACAATACTTACAAATAGTCAGAGGGATTATGTTTTGTACAACTGATGAAAAATTGAGCACATCATACTGGTATAAACTGCAGCCCTTATGAGGCCATGTTTGGAGCATAGTTAAAAGTTGGACTAAAGAATTTTATACCCAATGAATCGTTGACCAACGTTAATATGGAGGAGGATCTAGAGAGACTTTTTAAAACTATCAACAAAGTAAGTCAAAGTTGTTCAAACTGAAAGTTCAGGTACCATCCAAGAAAACATTATAAAAGATTATTCGATAATGCCATCCTCACATAGCAATATAACTGGTGAAGTTCAAAGATCTACATTGTCTTCACATGAAAAAAATCTAAACCAGGATGTTATTAGTATTACAGAATTGATGAGTGAAGAAGAAACAATCCAAACAATTGATCCAAAAATAGAAGAAAAAATAAGAAATATAACTAAAACAAGGGAGATGGCTTTGTTAAATCTTAAAAAGCAAGCAGAAAAAATGATTGGTACATCAAATTCCAAATACACAGCAGCTAATGTTGGTGATACAGTAAGGATTTGTGTACCTGATGTAGATCGAGCCCGCAGTGATGGAAAAAATATTTTAGGTGTTGTCGTCGCGGTTAAAGATAAAAACCTTTACAAACTGGGTACCAAATATGGCATATTAAATGTATTATATTCCAGAAACCAATTTACTGTTTGTAAAGAAAACTTCATTTCTGTTGAAGATGTACCAGGTGAAGAAATTTCGCTTAGAGAATGTGCAAGAATGTCATCAATTTCTGGAGGTCAAGGCTATAGTCGATGCTGCTGCAAAATTGGTTGCAAATCTAATAGATGTAAATGCTACAAAGAAAAAAAATTATGTAATTCCAAATGTCATCAAAATCTTAATTGCTCAAATAAATAAACTAAAAAACATTTTATATTTTATATAATTTATACCAAAAATGAAATTCCAGAAGTTTCCTGTAAATTGATTTTTTAATTAAGTATAAATTTGTTAATAAATACTTTTTGTTAATATTAGTTTAATTAATATAGTTAATAGTACTTTGAAATAATTTACAAAAAATAAATATTTCTAAATGAAATAAGTGGAGTTTTTTTTAATCAAATTTAAAATTCGGTACTAAACACGATATGCACACGCAACTGAGTGCCAATTGGCTAGCGTATGTCAGATGATCACTCCTCAATGTATTATTATCGCTTTGCCTGACTAGGTGGTAGCAGTATTCATAATGACCGGTCAATTTGATAAATGAATGAATATTTATCACACTGCCTGCCCTTTTTGGTCATTATTCATAATGCCCGATTAATCACTTTGTCCATAACATACACATCTAGCAGTACTCTTAATTCCTCCCAGATACATTACAGCTGTAGCAAATCCATTGTGATTGCAGTCACAACAGCAGTGATATTGTTGCAATGCTCGTTGAGATTTTTGAGTGGTATGCAGTCTGTCTTTTTTACAAATAAATAGCCACAAGGAATAAGTCACATGGTGCAAGGTCTAGGAACATGGGTAGTCATGGAGAATCTGAAGGCTATGGGCACTAAAGCATTCAATCCGGCAATGAGAAAGAATGCAATTCAAGAATCTTCAACTTCTAGATGACAATGAGGTCTCATCCTGTTGGAAAATGTAGTTTGCAGAATCATCATATAATTTAGGGACTAGCTAGTTTTCCATGTTGGGTTAGATGGTACTAGTCATTGTATTTTTGGCAAAAACTGAAAGAGGTACACTAACTTTGATGTTGGAAATAGCACAGAACAAAGCCTTTAGTGAATCCTGTTTATGTCCAATACAGCATGTTAATATTCTGTGTTCCAGGTATGCACATTATGGCAGTTTACCTTTTCCATGATATGGAACATTGTCATTGCTGGACATGAGATAGGTAGAAAAATTCTTATCATCTATTTCACTTTACATGTTTGTGCAAAAATTTGCTCTGTCTTGTCAGTGGGCTATAATGCTTGAAGCAATTGGAGCTTGTAGAGTTTTGTCATCAAATGCTAGTGTAAAACTCTTCACTCTGTTTTCAGCATTTATGTGATTGGATCTTCTTATTGACTTCCTTGGGCTCCTTGGAAAGGAGTGCCAGACTCTGTCAACATTGTCATTGGAAGTATGTTGATATCTTCAAAACTTTTGCTTTTGCACAAACAGTCTACATCCGAAAGCTGTCAGTACCACTGACAAATTTTCTCATAGGATGGGTCTTTGTCAAACCATCAATGGAGCTTATATCTAACAGTGAATACCAACTCAAGAGTTTGCAAATTGTATCACACAAAACACTTTCTCTTGCTATGTCTCCATTTTCGTTTTCAAACAATTGTCAAGATCCAAAGGAAACAACACCCCATAACATAGAACATACAAAACAGAAATTTATGGTGTATTGGTATATATTAACATACCTGGAAGTAAACTGTATTGGAAATAGAAAACATTAATTAAAATCACTACATTTCTTTTATGGACTCTCTATATTTATTAATAATATAGTTATAAGGTGCATTTGTTCATTATTTTTTCTATTTTAAGTTTTTTATGATTCTCATTTTTTTTTATTACAGTATGCACACAAATTAGCATATTTAGTGGGCCAGAATATTCATAAGGAACCAAACGTTCATTTGACAGATAAATTATTCTTTTTATAAACGTACAACAATCATTTACATTGTCATCATAGCTCATTGTGAAAACTATTTGTATTTTACATTGTATATTTTCAAACATCATGTATCATCTGAATTTGACGTTAACGGATGGTTGTCAAATGGAAAAAATATATATACATTTTATAAGTTTTTATAGACATGCTAATTATGCATGATTTTGTACTTTGTACTTCTTAAAGTTTAAGATGTACAGAATAAAATTTTAATTTTATATAAATTAAAACAAAGCTTGTATTTTATTTGCTTTACAAATACACTACAGCAGTACAGTAGTCATGATTATACTTCATCTAAATGGAACTACCGGTATTAGTAAATTATACTTAGCTGATAATTTGCACAGTACAGGTACTGAAATAGTATGATTTCGGTTTAACAAAGTTGATAAAATGTGAAAAATTTCATTGGGCTGCAATTTGAAAAAATTATAGACCTATAAATTTCTACTGTTACCTGGTCACCTGTCCGCACGCCCGTCTTTTCTTGATCTCGAGAACAGAGTTAGATAGATAGAGGACGAGACCAGATATGGAAACTTAATCGGGGTCTCCTGCCCTTAAACTATATATGAACTTCCGATGCAAACCGGAAGTCACGTTATTTCAATTCAAAATTTGCCCTGAAAGCAGTTAATAGATGCTGGCACAACTGTATTGTTAAAGGAAAAGTATTATGTACAGGGGCAAGCCAGTACTAATTTGAGGTGAAAGTGTACAGTAAAAACTGCTTAGGTGACCACCTAAGAAAGTTATCATATTTACGATTTCTTGCCTTTCACAATGCATTCTACGCCATCTTACAGTTTTCCCCTAGGTGGCGCTGCTTGTAGTTCAGTGTACGTTTCCTTTTTTTTGCGTTTGTTCAAGAACTACCGTGAATCAATAACTAGTGACGTTAAACACGGTGGCTCCCCTCCGGAAGGAGTCCGTCGGAAGCGGCCATTGGGGCTACCTAGGTAGAATTTAACCAAGTCTTCATATAAGTTACTTGTATTAAACGACTACCTGTGTAACGCGTACACGGGCATCGATTTTTTATCGGAAACAACATACAACAACTAATAAGCGACTACTTCCGCGAATATATCTGGTCAAACTATTGTTCGAATCGATCTCAACAGCGTTTCCCACTCCTAATATAATGAATTAGTCTAAACTAGGACTTCTCATTTTCCGGTCATTTGCTTGTCCCGGGATTCCAGGATAAAAGTGAACTGTTTCCCGGGATCCCGGGATAGAATTAAATACTTTTAAGATATACAAAACATCATGAAACAAATGATATAATTATTTTTCATTTTTTAAATTAATTTAATACGTTCTGCAACCCCCAAAATCATATTAATAATGCAGTGTAAGATATATATTAAAAGTTACGTAGAAATTTTCACAAATAAGAAAAATTTATTAAAGTTGGCTGGAAACTGCATACAACAACAACAACAACAAAAATATTTTGAATTAAGTTGAAAATTTAAAAAAAAAAAAACTTAGATCAAACTTCTAACTTAGAAGGTAATTTTCATTTTTTAAATAAAACACACAAAAATTTGCATTAATATTTTATTAAGATTTTGAAACCAAAGATCCGATCACTCAATCTGGTTATTTTAATAATAAAAAGTCCCAATACTGAAAATGCCTTCTCTAATTCAATGGATGCGGGTGGAATCGTCTTTAATGCATTTAAGACAGGGCTTCTTAAACTTTTTTTATTCACAACCCCATTTATGATTGTGATTTTTTGCGACCCCCCAAAAAATATATATATATATAAAATAAAGATATATAAATATTTTGTGGTGATTTATTGATTAGGTAACTATATATATATATGAAAGATATAGTTTTAGAATTTGTTTAAAAACATACAAAAATATAAAATTAAAAATTGCACAGAAAGTTGTAAAATTGTATTTATTATAGTTACAAAAATTATATACCAGAAATGGGCAAATGCCGAAAGCCGCATGCGGCTCTTGCTGAAAGTGTTAATTTCTGTTTTTTATTATTATTTTTACAATTTTTTTTATAATTTTGTGAAAATATGTTTATTTAAAAAATTTAATATTTGTTTTATATTATATTTATATTATATAATACAATCACGCGTCTTACCATACTATCCGCCACGACAGTACAGAACTGCGGCTCCCATGCATTTTGCAAAACTTACATTTCGGCTCCCATTGAACTCTTGCTTGCCCACCCGTTATATACCTAATTTTCATCAAAACTGCATTATTTGCAATAACATAAATAAAAAAGAATATTGGGCAAAATATATCGCCGCTGGTATATATTCGAACCTGGGCATTTTGGCCGTCTTCGTTCGAATATATTCGAGTATTCGAGTACAGCCGTTAAACGGTTAAGCTTGAAACTGGGTGAACAAATCGTGCCTCCCACACACAATAACGTTAGTTTTTTGCATTTCTCGACGTTTCAGGTCTCGAACCCAAGATTTTTACATTACAAAAAGAAAGTTTGTTTTTGTTTGTGAGAAATTAAACAGTTAATAAATACGACAGTAAATCGAACCCATTGTTACGCGTTATTGAAACAATACAACAATTAAACATTATTAAAATAATATAGACGAAGGAAAGATCAGAAAAAAAAGGTATTGAAACTTTTAATTTAGAAAATTATTGAAAAAATTGAGTTAAGGTAAGAGTAAAGGGAGATATGTTGAGGTCCTACCTCCACCCATTATAGTTGCGAACTGAAGACTTAATTAAGCACGATGTTTTTCCATAGATTGTTCAACACGAGAGAGATTTAACAACTTTTCAGCATGGATCTCAAATTAACAACAATTTTGCTGATTATGTATTTCGTCGCAATTTCATCGGCCTGGAAATGCTCGAAAAGTATTTTTAATCAATTATTTACAAATTTGGTTACGTATTTTCGTGATAATTACCTGTTATATTCTACAGGAAAAGATTTTGATGATACGAGTGAAGGTTCTTTCGCTTCGACATGCCACTTCTTGGGGGAGACGTTGGTGAACGTGTTCAATTACACAAATCGGGCTTTTGCATCGGCATGTCAATGTTTTATGCATTGGCTGAAAATTTTCGTCTATCGCATTTTGTGCGCAGCCGAGAAGTGCATTTCTCTGGCTAAATGCTACGTACGACCGAACGAGATGGAAAATTCCGCATTCGAATCGGATTTTCGTCCCAAAGAAAAATCGTTTTCGATTTTCGTGATGGTCGGTAAAATCCTCCTAATTCCCGGAGTTATTACCATTTTAACCTTCATAGGAGTGAGTTGGACGTAGTGTTAGCATTAGCATGTAGATTTTACAGCTTCGTTCTTTAACGATTTCGTCTTTGCGTTTCAGTTCGTGTTTTTCCAGGAGTATAAAGATCAGATTTCCAACGTGATCAACGCTCTTTACGAATTGGGAGCTGGAGGACAAAATTGAAAGGAAATGAGAATATTTAATAAGAAAAACAATATATATATGTAAATTTAATTAAGAACATTTAAAATCAATCTTTGGCAAATATCAAATAAATAATGAATAAAAGTTTATTATTTGAAAATTTCCTGTTTATCAAATGAATATTGAAGCAATTTCCATCGCGAACCGATCAAATTCACGTCACGTATTTCATTAGTTATTTATAAATAATTTTTTAAAATTTAAATGCGTTATGGTTAATGGTTGTTATTAATTAGCAATATAAGAGAATTTCAAATACAAAGTGAAAAAGTCAAATATTGCGGATAAAATTAGGTTTTATTTTAGGTAACATTTTAGGAAACGTTTTAAATTTAGATTAAATTGGAAAACAGAAATAAAAAAAGTTCCCAACAAAACCACTAATTTCTATAATTTTAATTAATAAAATAAGAATTATTATATATTGAAATCTATCGTGTAATATTTTAATACATTCAGATAGTTCAGCTGTATTAAAACATTATAGATTACGAAACAAATTTCTTATAAATAAGATATTGTCATCACTTCAAAATCAATTCTATACAGGATATATTATATGTAAAGTTTAAATTGTTTTAATATTAATTGGAAATATCTAACTTTAATCAAATTCTTGTGTTTCAATAAAGTGCCGAAAAAGGAGGAACACAGAGGGATTTTGAAGTAAAATCGCTTTATTGGAAATGTACAATGAAACTTCTCTTATGTGGCAATCTCTGAAATTCCCCGTAAAACTGCACGTTTTAATACAAATCAAACTCCACTTAACCTCACTTAACTGGCCAAGACAGGAACATCCTAAAGTGACATTTATCTCCGTTTACGTGGCCAACAGAACAAAAATCTCACGTTTATAGACTGACAACATTGTGTAAAGCGCTTTAAACGGAATTGAGTTTTCTTGCTATAGGTTTGGGACTGTTTGCTGAAATCCCTCCTCCGGCTGATGACGTTTAAATAAAATAAACGTTTTCTTCATTTAGCTTCTTGTTTAGATCTGTATCAAATTATTATTTCAGCAATCCAAATAGTGTCGGTTTTTCCCAAACTTATCACCGACGACTTTTGTAAGTTATAACTCTTTTTTTTATTATTATTATTCTTTTTAAGTACAGTAGAGAGTCGAAAATCGGAATCAATTGGGGACTGGGGTTGTTCAGATTAGTGATTTGTTCCGATTACCGATTATGTACGAAAAAATATAACAACCTGTCCAATGTTCAAATTTTTCTCCGTTGCGTGTCGCTTCGTGTTGAATTTTTCTCCGTTGCGTGTCGCTTCGTGTTGAATTTTCGTCGATTTTAAGCCTAACGAAAATTTTTTATAATAATAATCGAGGCTATCGTATCGTTAAAAATTATTTCTTCATTTTGTACAAACAAAATAAATATATTGAAGAATATAAAATCATAAAAATTATACTTTAGAAGTAAATCTAGCATCAAAAACGTTCGATTCAGCACGACACAGTCCGACTGAAAATCGTTCCGATTACCGACGGTTCCGATTACCGGGGCTCCGATTAACGACTCTCTACTGTACCTTTAACAAAATGCATTTCGGACTCATATCGTCCCTCTTCAGTTGTTATATATTAAA
Source organism: Centruroides vittatus (assembly GCF_030686945.1). Lineage (NCBI taxonomy): Eukaryota > Metazoa > Arthropoda > Arachnida > Scorpiones > Buthidae > Centruroides > Centruroides vittatus. Next base: position 227,918 of record NW_027122531.1, read on the forward strand.
ATTTGGTGTACAAATCAAATTATTAAATATACATTTGGCTTTCAAATCTTCAAATACATTATTAAAATTAACAAGACATATACCTTAAGATAAGCGCACGTATTTCCCGAATATTACTTTGTGAGGTGAATTTCACCTGAAAATTTTTCATTCAAAATTGTGAAGTTTTGAACTCGGGTTCTGACCTACAACATTTCACCATCTGCTCTTTTCTCATCTCCCTTCTTTATGCACGAGCTGGTGTTCAGGATAAATTATTCCTTTGCTCATTAAGTAACAGTTAATTTACCTCAAATAAAAGGCAATCTCTGTAAGTGAAGATTGTGAAACGACGGATTTGTGAAGACAAATATTTTTTGTATTCTTCAGTAATCTTGTGTTTGAGAAAAAGAGATAGGTTTGAGGACTTTAGCCCAAGTTGTCAGCTTGGTTTCTAGGTACAGGTGACTATCATAACCAACGACAAAATTAAACTGTCTGTTTAATGTTGGAATAATACAGATGATACTAATAATTACGCTTTAGGTCTCAGGTTGGTCATATCAAGGCATTTTCTTTTCCTTTATTTAATTCGGGATGCCTATATAAAGATACTCTAATTTAAAGTCGATTTTTATCGAGTATTTACCGTAGTTTGACGAGCAAATGACGAGAATCGTATTTTACAGCTTGAATTTTAAATACTATAGTATTGAATTTATTCATTTTTTTTTAAAAACTTGAAAAAATTATTTTTTAGCACTAGTTTGCATTAAGTGCAGTATTTTGTTAGTTTTCGTAGCCTTTTTTATTTTGTTTTTGTTAATTGTTTATATATAATGAAGATGTTTATTCGTTAACACTTTCCTTATATGTATTTTTTAGATTCCAATTATTTATTATGATTATTTTTCATATTTAATTCTTTTTTATATTTGATTATAATTTTTAACAATTATAATTTTATTTATACTCGTAAATAGTAACTGTTTTTCACGTTAAGCAAAACACTGTCACGGGTTCAAATAATTGGGCTGTAATTTGAAAAAATTGTAGACCTAGAAATTTCCATTATCGACCGTTGTCCGTCCGTCTTTCCTTAATCTCGAGATCGGAGTTAGATAAATGAAAGACGAGACTAGATATGAACACCTTAGAGGCAGGAGTCCCGATTAACTATACATGAATGTACGATGTAAAACGGAAGTCACGTTATTTCAATTCAAAAAGTTTTCCCTGAAACGTATTAGATAAATGACTGCACAATTCTATTGTTAGAAAGAAAAGTATGGTGCACGGGGCAAGCCACTACTAATTTGAGGTGGAGAGCATATATTTTAAGTTCAATAAATTAAAAGTATGATTAAAAATTTCAGCCAGGCATTGTGTCGATGTCACAATAAACATTTGCTCGTAGATGTACAATTTTTCAAATTGCAGCCCAATAATTTGTATTTCATTTACTTTTAATGACGATGGGTGCTACTTATCGCAGCCATAAATCACCTCGTTGTTAGAAGGGGAATAATTTTTATACGTTTCATAAATATAAATATAAAAAAGTATTTTTTCTAATTCACGAGTTTTACATATCGTTAGTGAGAAGAAGTAATGTTAAAATTGAATTCATCATTAAGTTTTTTGATGCGATGATCATAACTTCACAATAATGACATTAATTTATGTCATGTGATTCAATAACCAATAAGACTTATAATCGAGATGGGCTGAAAATAATAATAAGCGCAGAGCCCAAACGGTTAGAAGTTGAAAGTTGAATTTGGAACACAGTCAAGGTACTGTACGTCATGAAAATGTACACGAAGGAGGGACTTTTCGAAATCCCCCCGGGGGAGAGGGAAAGGATTAAGGCTTACCCTGAAGGGCCACCAGTGGCCAAGCGGCCTTCGTTCCCTGAACACTGGAGTTCGGTCGTAGATTCGTACCTCGCTCGGACCGGCTGGCCACGTGGAGTTTTCAGGGTTTTCTCCACGTCTGTAACGCCTAAATAGGGGTCAGTTTCCCTTAAAAAGACCTCCCGGAAAACATCCCCCCTAGACAGCTCGCCAAGTGTTGCATTGCCATAACTAACTAAACAAACTTACCCCGAAGAGTTCGGCTTCTACTGTACTATTTTAGATATGTTTTTTTTCTTTTTTTTGCGTTTTTGTGGGAAATCAAACATATTTTTAGACCTATCTAAAAATTCTCTAATTAGTCTCGGAAGAGGGTGAACCTAATTCTTGCACCCGGTGAAAAATAGTAAGATCGGCTATGATCTAATAATCTTAATCTTCGCTACCGTTACTTTTTGCCCGAGCAACGCCGGGCTCATCTGCTAGTATACATATTTTATACCAAAACGTACAGAACAATATTTTGTATCCTGCTGCTTTGGTCTGAGGAACAAATAAATTGGCAAACTATGGGTATCGTCTCAAATATGGGTAAACAAAGACGTATCGAATTTCATTTAATTTTTTTTCAAAAAGTTTATAACACTAACAATAAAAACATATTACACCTAAAACTATTTTCAATAATAAATGAATAAAACCTTTCTTTATACATTTACAATAAATAGCTGATTTTTGGCGAATTTTTAAAAGGGACATGTGCACAGTGATTTTAAGAGACCTACATTCCTGTAAGGGTTTGCGTTTCCGAAGACAACCGTTACTCCACTTGACCACTGGTGGGCATTCCATTAAGTATTGTACTTTACAGTAACTGAGTGAACCCTACTGCGAACAGCTTGCATTAACTGTAAATGCAATGTATATTTCAATATTCTATTATTTAGTATAAATACAGAACTCTATAGGTACTAAATATTGCAAAAGATTATCTAAATTATTTATTTTTTTACTTTTGTAATCTGTACTAAACTTTTAGCAGGATTCAGTATGGTACTCTAATTAGTTTTGTATGTCAATTTTTTTTTGGGTGACCACCTTACTTATGTGGCCAGAAATTGTATAACCCGAAGGTGGCCACAAGTGAAATTTGAATATCTTTTGCTACGATTAAAGTCGTCTCTCCAAATCCTATTAATGTATCACAAACTTCGTTATCTACTTTTTATACATAAAACTATATACAGTGGGCGATCGGTTAACGAACACAATCCGTTCCAAAACTTTGTTCGCTATCCGAATTATTCGTTAACCGATTATCGATTTACCATAGGTTTTTTTATGGGAATTTCATTAATTCGTTCTGGAGACCCCCAAAAATAAAAAATATATACTTTCTTACTACGTTTATTTATATGTAATAATAAAAATACATATATACACAGTCTTGCATTTTTATTAGTCATGTTTTTTCTGTTTGTGGGGTTAAGGAATCTGTCTAATGTCGATTGCTTTTCTCTTCTTCAGGATTTTTCAGACATAATTAATAGCATTGTATTGTAGAGATCCCCAAACCTATTAATCTCAACCTGGTTTGGATGCCATTCTAAGACCGTTGTCCCACTTCTTGAAAAGATGTTTAATAGCAGATGTTGGTATTAATCCTCTTTTTCAGAAGAAAGCATATCTCGCCGAGTTTCTTGTTCTTCATTCAAGAGTTCTTGGCATTCTTCTGTCGTCAGATCCGTTTCAGGTTCCATTATGAGCTCTTCAATGTTCTTTATTTCTCAGACGTAATTTTTGTTACTCCTTAAGCTACTTGAGTCTTCTTGATAATATAGTATCTTTCTTAGATAAGATTGAACTGCGGCCTACTGTAGACCTGTTCAAGCCATACTGCCCAGCAACATCAGACATCTTCTGCCCACTCTCTACTTGCTATTATACTCTCACCTTTCGAAAATAAAAACCGACACAAAACTAAAGGAGTGCCCGCCCGACAGTCTCGCGAATACTATAAAAGAATTGTTTTTGTCAGAAAAATAAAGACTGGAATTACAAGAGAGAGTTTCAAAGTTCCGGAAAGTTGATCGGAGGAATACTATCCGATCAGTATATACTGCAGACATGGGCAAATGCGGCTCTTTTTGAGTTACATGCGGCTCTTGCTGAAAGTGTTAATTTCTGTTTTTTATTATTATTTTTACAATTTTATTTTTATAATTTTGTGAAAATATGTTTATTAAAAAATTTCAATATTTGTTTTTATATTATATTTATATTATATAATAAAATCTGTTTCCCATATAAACATTAGTATAATTGACGCGAGTTCGATTCATATAAAACGTAGTCCAACAAATTTACCTTGTAAATGGAAGGTTAAATGTAGCTGAGTTCGGGTATCCAATAACATTTTCCAGTAAATATAAAGGCTATTAATAAAAGCTGGAGTTTCTTTGTCTGTCGGCCAGGTTAAGGTGGTTAAGGCATTCTACCGCTCAGGGTTGGACCTGGAATCGAGTCCGGGCAAGCAACTCCAGGAATTTTTCAGGTGGTGGTTTTTCGAAAAGACCCATCACCTGAAAAATTCTTGAGATTGCTGGCTGGAGTCGATCACTCATTGATCTTGATAAGAAAGAAGGCAAGTTAGCAGCTTGTTGAAGGTATATTAGCATATCACACTGTCTTTTATAATCACAACTATTGGTCAATGGATTGCACATCCAGACCCTGACCGAACCCACGATGAGTATAATTAAAAAAATTCTCTTGCTGCCCACAGGAAAGCAGAGGGTCTTTTTAATACTATCAAATTTTTATAGAAAGTTTTTTCTGAAACTACAGGTATCCCTTTAATTAACGCGCGAAATTAATTGCGGTAATTCCTTTATATACGCTGCAGAAGTTTTAATTAATTAACCGCGTTAATCAAGGAATACTTGTAATCAGTGGTGATATTCAGCGAATTCGCACAGGTTCGCCCGAACCCGTTGTTAAAATTTTCAGTTTTCCGAACCTTGTTAAACACACGGAACATTTCTCAGTAGTTTTGTTTTTTTTTTTTTTTAATTATATTAAAATATACGTATTATACTCTGTAATACTACTAAACTAGAGCCTTATACCCCGTTCGCACCGAGCATTTCAATCTAGATTGTGAGCAAGGTCGGGGACTATGTCTTGGTGCGATCTCTCTCGACCGTTTCAATCTCAACCGAAACGAGGTTTAATCGCGATCGATTCAAGAGAGTTCTTGAAACTAGATCCAGTCATAAGGGGTCGTCCATAAATTACGTATGGGCGATTTCGGCCATTCTAGACCCCCACCTACCCCTGTGTAAGAAACCGTAATATTTTCTTTGATCCCCCCTCACCCTTCCCTATCTTACGTAATATTTAGGCACGATTTTATAGAAAGATTTTAGCAAAAAAAATTTTTTAATGAAACCCTAAAAACCTTAGGTCCAAAATATATAAATATTAATTAGTTAATTAATATGTACTATTATTTATAAAAGACTATGTGAACAAATTTAAAAATATAAAAATTTAATGAATTCGAATGAACAATTTATTTTAAGAACTTTATTTTTTAATTATTAACAATCTTTTTATTATTATCATTAATCAACATCATAATATTCATTTTTATATTAATTTTAATTTTCACAAAAAGATGCAAAAAACTTTGACACATCGACTAGCTAGTGCACATGTAAACAGAAACGTCATACAAAATAAAACAAGAAAGAATAGAGAGAAACCACATTCCGTTATCATATTGATTACATCTTGGCTAAGGCCAAGAAAATAAACATGTTGCTAAAATGTGCTAGGTGCATCGGGGAACTAAATCATAAAGCTTATAAAACTGTATATAATGGGGCAATACAACCAATGCTACTTTACGCGGCCTTTAGCTGGGATCATGTAACTAGTAAAAATTCAGTAGAAAGTAAATAACTCTCTTTTCAAGACAGTTTGCCATCAGAATTTCAAAGTGCTGCAGAACTGTTTCTACTAATTCTCTCTGATTCTAGCAGAACTCCTTCCTTTGCCACTATGTATTGTAGAAAAGGTTCTAAACTACTACATCAGAACTACAAATATCAAGACTCAACGACAGTCTCTACTCCTATCTACGGCTGTTCAAATGCTACCATATTGCAATTACCCTATCTCTGATCATCACCCTGTAAACAAGGTTATCCCCAAGGTACATTCCTCTATGGATAACCATGCAGACATTAATATCTACACAGATGGGTCCAAAAGCCCCTTTCATGTCGGCTCAAGTATCTGTATCTTCCTCCAAACTGACATATTTTGCCCAAAATATGTTAGAAGGTATAGATACCCCCACATATCAAGCTGAAGAAAATGCTGTCTACCAAGCTGTTCAGTGGGCCACTTCACTACCAAACAAAACTCTGTCTATCAACATTTTCAGTGATTCTCAGTCTGTCCTAAAAGCTCTATTAAATCCCAATTGCAATAGCAATAAAATCACATATATCCAGCACCATATTAAAAATCTTGTAAATAAGATAACTTTTATATTTGTTCCTGGCCATACTGGTATACTAGGAAATGAAAAAGCCGACTTTGAGGCTAAGTCAGCTGCAAAGGACACTGACTTGACACTCCTCTCTCATGTAGCAGCCTTAAAAATTATATTCGTGACCAAGAGCGTCGCCAGCCAATGGGCCGGGGGGAGCAAGATGATGTAAATTGATAGAGAATATGAATTGTATGTAGGTAAAATAAAAACGATTCATAAAGTTTTAATCATTTACTATGTACCGGAAAAGAAATGTCTTAATTAAAACATTTTTTTTAACTTACAAGAAGCCTAAGAAGATTATTTTAATTAAAACTTAGCATCTAAATAATTTTTTCGAATTTCTAGGGGGCAGCTGCCCCCTAGAATTCGAAAAAATTATGCCCCCCTTGTTCATGACAACGCTATGCAAAAGTGGAATCAACAATGGTTGAGCAGTAAAACTGGTAGAATAACAAGACTTTATTTTCCAAGTATTGAATGCAGGCTCTCATCGCCATTTAAAGATTTAACGTTTGCTACTGCTCAACTTCTTACTGAGCATGGTAATTTTAGAAGCTACCTAGCGATGTATAACCGGGCAGAAATTGCCTCTTGCTATTGTTCTACAGAAAACCTAGACACTTTATGTTTACTTTGTATCATGTATTTTGGTTTACGTATTCTTAGTGTTATACACCCATAGGAGTGGTTCACTTATTCTAATAAAACAAAAAAAAAAAAAAAAAAAAAAAAAAAGAAAAGAAAGAAACCTCCACACGGCCTTTCTCCCATGATAAAAAATGTGTAGAGCGTAAGCTGCTAGTGTTATTATTCTATTACGTCACACGAGATGACGTTATTACAACGAGCATTCTTAAGTAACTTAACATCCTTCTTGAGAACGATTTATTTTTGCATTTATGACGAATTAGAAACTTCATTCTAGATGTGTTAAACTATGCCTCAGACTCTGTTTTCTGTTAAGACTGATTGTAAAATCGGAAAAAAAGTTCTTCAAATGATTATTGCACAAAGCAAATATTTACATAAGTTCAATACCGTTTTTAGGGGAATTTTGTGATAAGTTTACTGTTTGAGTTTACTGACACCCTCTACTTTACTGTTAAGCTACGTAATTATAATAGGACAAGCAAACTAGACGCTTATTGAGTTGCAATCAGAAAATTCCGCCTGTCTGTCACTTTTCTCGAGAACGGAGTTAGATAGATGAAAGACGAGATCAGATACGGAAATTTAGGGGCAGCAGGAGACCCCGACTATGTACCAAGTATGTACCAAATTCCGATGCAAACCGGAAGTCGCGTTATTTCAATTGAAAAATTTTTCCCTTAAAGCAGTTAGATAGATGACTCTATTGTTAAAGGTAAAGTATGACGTACAGGGGCAAGCCACTACTGATTTGGTTTGGAGATTTTAAATTAAATAAATGAAAAAGTTAACATTCCGACGTTGTGACGAATAAAAGAATTGCTAGTGGGATTTTTAGATTGTTTATTATTTATAATATTACACATATAATAAGTCTTATTAAGTTAGTAAAATTGACTGATATTGTCAATTTTTAATGAACTTTTTCCCCCATCGATCCTGTCGATGTGATATCGAACGCTTTAAGAAAACCTGGTTTAAAGTGGAATGTGGTGGGAAGAAGGACAAAAAGCGATATTCGAGGCGCGAATTGGGTACGAATATGCATAAGTGATGCTGTGCAGGCGATTTGTCTCGGGCAGCGGCCATACCACGCTGAAAATACCGGTTCTCGTCCGATCACCGAAGTCAAGGAGCGTCGGGCCGGATGGCCGAGCGGTCAAGGTTAGCAGCCTGCCGCCCGGAGGGACCCGGGATCGAATCCGGACGGGTCGAAAAATCCCCAGGAATTTTTCGGGGGGTGGTCCGTCCGGATATGTCGGTCCCCATCCCTCACCACCCGGCCGCCCCATTGTGGGCCTGGCCGAACCCATAATGGGCTTGCTATATGAGGCCCTCTTAGTGTCCACTGGGTGGAAAGAGTTACCAAAAAAAAAAAAAAAAACAAGGAGCGTCGGGCCCGCTCAGTACTTGGGGCGGAGACGACCTGGGAATACCGGGTGCTGCTGTCACTATTCTTTTTCTTTCATTCTTCGACCTATCTCTTTTTCTTTCGTCTAATAAAATTTATCACTTGGCGCAGTAATTTTTCTTTAATACATTATGTCAAGCAAACATTTCTTTTCTGTAACCTTTAGCTTCCTGTACATTGTTTTAAAACTTCTCGGTAAGTATCAATTAAAAAATGTTCTTTTACACGTAATAAATGCGTTTATTACGTGTAAAAGAACATACTTCGGCTATCATCAAAATCAAGCAATAGCCTATTATATATGAGGGAATAGTGATTGAGATAAAAATAGAGAGAACCAGAATTGACAACAGTCTTGCAACCGTCTTGATAGAACGATAATCTTCTTCGTAACATCTTTTGTCCTTTCATCGTAACGTCATTCGTTTTTTTTTTCCTTTCGCGCCGTCACCAACTGTCGTCTTTCCCACTTCTTGCCTTTGTCGTTCTCGTCTTCCCCGCAACCCTCGTAAATCTTAACGGTTTAGGAATGTTACTCGTCTAAACCCCACATATATATTTTTTTATTTACTAAAAATACACAAGTCATTAAATGTGAAATAATAATGTGGGTTTAGAATTAAATAGAATTTGTATATAGTTGCTGGATACTAAGCATATAGGAGGGAGAGCGACGGTAATACTGCCATGGCGAAAATTTTGGTTTGCAGTAAATTTCAGGCCGCAATCTTTTAATAAACTCTTTTTTATTTACAATGTTTAAATGGTATCTGTAAGTTACACAAAATTATAACTTTTGTAAAGGATAGTAGCCTAAACTTAATTTAAAATCGGGCATAACTTTACAGCGCTTATGGAAACCGTTTAATTTACAAACGTTTACGATTTACTTTATAAGGTTTTGCTAAGCTACGAACTTCCGAAATCCCTATAGTTTGTAGTTTCAAACCCGAGGCAGCTACGACCAACAATTCCGAGGGCGCTGGGCGTCACGACGGCCACCCACAATATGCTGTTAGTGTAATCGCTACAAAAAAGTTTAATTTGCATAAATTTGAGCTTTTGTTATTCTGAACAACAACATTCGTTCGGATTAATTTTATTTTAAGAAGCGATAAAAGCAAGGGATAGGACCCCGCCAAGTTTGATTTATCCACCCGCAAGTTTCGCCAGCACCTCACTGATAACGAGAAAGGCTTAAGTTTAAAATATGACCTCTCTAGAGCCAGCGGTGTTCTTTCTCTAGGAGCATCTGCACCGCCAAATGAATAAGAAAGAGAAAAGTTACAGCTTTTATGAAGATCTTTGCACTTTTCAACTGGTTATATTTCGGCAATCCCTTTACAGAAAAACCCGAAATTTTGCACGCTACCTAAGAAAACAAGTATCTTTCGAACGAGATATTCACATTTACTACAGACGTTTAATAGAGGGAGAGATCGGCAATTTTGATTCGTGTATCAGTGAATTTTCCACTTGGCGCTGTGTGACTGCGATACTGCAGAACGGCCTTTTTGCTTCGGAATTCACTAATTCGGCGTTGTAAAAGCGGGAGAGCAGTTTTGTTGGTGAATTCCCGATATTTTCCAATTCATTGCAAAACTATGGTACTCATTTTAATTACTTTATCGCCCGTTTCTATATTAAAAATAGTCACGTTATTGTAAACCTAAACGATGACAGGGATGGAAATAAATATTGATAAAAGTAGAAACGTTTTAATGAATCTAAAAGTGTGCAATTTTAATATTTATTTTGATAAATAGCCAATCTTTAAAATTAAATTTCATATTAAAATTTATTAAATATGAAAGTTTATATACACTTCAGACAATTCGATTTACAAATTGAATTGTTGAAGTAATTATAATTCTGGTTCGGACTACAATGACAGTCGAACACCGGTTTAAATACAGTGTGAATGTCCGTACAATATAAGTTGCCTTGTCCATTTATAGACAATTAACAGAGTCTTTGAGCTGGTAAAAACATTGCTTTATGTTTTGGTTGTCACTTTGCAGATCATCAGACTTTAATCTAATCGAAGTAAGTTGTACAACCAGTGCAGAAATGTCTGTCCGTCAATTGAAAACGAAGAAACCCAATCAGGGATGAAATGTCAAGTCCAGTAAATTAAGTCGTAGCCGGGTGAAACGTCATTTCCGGGTGACAAAGTCGTATTCGGGTGGCAGAGTCATATCCGGTGAAAAGTGGAACGTGGGTGGAAGTGATCTCGGAAGAGAGAAGATTCACTTTATGCAGCAGAAGAAGAGCCTTTTCCACCAAGGTTTCTTCTGCTCGACGGATGTTTCCACGACCACTTTGGACTCCCCTCGACACTCCACCGTCCATTCTGCAACTTCCGGGTATCGCAGTCCCAGGTAGTCGACCACAGTCGAGGCGCTATCGTCGGGAGTAATGACGACCACCCGTTTGACGCACTCTCCGCTCTCCTCGACATCTTTCGGGAGCACCCGAATCACCGGAAACGGAACGGAAGACGACGAAGAGCCTTCCTCCTCCTCCTCACCATCTGCCGAGGTGCGCCACTTCTTTAATTGCTTGAAATTTTCCATTCTGCAAAAGAAAGAAACGACTATTATGAAAATACAACTCGTATTCGTTTTGTTAATTTAATTTTATGTAAATTGTAAGATTTCTAATGAAAAAAATAATTTTAAAAATATCGTCTTAATTATAACGAAAAGTCACAAATGAATATTATAATAAAATCTCTGTTAAATATAGTAATTTTAACTTTCAAACGATTTTTAATTTTCGCTATAGAAATCAGTTTCTACAAATTGTACAGTTCTGTCCATTGACTAACACAAAACATTTGTGAAAATGTAGACGAATAATCTCGAATTATTCTGTTTAATTAAAGTTCACACTATAACAGTGCAAATATCATATGGGATATGATGCGTATATAAACTATAGCGCGCTAATACCAATGTAATGTATTTATTAATTTAGATTCCATTGGATTTGGGCTTAACGAAGAGTGAAAATGAGTGGAAAGACCCCGTCCGTCGTCTCTGTCAAGACCGATCAATTGTTATGGAAATAGAGATTCGTCGGAAAATCATTGGCACTAATTGTGATATTCGGCTTAACAATGTTCAAAAAATACGTAAAATTAGAAACATCGTAGTCTGTACTTACCGATAAAATCGACGCAAACGAAACAAAACTGAGAAAAACACTCGAAACGAGAAAATTTTGACCGCACGAACTAAAAATCCAACCGTTCGCATTAACAATCAACGACCGCTCGCAACAATAAAACTCTGACAATTTGTAAGTACACAGAGTTTTATTGTTGCGTTGCCACGAAAGTTAATATTAAGAGTTTGGCCAAATTGCGTGATTTTCCCTGCATATACTCGTACATTGATGTTAACGTCAATATGTACGCAAAAACCTAATATTCTCGTATAAAGATGAATAGAAATTTCGATCTTATCATGTCCCTTACAAGCGGAAAAACAATAAACTTCAAGTATAGAAACCCCAATTTTGTCTACCTTTGTAATTTAGTTAAGCAGCTGGAGGGCGCTTTAAAGTTTAGAGTATAGCGGTGTGAATTTCATATCAGATATAATGTGTATATAAACCATAGCGAAAATTAACCATTTAATGTATTTATTTATTTCCATTTTGCTTTAAGAACTCTAACAATTCGATTAAATCTGGGCTAAACGAATATTAACAATAAAGAAAGTGAAAATTATTTCCTAAAATAAGTGAAAAGATCCATTCGTCGTCTCTGTGACGAAACCGATCAATTGTTATCTAAGTGGATCTTTGTCGGAAAATCATAGCCAATAATTGTGATATTCGGCTTAACAATGTTCAAAAATATTTAAATTTAGAAAGTTCGTAGTCTGAACTTACCAATACAATAACTGCAAATGATGCAAAACTCAGAAAAACGCTTGAAATCAATTACTTTAAATCTCGCTCACTGAAAATTCGGCCGCTCTCATCAACAATAAACAACCGCTCGCAACAAATCGTCAGAGTTTTATTGTTTCATCGCTTCGAAATTTAATGTAAAACGTTTGGATTTTTGACCGAATTTCGTGATTTTTCCGCCTCTCTGTGGCTGAAGAGACGGATTATCGCGGATCATTCCTTGCATATACATTCATGTTAACAGTAATATGTATTCGAAAATGTAATATTCTCGTGTTTCGCGTCTATATAAAGACGAATAAAAATTTCGATTTTATGATGATCCTTCGAAAAAAAAAAATAAAATAGATTTCAAGTCTAGTAACCTTATTTTATCTATCATATTGTGATTTACTTGAGTGGTTCTCTATATAGTCTATTAATAAGATTAAACCTCTGTTAAATTGAGGTGTCTGAATATTACATATTAAAGCTTATACATGATAAGGACTACGGAGCGAGTTACGTTCTGAAATATACGAAAGATCAAGACATCTATTAATAGAAACTGCCAAATTCAAAACTCCACCACTCAACGAGATTAAAAAATAAAAATAAGAATATTACGTAAGACGATATCTATTACCCCCTACCCCTGAGTAAGAAATCGTAAGAAATCCTTGACCCCCACCCACCCCAAAATACCTTACGTAATTCATGGACGGCCCCTAAGAGAGATCCCACAATCTCACGCGCGCGAGATAACACAAGATGGCTGTGAAACACGGGCTATGGACAGCGAAATAAAAAGGCACTAATATACTATTGTTACAGTACTAATATACTATTGTTACCTGGTCTTCGCCCAGGGCTCGTTACGTTCCAAATACGCCACTGATTATTAGATATATCGCAAGAAAAGGTATTGTATTTATTTCTTGCCAAAACTTCCATTTCGTTTGTCGGTGATTGTCAGGGAAAAATTTTCTGCTAGCGAACCCTTTGTTAACTATTTCGAATATCACCACTGCTTGTAATCTGTAATTACAGTAGCTGGCATAGAAATTGACATCTAAGTTATAGGGTGCGTTTCTTTTACAATCCTAGCTACGGCGCGAATAAAATACGTTTACTTTAAAAATGGACAGCGCCATCTACTCTGGACTCAGATTTCGCTTTGAGTGTGGGATTTGTGTCAACAACAACGTGGTGCTTGTAAACCACGTTACTAAGTTCAGCAAAATTGTCTTATTAGAGCTAATACCATGTACTGTACAATCTAGATTATAGCACGGAAGGTTCCATAGACTACCACCAGGAAAACATAGACTATATAAAACAAACTCTGTTTAATTGCTTCAAATTTATCAAGGTAAAACGAATGACTGTTACATTTATAATACGTGGTATAATGAATAAATATAAAAAATAATAGTCACCGAATAACTACTGTAAAATATTTGATGGGGCAGATGATAAAATATTGGAATTCTTTAACTAACAAATTACAGGAGATGACGAATAAAAAATTTCAAAAGGCATCAAAGCAGTGGCGTAGCGCGGGTGTCAGCCGCCCGGGGCGGAGGAAAATTTTGCCGCCCCCTTATTTAGGTATTATTATTATTTATCGTGAAATTTTGCCGCTCCCTTAAAGTGCCACCCGGGGCGGGCCGCCCCTGCCGCCTCCACTACGCTACGCTACTGCATCAAAGAGGTTTTTTAGTCATATCTTCGCAAAATACATTAGGGGCCGTCCATAAATTACGTAAGGGTGATTTCGGCCATTCTAGACCCCCACTCACCCCTGTGTAAGAAACCGTAATACTGTATTTCTTTGATCCCCTCCTTTCTCTGTCTTACGTAATATTTAGGCATGATTTAAATAAAAGATTTTGAGAAAAAAAATTTTTATGAAACCCTAAAAATTTTAGGTTCAAAATATATAATTATTAATTAGTTAATTAATATGTAATATTATTTATAAAAAGACTTTATGTGAAGAAATTTAAAAATATAAAAATTTAATAAATTCGAACGAACAATTTATTTTAAGAACTTTATTTTTTAATTATTAACAATCTTTTCGTTATTATTATCATTAATCAACGTCATAATATTCATTTTTATATTAATTTTAATTTTTACAAAAGGACCAAAAAACTTTTGACAGATCGACTAGCTAGTACACGTGTAAACAGAAACGTCATACAAAACAAAACGAGAGAGAAACCATGTCCTTTCTTCCACGATAAAAAAAAAAAAGAGATGTGTCAAGCGTGAGCCTCGAGCGTTATTATTCTATCATGTGACACGAGATGGCATTGGTACAACGAGTGTTCTTAATAGAAACCGCCAAATTGAAGCCAAATTCAAAACTCGACCACTCAACGAGATCAAAAATTAAAAATAAGAATATTTCGTAAGACGAGATCTATTACCCCTACCCCTGAGTAAGAAATCCTTGACCTCCACCCACCTCAAAATACCTTATGTGAGGCCCGGAAATAGCCTCCCCAAAAAGGGATATGTATGTACCTGTACAAGTTTGTTAAGTCAAACCCTAAGATTATAACTTTTATAAGTGTCGAGTCGGCGACACCGGACTTTGATGTCGACGCTCAAAAAGAGTAACGGGAAAAACAAAATTTTAGGCAAAGAAAATTTAGAAAGAAAAATATTAAAAATTTAAGACGCAGTTTAGAAAGCAAAACGAAACTAGAAAGAAAAAAAATATCAAAATGAGCGTAGGTGTCATAGTCAACGATTAAACGCGATCATAGTCTAAAAGACGGTGTCGGGTAAACCTTCTCTTGCCGACCTTTCCGGCGACCTAACGAAGCTCCATTTACTCCTGGAGACAGGTGGGATACCAATTGGGAAGCGAGGAGGAGAAGAGTTAGCCAATTAGCGATGATTCGATCCCGAGAAAATTATAAAACCTCCGATGTCAAAGACAGAAGGACTTCCTCTAGACTACCTGTTGTGTTTATTTACCTCCAATAGTGGTGTTTCCGTTCATCTTTTGTGCACTGTCTCTTCAGATTTTCGAACTTTTAACAACGACGTTGCTACGAGGCCCCTCCAGCGTAGGACCAGACCGAAACCGAAAACAACCTAAAGCTCTGAACTCAAGGACCATTGCTAAAATTATGTAAGCATTTTCGGCTAAAATAAACGGTTTCTATGTGAAACGCTTGTTTTTCTGCCTCCTCAAAACCGCCACCCACATGCGAATAGCCCTTAGCCATCAGACGGCCGGATGGCCGAGCGGTAAAGGTGGCAGCCTACCGCTCTGGGGGACCGGGATCGAATCCGAACGGGTCAAATAATCCCCAGGAATTTTTCGGGGGTGGTCCGTTCCGATATGTCGGGCCCCGTCCCTCACCACCCGGTCGCCCCATTGTGGGCCTGGCCGAACCCATAATGGGCCTACTAAAAGAGGCCTTAGCCATCCCGACGGTTGGGAATAAAAACTCCCCCCTATTTCGGCGAACTTATACTTACGTAACTTATGGACGGCCCCTTACGAAGGCTTGGAATTGCGTAATTCATTATATCAAATCATAAATGACTGGCACCTTCACTGATTCGCAGTGAAGGTGCCAGTACTTCATATTCGAAAACTTAGAAATTCGTGCTCGATCCGGCTATAATGCAGGTGTTTAAAAATTTTCCACTTTTTTTCAGCAAGTTTCATAGCTATCCACTGAAACATATGTTCAGTGGGGAGCTATGAAACTTATGTTCGATAAAGTAGTATGCAGGCTCAAAAGTGAACGTGGACCACTCGTCAAATTATACCGAACTTTTGTCGCCATCTTGTTTTTCGATACTTAGTTTCGACTGTTTTCATAGATTTCGTCATGTATAAAAGACAATGTTTAATTTGTAATATAACTACCAATTAAGGTAGATTGTTCAGAAAAGATCAATAAATAAATAAATGAATATGACATAATTTAAAATGTGCGATACTTTTTTCTGGTTCAACGCTAGCGCGACACTACGCAGCTCTATAGCTTCTAAAAGTTAACATTGTCGTCTTTGGCGATGACCCTCTGTATATTCTTTTGTTATGTCTTGTGAAAAAATAATACAAAACGATTTTTAAGAGTAAAATATAGTAAAAAGTTTCCATTTGTCATCGAATTTATGAAAAGCATCAGATCGCATTGTGTGCATGCAATGAAATATAATTGTTTGCCGTGTGGAGGTAATTGTGATAAAATAAGAAAGACAAAGTATATAGCATATAATAGACGACTGGATATATGATAACGGTCTCCAGAAAAGTATAAACAGTGTTTCAATGTATTTCATCTACATTATACTGTATTCTCTTTTCTAAGTAAGAAATAGTGTTTTTAGGAGAAACACTATATTGGTTTTTTGTATTGTTTCACAGAACGATAAATTATTTTTTGTAATTAATGTGTGAGAGCCGAATTTGGCGAAGAAATTTTGTTCGATTTAGTTTTTCGTTAAAGTTGTTTTGCTAAAATCGTCAAAGATAATTAAACTATTTCCCACGGACTTATTTTCTTGTTGAAGGTGACACGTCGAATGTGTCACCCGGAATCAAGAATGAAAATTTGGCTATTGGTCCCGATGTACTAAACCTCTTAACGAAGTCATGGGAAAAACCTAGGAGGAGCCCCCAATAAAAAGGAGGGGGTGATAATAAGCCGGAGCAGTCGTCATCAACCCTTTTTCCTAAGTGTGTGTGTTCTGAACCGCCGTTTTTAGCCGTCGCCACTCGCCGTCGCCCAAGAAGCCGAGAAAAAAAGGATTACCCTCCGAACTGAATTGCGGACCTTTCCTCGATTTGTGCATCGATACGACTAGGACTCACGAGTGTTTTAAGGTATTTATCATCTTGCGAACTTATTGTGAGCTCTCTCTCTCTCGGTCAGGATCGCGTTAGGTTTATCTCTTTATATCCCTCTCCCTTTAGCAATTGTGCCAAGCTTCTGAAATGATCATAAACTTGTAAACAATATCTCGTAGAACTTGTAAATAATATCTATCAATAAACGAATATTTCTGTTAAATGTTAATTTGTGGAGTGTACTTCTTTCGTTTCCATCCGCCTCCATTCCGAGTCCGGAAGCCCGCGAACGCGACCACTCGCGTGGTCGCGTTCGCTCTCATGTCATCCAAAAACTTCTCCATATTCGAAAACCGTTGAAAGTCAGAAATTCGTGCTAGAGCAGGACTATATGGCAGGTGTTTAAACATTTCCCAGTTTCATTTTATCAGCAATTCCTGTATGCTGCGAACGAAATATAGCAGAAAGCAGAATTACTCCAGAACTCAGTAGGCCATGTCTTTTGTTTCGAATAGTGTACCATAGGCCTAATTTTTCAAGGGTATCACAATAATTTTCGGCGTTTATTATTGCTCCGCAGCAACGAAGAGCTGCAGAAAACGTTGAAAGATTGGGTTCCTAAGTTGCGAGAGACTTATTTAACGAGAATTTGCAAAAGAAATTACTGTGACAAATGTCACAGTAATTTCTACTGCACATATTGTTTTGTCACAGTTTATCTTTACTGTGACAAAACAATATGTGGAGTATTATGTCACAGTAAAGATAAACTGTGGCAAAACAATATGTGCAATAGAAATTATTACTGTGCGTAAAAAAAACGTAAATTAAAAGCTAGATTTTTTAAACATTTGTGAAAAGCTATAATATTGTGAGTTTGTAATAAAAAACGATTAATTCTGCAATATTCTGGTGCGTCATTTCGGTTGTAAGCCATTTCGATCTCTTCAGAAAAGTATAAAAGGTGTTCTAATGTATTTCATCCACACTATATGCTTTTTTCTAAGTGAAAAATATTGTTTATAAGAGAAACACTGTATCGTTTTATTGTATTATTTCACAGAACGATAAATTAAATTGTTTTTTGTAATTAATGCGTAAATACGCCAAGTACAAATTACGTGTCAAGTAATTAAAAAAATAAATATAATGTCGAAGACTTTAATATTTTTAATACATATAGATATATAATTTAATTTATTGAATAGAAATATGAAAATAACGATTTAACGTAAATTGGGCTATTTTTTGTTATTGGAAGGCAATGCATTTGTCGTCTGCAATACCCTTGACGACGTCGAACTGCAGTCGGAAGTGACGGGAAGACTCGTCAATAGACAAAAGATATTGAAACAGACTGGAAATGGGACGTAATGAATAAAAGTAAATATTAAATTGAAATTATAGTAACATAAGTAATAAATTTCGAACGTAATATTACACTAGTATTCGATATAAACTGATTAAACCAGTCAATAAAAAGACATCGCAAATTGCCTGCAAATTAAAGATGGCGCATATGAGTTCGACTTGGGACAAAACATTACCGATTCACATGTGGAGTCGACCAGTTCCTCTCGACATGGCTACTTGCTGGGTGCTTTACAATAATGTAAGTACATTGTAAGCTAAATTGTAATTTTATTTTGTGTAATATTTGTATTATTGAAACCGGTTTCTTCCGGTCACGTGATCAAATAATGACGTTTATGCAATTTCGGTTTGATTTTCTGCAATGTTTTAGTTAAGAAAAGAAATTTATTTATTTAAACACTGTAAAATGACACTTCTCATTGTTTTTCCTTTTCTTTAAAACAGTATGAAATGTCCTAATTGATCCAATTTTATGAAGTAGGAATATGATTATTAGTTATTGCTTTTAATTATTGTAATTCATTTCCATTTAATATTATGAAACTTTAAAGGTAGATGGATTAATTTGAAAATTCATATAAAATCGAGTTTGAATAATAATGGAAGTAAAGTTGTATAATTTATTAGCAAAGTTGCGGCCGAAGTTCTCGTCTCTAAAACGTGAACGTCGAGCACAACTATCTTGTAAGTGGTGCTCGACGTTCACGTTTTAGAGATGAAAACTTCGGCTGCAACCTTGCTGTTTACTTAACTCTGTACATTTAAAATATCGTGAACTTGCTGTAATGTTATATTTACTATTTTTATGAGCTAAATAAATAGTCCTATAATTAATAATAATTTTTTTTGTAGTGTTTTCATCTGAATATTAATGATGATAAAACTTGAATTATGTTAATACTTTGTATCAAAAATATTTTTATTTGCAAAATCCCTAAATATATCAGAAATTTATAATTGAAACATATTTTTATCTGTTATTGTTTATAATAATATTTCAAATGTATATATTTTTTTCATAATTTTAATATTATATCAAAGTTAGTCTCTTAAAATTGAATTCTATCATAATACATCAAGACTTAAAACTTTCATGCAGCATTAAATATTTTTTCTGCTTTTGTAAATTCTAGTTTTCAGTTTCATTTTTTTCACCATAATAACTATATTTGCTTTTAGATTATTAACAATAATCTGTTTCTATTAACAAATCATCATGTCATTTTAATGTTCTGTCTTTTCAATTTTTCAGCATTAATAGATGGTTTAAACAGTATAATCTCTTGATTGTCTCATCTTGTGTATGTGAAACTGAAGATATGTTACTGAAAAGTTGTATTCAGTTTTCTTTTATTGATTCCACTAAAATTTTCAAATGATGATTAAGTCTTTATTTTGTAACAGTGTTTTGTACATAGATTTTTTAAAAAATATTTCAGTACTTATTGATAAATAATGCTTCTTTGAATGCTTGTATACATTGATAAAGATAACTCCTGTTTACCTTTTGCTTTTAGATATTGTATTTTCAGTGATCTTCAATTCATAAGATCACTCTAAAAGAAATTTCATCTGAAATATATCAAATGGGAATTTCATAAAACCATGTGAAGCTTCTCTGCATGGCCTGATTGCACAAAGCCATTCGGAGAAACCACACATGATGTCATCATTCATTTTTTTGACAATGTCCAGTCACTTGAATATTTTAACTGAACAAAAAAATGCTTTGTTCTGGTCTTGGGATGCAACCTTTACTTTAAAGGATCCAAGATAAGATTTGCCCTTTGTGAAGGAGTTTTGGGTTACAATGTTCCTTCTAAGCTGAAGAATAAGATGCACAAGTCATGTCTTTTGAGCAGTAGTTGGGCTATCTCAAGCAACACAATTGCTGCTCAAACTTAGATACAGAGGCAGTGCAACTTAGAGGAAACACTGATGATGAGAAAACTGGTGAATTTATTATGACTTAATATTAAAAATTGTTAATATCTGCTATCACAAGCATATTATTATTATATAGCATTATTAATATTATTAAAAAATGGTATAAGTAAATGTATTCCTGCAGCCCTTTCTCATATGTTTCCCTTTTCATGATTACTATGGTTCTATGGTATAAGTAAACATTTAAATTTATGCTTAATTAAGGTGAACTGATCTAAATCATCTTGTACAATCAATTTGACTGTGGAATGCACTTTATAAATAATACAAATGTATATCTCCAGACATCTACTATCAGCCTATCACAAAAAAAAATAATGCAAACTTGCATATCAACTGCATTCAATATATGACTCATTTTATCAATAGTATTAATTCCTAAATGTCTTGGCAGAGAAAGGAAGTTTAAAATTTTTATATTTAAGGATGATGATGATGATGATGATGATGATGATGATGATTAAATTTAGAACAGTAATATGCTGCAAACTCTAATTTGCATAAAGAAATTAAGCAAGTTAAGCTATTCCAATAAATAAAAATTCATATCTATGATATGATGATCTAAAACATTTGTAATGTTTTGCATAATGTAAATCCAGAAATCATATTAAAGAGAGTTTTTACAACCACAAAGTATCAGACTTTGATTATTGATTCTATTGGTCAGAAAAGTAAACTAAACTATATTTTTTAATATTCAAGTTTTCATGCTAATAACAAAAATGAATCATTGTGAATTTGTCATCAAAATTAGTAATTTTTTCATCAGTTTAATAATTATATTAATTTAGAGTGTTCAGAATGAATGCACAAAACAAAAGATTCAGTCATAACTCTTGCAGATTGAATTTGGAACAATAATAATTATACTTCTGAGCAATCTGAGTCAATATCTGGATTTTATATTAAAAAGTTAGAACTGACTTACAAAAATATAAATATTCTATTGCTGTAGCAAAATATTCTGCTTTTTTTATAGCAGTTAGAACAATACAAGGTTGGACAAGTTTTTAATATCATTTAGTAAAATATATTTTGTTTACTTGCATAATGAGTATATTAATATAAAATTTAAAGTTGTAATATAAAATCTTAAGCTGGTGATGAAATGGAATATGAACTACTACTAGATATGGAATATATAATTATTCCACAAAAAATTAAACAAAATTGTCAATAATGGATTGAGTTAGCTAAACTTTCATAATGTAATCAATTATCATCCAAATTCTATCAAGTTTAATAATTTGACTAGTAGTTCAATTGGATTTTTAGGTACTATATATAAATATAGTATACTATGTGAGTAAAATTTGGCTAAATGCCATTGAGGTATTGTGGACAGAGTTGTTTCCAGTTGGCATAGTAAAGCTTAACATGTTTGGTGATATAGCAGTTGATTTGTTAATGTAACTAGAAAATCATTTAATTTGGAGTGAAAACTCCAAATGGCATAATTAGTAATTATTCAAGTCTAGTTTGCAGAAGTAATGAATTGTTTTGAGTCAGTCTTAATCTAGATGATTTTAAATTATTTAATTGTTAAAGTTATCATTAGATAAAAATCCTACCTTTAAGTAGTAGAATATATTCAATTATTAATTTGTTTTATCTTAAAAGTAACTCCATGAAAGTCAATGTTATTATTGACCAATAATTTAACTGAATCTTTTAAGTACTTACAAATTAGTTCTATTAATCATTCCTTATAAATGTTGAAGTTTAATATTTGAAGAGTATTTATCATTATTATGAATAATGTTGCTTCTGTGAAAAAAATTTGCTTGCTTCCTCTTATTCTTTGAAGTTAAAGCATACATAATAAATTGTACATAATAGAGTTTTGATCATTAAAAAGTCCCATGCAAAATTTAAAAGAAAGGTCTTTCTTAAACTTTTTGGGTTATTCTGATATAATAATAATACTAATAATTACTTTGTTCATTCAAAAGAATGTTCAAAATTCAAGACAAAATAAAATAATCAACCATTCCAACTTCAGCAAAAATTCTTTAATCCTAAGAACGTTTTCAAACGCATTAAGCGTCCATCTTCAGTTACATCTTTAAATTAAATATGAAATTCGAACAAATATTAAATTCGAACAAATATTACATAAATTAACGGTACGATTACAATAAATAAATAAATACATAAAAAATAAAAATAAAATAAAATAAACAGGATTATCGTAATTTACAAAATTATGTCAATATTTCATCAACAAATAAAAATAAAACAAAAAATAAAAACGAAACAAAAAACCAACGTGCGGTTTAAACCAATCACGGATTATCGCAGTATTTCTTTACAAATGCCTTCATCCGTCATTAAAGATTTAAAACAATATCAGCTCTAGGATTTATCGTTCTTCTATGTTTAGCCCAAATCATCGCACAAAGATTTCCAAGCTGTGGAAAGCCCATCAGCGTCCCTATAATTAATGCATTGCGTACTTCTCTGCGCTCTGTGGATTTCCAATTTTTCGAAAAACTTTATTGCGTGTCTCGATCTAGTAGCCCTGATGATAGAGGCTTGGTCCCAAAAGACCGTGATGCCTTGCTGCTTAGCATAACTGGCCAGGACGGTACTATCAACTGATTTTTCCACCGATCGCTTGTGTTCATTAATCCTCTTACTGTTGCAAATCTGAACAGAAAACCTAGATGCTCTCATCAAGAAAGACCATAACCGAACGCGTGGGAGGAGTAGAAACCAACCAAGAGAGAAAGTGATCCTTGATTACATTCCTTTTCTTAAGCCGTTAGTTAAAAGGATTTCCAGGAGTAGGAATTTGCAGGTTATTTATCGACGTAATCTGACCATATACAAGCTTTTAAGGAATGATAAGATGAAGTATGAGCGTAACTCACTAACAGGAATTTATTCGATACCATTAAGGGATCATAGGTTCGATTCTAAATTAGTATATATAGGGGCAACTTTGAGAAATTTAAAAAAGAGGATTAATGAACACAAGCGATCGGTGGAAAAATCAGTTGATAGTACCGTCCTGGCCAGTTATGCTAAGCAGCAAGGCATCACGGTCTTTTGGGACCAAGCCTCTATCATCAGGGCTACTAGATCGAGACACGCAATAAAGTTTTTCGAAAAATTGGAGATCCACAGAGCGCAGAGAAGTACGCAATGCATTAATTATAGGGACGCTGATGGGCTTTCCACAGCTTGGAAATCTTTGTGCGATGATTTGGGCTAAACATAGAAGAACGATAAATCCTAGAGCTGATATTGTTTTAAATCTTTAATGACGGATGAAGGCATTTGTAAAGAAATACTGCGATAATCCGTGATTGGTTTAAACCGCACGTTGGTTTTTTGTTTCGTTTTTATTTTTTGTTTTATTTTTATTTTATTTTTATTTGTTGATGAAATATTGACATAATTTTGTAAATTACGATAATCCTGTTTATTTTATTTTATTTTTATTTTTTATGTATTTATTTATTTATTGTAATCGTACCGTTAATTTATGTAATATTTGTTCGAATTTCATATTTAATTTAAAGATGTAACTGAAGATGGACGCTTAATGCATTTGAAAACGTTCTTAGGATTAAAGAATTTTTGCTGAAGTTGGAATGGTTGATTATTTTATTTTATATTGTCTCTTCAGTAAGGAAATATAGTTTTAAAATTCAAGACATTCAAAAGAATGCTCTAATAAATTTTGAATGCTCATCTTTATGTATGTATGTATGTATGTATATATAAAAGAATTTGTACTATCCTCTATTTCTCTATTTCTATGCATGTTTCTGTAGTTATGATGAAACCATTACTGATGATATAATGAGATTCTTGGAATATGAAGCAAACTTGAATTATTTTTCACTTATTTTATGTTTAACAATATAATTTTTATAAAACTATATCATTCTGGCAAGATTAAAGGTTTCTTTTTAAATTTCTACTATTAGTTCACACTCTCTCTCTATATATATATATATACAGTAGAGCATCGATTATCCGACTTAATTGGGGACTGGGGTTGGTCGGATAACTGAAAAGTCGGATAACCGAAAAGTATGAAAAAATACATTATTAGTATAGTGTATTAGGCCTGGTTTAAATACTAGCTTCCCTTTCATGGTCGAGCCAGTGCTGCCAGCTAAAACATGCAAAAATTTAACAAAAATAATAATAAAGTAGCCAAGACATAACCAAATATTGTAGCGCCACATCACTAGTGGACATTTGAATTTGCCGACTAGAACGTGGTCGGTTAACCGATAAGTGAGTTAATCGGGGGTTGGATAATCGATGCTCTACTGTATATTTATTTATATATCTTGTTCAAATTTTTAATCGTTAATAAAATACTTTTTATTCATCCACTCAAGTTCAAATACATTTTTTTAAACTTTTAATGGATGACACTTGATATTAATACAGTTTTTTCAAATATTAATTCATTAATTAATTAAATTTAAACTGTGACACCCGTCAGTGATATGCCGATTCGGACCGATAGAGGGCGCGAGGAGAAAAAAAGCAAACTTTGTAATTATTTAATAAAAAGTAACTAAAATAAAATTTTTCTTTGTTGTCCTAAGTAGGAATTTAGTTTAAAAAATTTATTTTTATATTACTTGTTCAATTGAAATTGTTGAGATAATTGCATTTCAAATTTTTCTATAGGTTGACATAATTATCTATCTATTACTTTACAAATATGTTAATGATGCACTCTTCATGAAGAGAATTTTCTAGATAAATTTCTAACATTTTCATGTTGAAGTTTGATTTTTGATATCAAAATGAGAAGTATTATATTAACTTTTCAAATTTACAAATTGTTTTCAAATTTTTATTGCTACATTTATCTCTTTCTCATGAATTTAGTTCATTATTTTAATAATGACAGTTTTGCATTCAGTCAAATGTAATAAAAATGCAGCTTTAATTTTTTTATTACATCATATTTTTACTATCAAATTCTACAGAAAAGTAAAATATTATTTATCAGAGTTATCTGAATTAGTAAGTTATTCAATCCAAACTTTATTTTTTTTTCCCCTACTTGGCATAGTAAACCTAGTATTTTATTTTAAGTAAGGTTTATATAATACACTGTGCAGGATTTGTCTGATCAGTTTTCATTAAAACTTAAAATTGAACTTTTTTGTTAAATTTATAAGTTAGTAGTAGTAACAGATTCTAATACTGGCTCTCTACTTAATGCAATTTTGAGGCAACTCAATCAACTTTGTCACTGTTCATGTGCTGTAAAAGTGCTTTTCAATTAGAATTGTCTTTAAGTACTTTGGCATTATAGTATTGACACAATATATATTTTTGTGTGGCAGTTCTGTTTAGCCAGTTGGCATACAGCATCCAATAATTTCAAGTATACATGACATATTTTTACCCATCATTCTTAGCACTATATACAGTGTGTTATGAAAATTTCGAAAAGGTGCAAAAAACAGCAAATATTAGATGGTCCAATACTACTGTTGAGAAACTGTTGGAGGATATCAAATGCCATTCTATTTTTTATGACAAAAATAAAGGCTCAAATTATAAAAACAAAGTATTCAAGCAAATGGTTTAAATAGTGGTAGGCCAGTTAGGACATTAGTATAATATGTTAAAAAATTTAAATACAAAATTAAATTGAAAAATATAGAACTTCATTTTGAGTTGAAGTTTATGCTGGCATTTTAAAAAAAATCCTGTAAAACACTGCAAATCTTTTTCCAAAATATGTAAACATTGCTTTGCTGTATGAATTATTAGATGATGGCTTTGCGATTACATCAAAGGGAAAGCTAGCAGAAGTTATGTAGTTTCTGTGAGTTATAAATAAATAAATAGGAATAATTTGAATTTGCTGATGCTTATGTTATCTTCACATTTATTTTATTAATTAATTATTTCTTACAAATGGGAAAACATCAAACATAATCAGTAAATAATAGATTCGATATAAAATAAAATACATAATAATAATCAACAGTTTAAAGTTGTTTGAATTAATACTAGTTATTAAATTTTTCAAAATATTTTTTAAAATATTTAATATTATGATGTGAACTGTAGGGGCAATTTGATATTAACATGGTGGTCAAACATAGTATGTTGTTGTTTAACATTACAAATATATACAAACCTGATGATAATGAATAGCTCCTAGGTTAAGGTTACCAGACGTCCCAGATTTGGGTTGTTAGTCCCGCATTGAACACCATCCTGGAAAGTGTCCTGCATTTGGTCATGTCACATTTTCAACATGTTCGAAAGTGTCAAGAGTGCAAAGTTGTCGTTTTCTTTTACTACTAGTAGCTCGAGACACCCCTTAGTGGATGTTCTAGCAGCAACGGTGTCATTCCGCGTGTCATGTATAAATAATAAATTCATATCAATAATTTAATAATAAATTCCTATTGCAATAACAATATACTGAATTTATTTCTAATTTAAATAATATGTAGGGGTGCCCCTCGTTCCTCGTTCTAGGCATACCACGACAGATATACAAACAGTACCATCAAGTTGTGGAAAAAAACTAATTTTTTTTTCTATAAAGAGTTATTTTTAAGTTTATTTATGTATTTACATATTTTTCTACTAAATTATTTATTAATGAATTAGTTTTTATTATTATATATGTTACAGTAAAAATCCGTTTTTAGTGAAAAAGCGTTTTAACTAGTTGAAACTAGTTTTTACTGGATGTCATTGTTATAACTATAATTTACTGCTAGTCAAAAATGAATTTGAGTTAAAACTAGTTTTAACTAGACAAAATGGGTTTTAACAAAATGGCTTAGTAAAAACTGTTTCGACCAAGGTCATTCAGCTAACACGTTCCTATAGTGTATGATGAATTTCATATCGCTTTAACCTTTTTCCCCCCGACATCTTGTTTACGTTTATTTTGCGATCCCTCCTAGGGCAATATAGGTCAGTCAGGCGATATTATTTTAAAAGTTCACCAAAAATCAAATTATCATTATATCTGTATGAAAAAAACCATTTACCATATTAATATCTTTAGTTTTAAATACGATATTTTTCAATGCATTTTATTAGAAAAATTTATAAGAAAAAAAATAATATATATCAGAACTGACACACAAACTTGATGATTTGTAACATTTTGTGTAAATTAACATTGTCTAGTTACATAGTTGTTTGCTGGCATTGAGCCAGAAAGATGTAGAATATTGTTTTGTACAATTCGATATAACACTTATGCATGTATGTTTATTCGTTGTGAAATTATTGCACATTATGTCAAACATTTGTTTGAAATCAAAATTTTATACTGCTATCAACTAATATAATGAATTATTATACTTTATTCACTTCATATCGAACGAGATTATATCTGTTGTTAATAAATTTTACAAAAATCGATATTTACCAAAGTAACAATGAATCGGTACCCTCGAAGTTTTGCTTAAAAAGCCAGGGTACCGATCGATCGGTGCCTTCAGGGACAAAGGGTTAATTAATGTTAATAACACAGATGTGTGACCAATATTTTCAATAAATATCGTATTAAATAATACAAATGTTTTAATCCCAATCATCACTTTATTTATTTCCGCCAAACATATTTATGTAGCTAAAATTAGTTTTAACTAATGTTAAAAGTTAAAAAGTTAATGTTTGATTTTAGTTTTATCTAAAATCAAAACATGTACAGCAGTAAATTCTAGTTTTAACTAGACAAAACGGGTTATAAGAATGACAACCAGTAAAAACTAGTTTCAACTAGTTAAAACGCGTTTTCACTAAAAACGGGTTTTTACTGTAACATATATATGTATGTTGGAGGTCCACTCCATTTTTAGCTCCTACAACACAGAAGCGTCTCGCATTTCAACCTAACATATCTGGTCACTTTATCCTAGGTATATCTTAAAGTAATATATTAGTATGGTCAGGGGCAAAACAAAATAGTATTTTATTGAAGGAGAAGCTGTACTTGATGCAAACCATTTAATTTCGTGTGGACTCTGACACCAAACATCATAGATACATCAGAGTTGAAGATTTGTTTGTAGGCTTGTGAAGACAAAAAATTTCATATACATGGTTTTTTAGTATAGTAATTCATTTCATAAAAATAGAAAAATTTACCAGTAAATAAAAGAGAACATATATGTTTGATTTTAACAGCTAATGTATTAGGATTTATTTGCAAATTATGTCTTTATAAGAAATTAAAAGAAATTTTAAGTATTTAATGAATTTACATAGTAAAAATAATATAAGGCCAAACAATCTCTCAATAGATTGTTTGGTCTTAATCAAAAATTGGGTTATTGGATGTTGATACTTATACATAACAAAATTTATTATGTATATTATTTTAAGTGTGTTTGCTAAATATGGAGAGTTAGTCCAGTTTTATTTGAGCACATTGTTTTTTTGTTGTAAAGAGAATTCCTATACATGATATGCATGGGAAATCAACAAAGTAGGTAACCATAGCAACCAATGTTTTATAACATCTACTAGCTGAAATAAATCTACAACATGCCCAGAAACTTAATTTTGAAGTAGATAAGGAATTTTAAACCTTTCCAAAGATGGCTTCGCTTCTTGATTCAGGATATCATAAAGAAGTTTCTGAAAAAAAGGGATAAGAATTTTGAAATCAGCTGTAGCTAATATTATAGTATTCCCACTAGTCCAAACTAATTGGGACAGAGCCCTGTTTGGATTAGCTGAAAAGCTGAAATATTGCAGAAGCAAACAGTAAAACAGGTCCGGTTTATATAGATCCATCACATCAATGACTTGTTTCTGTTTTTATGTGTAAGTATAGTATAGATCTGCTGTTTTAATAGGTCATGTCAAACACTGATTTATTAATTTTGTACAGTATTAATACAGTACTACAATTAAATGCAATTTTTTTTCTTTTGTGGAATTCGAAATCTTTTAGTACCATTAATACCTTTTAAATTCAACTGGAAAATACAAAAAAAAAATGTATATTTTGCAAGCTAAAAAATTTCCTCTTCACTGACTGAAACATGTTCAGATTAGCGGTGTTCGAAATTGCAAGACTCTACTGTATTAAAGAAATTGGAAATAAGCAAAAACACAAACTATTTGGTGTTTGATTTCATTAGATAGATTTCATTACAATGAAATTATTCTTTCATTATGGACAGTTTTTATTATGTGAACTGAAATGTTCATTATAATGGTATTTAGGATAAACACCGGAGCGAAATTAAAATAAACAACTAAAGTGCCTTTGACCGGTGTGCTGCTTCTCTCAGTAAATCAGAGTACTTCGCAGCGTTTTCGAACCTTGTCGAGTTCTTCCTCAGGTGTAACGGAATTCTGTGTTCTAAAAATTTAAATATCCCGTTGAAGTTGACCGTTGTTTTAGAAAAAAAAATTGCATTCTGGAATGCTGTCGAGTGTATCCGATGTCGTCATATTAGACTTGCACGTTGAGAGCATAGTGCTACTTCAGGGGTTTGTTAAGGAAGGCTGATGATAACTTGATTTCATTTTTGAAATTGATACAGTGCATATTGCTGCGGGTGTTGAGTAATATGTATACAGCTTGGAGCCATTTGAGGTAATCTTATCGAAACATGGAGTGAATAATTCCGGCACATCCGACTCAGAGATAGAGCCTCTATTCACCCATGCTGGAATTATTCACTCCATGTTTCGATAAGATTACCTCAAATGGCTCCAAGCTGTATACATATTACTCAACACCCGCAGCAATACGCACTGTATCAATTTCAAAAATGAAATCAAGTTATCATCAGCCTTCCTTAACAAACCCCTGAAGTAGCACTATGCTCTTAACGTGCAAGTCTAATATGACGACATCGGATACACTCGACAGCATTCCAGAATGCAGTTTTTTTTTCTAAAACAACGGTCAACTTCAACAGGATATTTAAATTTTTAGAACACAGAATTCCGTTACACCTGAGGAAGAACTCGACAAGGTTCGAAAACGTTTGCGAAGTACTCTGATTTACTGAGAGAAGCAGCACACCGGTCAAAGGCACTTTAGTTGTTTATTTTATAATGGTATTTGTTAAACTGAAACATTTTTCCCTTTAGTTGAATAGGAAATTGGTGGGAATTTAAGATGTATTTGTTACATTGAAAATTTTATTAAACTGGAATTTGTCATACCGATATTTCACTGTATTTTGTTAAATAGAATTTCATAACAGTTGGGAAAGTTACACAACTCATTGCTGGGTTTTTTTATTTACAGGATTGCAATGGAACATAGTAAATTTATTAACTGTAAGACACACACACCTTTATGCTGAGAACTATAAATTTAAATGTAATCATAAACAACAAACATAATGGATACGATGCGGGAACTGGAGAGAATCAGGCAAGTGGCCAAGATGCTGGGATATGGTCCAAGAACGGTTGAACGTTTGATTGCAGCGTACAAGAATCCTAAGAAAAACAAGAAAAAATGAGATCTTACAAACGGCATCACGAAATTCACGTATAATAAGCGTCTATCCTCTGTTATGGAGTGTATTGCGAGCCGCAGGAACAGCAATATTGTGTACAAAAGAGCTCCCTCGATATATAAATTACTAAGAAACGACAAGGAAGAAATTAAACGGAGTGAGCAGCCGGGGGTGTACTCGATACCGTACAGCAACGACCAACTAGGGATAGAGAAAGAATACATCGGGGTTACGACGAGAAGCCTAACTAAAAGACTTAAGAGAACACAGATATGATGTGACGAAAAGTAAATGCACAACAACGTTAGCAAAAATGGCGCAGACGGAGGGATCCGTTGTTAAATGGGAAGAAGCCAAAATCATAACACCTGTCCATTCGCCGACACTTGCAGCGACAACTGAAAAATGTGAAATTTATAAGTCCAGCTTAACCAAAAAATGCTTAAATTACAAAGATGTGACCATTTTACCATCAGCTTGGAAGTTTCTAATTAAAAAAGTCACAAGAACACATTAACTAGGCGCAAATGATTGCCTATAGATATATAGATATTGCTATGTTTACATGTACCATTGGCATGTTTTATTTTATTTTGTTTTATTTATTTTTCTAAGTTATTTATATTACATTTGGTTTACGTAGTTGAGCGCTGTGAGTTCTATTGTAATCTATTTCAATTTTGAACGGGTTGTTCGAAATAGTATTCGAATATAGTTAACCTGATGATAGCCAGTGGAGTGGCCGAAAACGTTTGTTGTTTATGATTAAATTTAAATTTATAGTTCTCAGCATAAAGGTGTGTGTGTCTTACAGTTAAATAGAGTCTGAGTGAGAGTAGGAAAAGTAAATTTATTATTCAAAACAAAGACAAACTCCAAATTTCTGTTATCATAAAAGTGAACATATCTGCAACAAGTTCATGATCATTAGACAATAATAGGCAGAAGTATGTTGATTAATAATAATAAAAATTTTAATTAATAAATTAAAGCATTAATAAAGCTCATCCAATATTAAGATTGTGAATATCATATATAAAAAGTTTTGAAATTATTGTTGGATTACCATGTTCCACTGCTTATCCTGAAGGACAGAATAAGCTGTATTTATACAGACTCTTCTTACATTATTCTATATTACATACAATTAAAGAAGGCATTATTTAATGTATTACAAATAATGCCTTCTTTGATTGGCTGAATGTAATGTAATATAAGATGAGTTTGTCTGAAAACTGCCTAAGGTATTTGTCTGCCAAGAGTACATTTCCAAGAAGACTAATGAATACTTTGATGATTCAGGAGGTAAATGAGCAGATCTCAAGGTAAAATTGACAAAATGACAATAGAACCATACATGACAAGAAATTTTTGAGGGACTTTAGAAAAATTTTTTCTTTACCTGACAAATGTGTTCAATGTTACCAAATTATTTTTCTTTTGAAACATGATTAATTGTATTTTTATTTTATTAGGACTTGTTCTTTCAATATTTTTGCATATTGAATATAACTACAATGCTACTTTTTTACAAAGTAAACAAGATAACCACAACAGTTTGAGTATACACACATGATCATTTTCTGTTTTTTCTCAGTGTCTTCATTTATGAGTGGTTTTGCATCACATGTCAATTACATGTGTAGAGGTGTAAGTTTATGTGGAATTTGTTTTGAATTTTTTTTGTGCACTTTTTTCTTTATTTAACTTTTCCTTATATCAATCCAGATGAATAAGCAGATAATTAAACTTGTCTGGCCTGAAGCAAAGACTTTAATCTGAAAATGAGGCTACATTTTGTGAAGATTATGATTATAAAATGATGTTGAGCCTATAGATGTTGAATCTTCTCTTAGATCTATTCATCAGCATAAATGTCAGCATAATGTAGAAAGTATAATTCTGAATACAGTGGTACCTCATACTTCAAACAATGCTAAATTCAATAAAAATTCACTTTGGAGTTTGACTGATGCTTCAAAGTTCAAACTGCACACAGTGAAAAAAATGCACTTAAAGTGTAAACACAATCTATTGTGCACCTTGTTCTTTTGCCTCTTCTTGTTCAAGTTCTCTTGTTCTTGTCTCTTGCACATGTGTTTTCAGGACTTCTTTCACTTTATTTGTAGTGTGTTTAGTTATATGTATTGTGTATTATACATCAATTTGACAATTTTTTTGTTGACATGTTTTGAGCAACCCATATGTTTTATATCCTTCAGTTCAAAATTTTCTGAATAAAAAATTTACTTTTTAAATTACGAAGGTCATCCTAAAAGTAAAGAATGTTTGTTTCTCTAGATATTTTCATTTAAGATAATGAAACAAAACTTAACCTGAACCTGTTATCGGTGTTGGTGAAATGACAGAAAAAATATCGTAAACATTTTTGAACCTTAATAGTTCTTTTTCAGACGATATGAAAAAATAGAAGCGATGGAACGCAGAACAAAAACTAGAACATGGATATTTAAATAGAAATGAACCCATGTCTCGTGGAAAACAAAACTTATTTTACAATACATATGATACCTTAGCTATTTTTCTACGTAGTTGCCATACAAATTTAAACATTTGTCATAGCGTATCTGCAGCTTTTCTATGCCTTCTGCACACTCAGTTATGGCTGGCTTGGGGTCCAGATGGCACAATTGGTAGTGCACCACACGGCAAGCGGAGGCTGCGAGTTCAAGCCCAGCTCCGGGTCAGTTATTTTCTTCCAGAAGGTTCTAAATTATTCATTAAATTATTAAATTATAATTATTAATTTAGATAAGAGATGGTGCCTAACGCTTACCTCTAGTACCAAATTTATTTGTATTAGTTATTTGATTGTAGCCATATTATAGCTCGAATATTTAGGCGATTATTGGATTATTATACTTTCGTTTCTTCATAGTGTCTTGTATATTAGTAACTGGATACTTATTTAACAAATAAAAATTTTTATAAATTTAATAATGAAACTTTATTTACACTAATGTTTTTGGTTTTATTAGACTGAAAACATTAATGTCATTAAATTTTCATTGTTAAATTTACAGTATAACATTTTGTTATCTAGAACAGAGCTCTGCAACCAGTGTGCTGAGGCATAATACTTCCAAGAGGAGGAAACAGTGTTTATGATGATGCATGTGAATATGATAAATGCTTGTTGAAAATGGACAATGATTTTCCTATTACATGTTTATTTCCACTGACATTTGTGACAGAAGGAATTTTAACAAGTTTCAAACTTTTACATCTTCGCAGTCATATTTCACATAATATGTGCAATGTAAATTTGGCAAGTTGCATGTCATGGTCATAATCTCAATTTTTGTGAAGTGACAAGTAGAAGATATCTTTGTTGCATGCATTTAATAAAATTATAAAGTCATATTCTTAGGCCATAATATAGTTAATTAATGTATAAAATAATTTGGACTGGAGAAATATGGTTAACTTGCCATATACTGTTAAATTTAATCATTAGAAATAGAGTTTTAAGTTAGAATATTCTGAAAGTAAAGATTTGTCCAGAGTGGTATTAGAACCTGCAACTTCTGCTTACCATGCCGTAGCATTTCCAATTATGCTACCTGGATCTCTGGTCTTTGCATCCAGAACAATTAATTTAGAAAATATAAGCATACTGGTCATTCATTTTTCTTAGTGAGAAATATTCAAACCTTTGGGATTCTACATTGTGCTGTTATTGTTCTTTATATTAAGATTTTTGCTGCTGGTACCATAATATATTCTTTAATGCAGAGGTACAGAATATTTTTCAAAACTGAAAATTTTTTCAGAACATCTACAAAATTTCACTAAAAATTATTGCACACTAGCACACAAAATGTAACAATTTATGAATCAGTTAATTATTACTATGTAATTTGGAAAATTTTAATTAAATTGAACAAATAATTAAATAGGCCTACTGTATAATTTACTGTGCAACATTAAACTGTTAAATTAATATGAAAATTTTTAAATTAAAAGAACACTTTAATATAAGCACATGCATCCTACAGGATAGCAAATACAATTATAAATTTGATGTAATTCTTTTGATTGATAGCAATAAAAGTGCAGTTGTCATCAATGTCATGAATGACCTATTTTTTTAGAATTTTGATGTCCCAATTTTTTATGATTACAGTTGTACAATTTTTTTCTGAAAAATTGTTTAAGAAGCACACCAATTTTTTGCCAAAAGTTACTGACTTTATTCTTATTGGAAAAAACACAACCATATTGTTATGATTTAAAATATATTTAAAATTTCAATGTTAATGTGTTTTATTTTTAAAATAAATCTAAGAAAAGAATATGAAAAATGAAGGAAAATAATGTTTATATAATGATGATAAAACAGCTATTTAGCTTATATTGTATAGCTTTAGGCATAGTTTTAGTTTAATTTCAAATTTATTCTTTCACCTTGTATAATTTTTAAGTATACAGTCAAACCTGTTTTTATGCGGTCTTTTTTTTGTGCGATTTTTTATTTGTGCGGTTTTTTTTGTGCGATTTTTTTATTTGTGTGGTATAGTTGGCGACTAGTCTCGTGTGATTTGTCATGTCTCATGTTGACTTATTATAGCTAAATAAACTTATTATAGCATAAATGAACTTATTATAGTAATATTATTGCATGAATATGCGAAAAATGAAATAATTTATTTTTTAAGTCAACAAAACACCACCTGGACAAAAATATGTAAAACAGACGATAGACGAGATGATGCAGTCAAGTGCTGACAACTGTTGTCAATAAATTCTATTTCGTACGGTTTTGAGTTATTTTCTATGTGAGACTTTTTTTTATGCGGTCCCTATTGACCGCATAAAAAATATTTTTTTAATTGTGTGCGAAAACTATTTTTTATAGCCACTCATGAAGTTTCGTGCAATTTTTTTTTTTTTTAATGCGTTTTTTTATGTGGTCCCTATCCACCACATAAAAACAGGTTTGACTGTACTAAAACCTTTTGTTATACCAACTGATGAGGGACTAATTTCTATTAGAAAATATTCTGAAATGAATTTTGGTTTTTCGGTTTCTATACTTTTGTAATCATCTTATTGTACATCCCATTTTTGTTTTATTAAATGTTTTTACTTTGATTCTTGAGTGTTTGTGCCCATTATCATTGGTGTGATAAGCCCTATTATTATCTACCTCACGGTTATAGATA
Organism: Centruroides vittatus; assembly: GCF_030686945.1. Taxonomy (NCBI): domain Eukaryota; kingdom Metazoa; phylum Arthropoda; class Arachnida; order Scorpiones; family Buthidae; genus Centruroides; species Centruroides vittatus. The sequence continues at coordinate 264,071 of NW_027122531.1, forward strand.
TTTTAATTAATTAATTAAATTATACTTAGGGCTAAAAGCATTTTCTGTAATAGCTATTTAGCTATTTAATCTAAATCTAGAGACATTTCAGAAAAAGTTTTTAAATGCAGTTTTCCTATGCAAGGAATAATTGAATATTTTATTTTAATTTAAGACAACATGAAATTTTACTCATTAAATAATGTTGAAAAGTGTTTTGAAATAATTTCTTTTTCTTGGTTCTTTTCAAAGCTCTGTTTTGGTTTTCATAAAAATCAAAATTGTGGTTCAGTAATTGAGACTGATTTGTCTTTATTGCAAGCATATAACAGTGTAAGTAGGTGGCAATGTAACAAGTGACTAAATTGATTAGAAACAAAGTAAACTATGTTTCAGTTATACTTTTAAAACAAAATCCTTATGTTTTGGGTAATTTCCCCAATTAATATCTATAATTAAATTAAAATATTTATAAATGTGAGGCAGATAATATTAAGGGCCACAAACACCAGTGATAATAGGCAGAAACACTCAGGAATTAAAGTAAAACATGTAATAAAAACAAAAAAGGGGGGTGTACAGTAAAAGTGACTACATAAGTATGAAAACAAAAAGACCCAAAATGCATTTCAGACTATTTTCTATTGGAAAATAGTCCTTCTTCAGTTGGTAATGTACTTAAAACTATACAAGATAAAGATAAACACACTGCTGTAACTGTATGAGCAGTAAGCATCATCAATGTAGACAGGTATAAAAAATCTTCATAGTGTTTCAGGGTGGCGTGACGTACAGGGTATTGATACGAACAGTTATAGGTTAGTGCAGTAATAGGTTAACAGTTATGAAATAATGTTATACAGACAAATTATATACGTACCAAAAACAGTAAGATGACAGAGTTGAAAGTGCCAATCATCTATCAATCACAAGGTCATCTATTAAATGATGAAATAGACTTAACACTGACATCTGGTATATTAAGAGGAGATGGAACAAAGATTTAAAGCCACCTTCACTCTGTCGTCTTACTGTTTTTGGTATATATATGTTACTGGCCAAACTAGTTTGTCCTACGCGTGTCAGGATATACTAGTTTAGCCTAGGACAATATAGTTTGGCCTAAATACTTTAGGCTTAACTAGTTTGACCTAGGCTGAACTGATTTATGTACTACAAATAGGTGCCAGTGTAAAAAAAAATGATTTTGTGTAATTCGAAATGCCACCACAGTACACCCTGTGATTAAAGTGTACCTAGGTAATCCCAATGGCGGTGCTTCAGTTCGGGGTTGGTTTGGTTAGGTTAACTACATTTTTAGTAGACGTTTCCTTTTTTCTTTTGTTCAAGAACTACTGTGAATCAATAACTAGTGATGTTAAACACTGGGCTGCCTGCCGGCAGCTCCTCTCTGAGAGGAGTCCGTCGGGAGCACAAACAGTCGGAAGCGCCGCCATTGGGTTACCTAGGTACACTTTAACCCACCCTGTAAAAATAAATAAAAGATTAAATATTTTATATGCTACATTAAGAAACACAAATAAGTTCATTTTTAATTTTAGTTTGATTTTAAAAGTTATTTTTATTATTTCGTTTGAATTTTTGAAAATATTTTCGAAAGTTAATTACCTTTAAAAGTGCATGGCTTAATAAAAAAATACAAACTGATAAGTACTGATTAGCTTATTTTTATTTTATAGTTTTGTACAAATGTAGTGTCACTTCTAATCAATACCATTTTTTATAATTAAGTAGACTATGTTTGAATAAATATTGTTTCATCTAATTGATTGCCTTTTAATTTTATTTTAACCATTAATATACTTGAATAATAATTTTAAATCAGTTCGGCCTAGGCCAAACTAGTTAAGCCTAAAGTATTTGCAAAACTAGATTGTCCTAGCCTAAACTAGTATATCCTGACACTTGTAGGACAAACTAGTTTGGCCTGAAATTGGTTTGGCTGGTAACATATAATTTGTCTGTATAACATTATTTCATAACTGTTAACCTATAAATGTGGTAACTTATAACTGTACGTATCAATACCCTGTACATCACACCACCCTGAAACACTGAAGATTTTTTTATACCTGTCTACATTGATGATGCTTACTGCTTGTACAATTACAGTGGTGTGTTTATCTTTATCTTGTGTAGTTTTAAGTATATTACCAACTGAAGAGGGACTATTTTCCAATAGAAAGACCCAAAATACATTTCAAACTATTTTCTGTTTTCATACTTACGCAGTCAATTTTACTGTACTGTACATCCCCTTTTTGTTTTTATTAAATGTTTTACTTTGATTCCTGAGTGTTTGTGCCTATTATCACTGGTTGATAAGCCCTTAATATAATCTGCCTCACATTTGTAGATATTTAATTTAATTTAATTATACCAAGGGCTAAAAGCAATTTTTGTAATAATTTTGTAATAAGCTTAGCTGAGATGCTATTCCATTTGGGCAGATATTGCAGTAGTGTTATTTTTATACTTCAGATTTCCCAGGACTGCTTTAATTTCCACTGAACCTCATTTGTATGATCTGACATATTCTGTACTGTACCTCTGCTGTAATGGTTTTTTTGAAAATAAAGAAATGTTTTAACACATTTTCTTTATTTAAAAAAAATATTTTCTAGAGGTTGTTAAATAATAAGAATTTAATGTAAACAGCCTAATTTAATTATGGCAATTGTTTGGTTTAGTATAAAAATTTAATTATATTGACAAAAGAAATAATATAAATTTTAAAAATAAAATGTGTGATTTTGGCCAAAGATGTTATATAGTAACTTGTTTTAAATGAGCACTAGAGAGACATCATTATTTCATGAGAACTAACTTTATTCTAGTGGGTAAGAAATATGTTCATTTTTCAATGTTTTCAGTAAGGGGTACATTAAAATAATTAAAATATAGTAAATAGTGTTCAGGTGGTCTTCTGAGGAGGAATACAGGTAGTTGTTGACTTAAGACTGTAATTGATTTCAAGGAACCAATTGTAAATCAATTTGGTTGTAAGTTGGCCTTTACATTTTATGCTATTCTAATATCATATATTTTTAACATGTATTTTGGTGAAATGATAGGAATGCAGAATTTGAATGACAGGAAAACATCTTAACTAGGTTTAACTGTTGTTTCATAAGGGTTAAAATTTCTGTTTATACCACCAACTGGATGCTAGTGTAATTTTTAAGTATGACAGGAAGTAGTTATCATCAAAGAACATTAAAAGAAAATATAGTCATGGAAATTATTAAAAACACTCAAAAATGATAAGGGCAAATGTTTTTGGAGGGCAGGCTTCAGGGCAAACAGAGAAGAGAGAGCAAGAGATATAAACTGTTTGCTCAAAAGACAAATGATTGGTATGTATGCCCAAGTGGGCATAGTTTGCAGTGCCAGATGTGGAAGTTGCAGAATTAAGTCATTGTCAGACATGCCAGTTGACAGTCAAATTGTAAAATCGATCAGTTGTAAGTGGCAGCATAGGTCATAAGTTGACAAATACCTGTATTCTGAACAGTAAACAAGGTACCATACGGTAACAAACATTAAATTCCAGGGAATGGAATATATCAATTAACAAAATTAAATATATGAAATTTCTCAAAGTATCAATTTTAAATATTTTCAGTTTGCTGGAATGGATTTGAATTCTTCTAACCAGCAGGGAAATAAACATGGTGAGTTAAATTACTTTGAAATTAAATAATAGCTAATATTTAATTAGTTATACTATATTTATGAGTAATATGTATGTATGAATTGTCTTCTACCAATGAAAACAACAACTTTTAAAACATTATTTATGTGAAGCCATTACTCTTTTTTGAACTGCAATTGTACAAAATAATTTAATGCAGAAATATACTGCATTAAATGGTTTTTGAATGGTTATGTGAAGCCTCCTTTTCAGTTCCAATTCTTTGAATATCAGTTTCATTCTAATGTTGATGCTGTTTTTGTTTGTTACATCTGATGATGATCAGCATGTAGTTGTTTCAGTTCAGGATATTAAATATCCAGTATATGATTTAGACAGATGATGTATATTGTATCAAACATTATCAAGAAATGCAGATGTAATTGTGCTGTGTAAAGAATTTGAAGAAGGAAGACTTAATATTTTACTTCTGTTGAAACTAAATTATGTTGATTGTTTAGGACTGACTTTGAATCAATCAGATGGTAGTTTTGAAGAAAGTAAAAATGTTACAATCAAAATTTCTCCAAATGTTAATATGAGCATAGATTTATCAAAGCATAGAAATGGATAAATCAAATCAAACCTAATTGCCAAATTTATTATAATGCAAATTATATTTTAGTATGTCCTGCTTAGTTGAAAGATACTATCATCTGCATCCTTTGTATATTTGTTATACTTATATATATTTATTTTATTAAATTTGATTCATACTTTAAATCATTTTTATCTTTAGAGTAAAGAAATACTTTTTGGTTAATGATTTTTTAACAATTGGGTGTATTCTGAAAATAAAATGAAGTTACTTCAATAAACATTAAATAATTGAAAAATTATGATTTCCAAAAAAATAAATAAAATTGTTTTAGTATTTTGACAGTATTACTCCTTTAGTAGGTAATAAAAAACTTTTCAACAAGCCTGTCATAAGTTTGGACAGGTTTGTCAGGTCTAAAATGGGAGCATAAATTATGAGCCACAGAGTGAAGATCCTTAATATCCGTCACGATCTTTACGATGAATCGTCTCGAGTTGGGTTTTGCGACTCGAGAATGTCCGTAAGATGGTTCGAGGAAAGCTACACCTCCACACTCAACAAGTAAATATATACAGTTTATTTACACAACAAATATTTACAAGATGTACAATGTTCAACAACATTACATACGCTATGTAACAAAGATGTGGTATCGCTAGTCGGCTTGTCTGTTGGGGACTGTTAGTCTCCGGGGAACTCAAGTCGCTTTTCCGGAGATGGCTCAACCGCGTGGCCGTCCGTCTCTGCACTAACCTTTTTCCGGAGGACTTTCCAAGAGGAGAACGCTCTCTCTATACACCTTGAAGGCTTACCTAGTGTCAGAGACCACCATGTATCCAGTCTCTCGCCCTTTCTCCTCGTTTTTCCGCCACCCTTTCAATTTAAGGGATCCTGCTGCGACCACCTGCGACCAATCAGTTCCTTCCTTTTTTTTTGAGAGCTTCCAAAGACGTCCGCCCTATTTCCCGCCGACGTAGCTTACATTCGCGTCCATCCTTTGTTTACATTTTTTTCCCAAGCCGGCCGACACGTAGCACACACATTGACCCCTAAACGAAACCGTTACTCCTTTGATCTTTCCGGCCGTTTATGGCCCCAACGCTAGGTGGGTCCAATTATCTCTGTCGCGTGGCTTTTCGACTTAGGACGCTAAAAGTGACCTTTACAAACAGAATCTGATTTATCTATAAAATTAGCAAAGAACAAGTTCTAAAATTGATCTAGACTTGAATTTGGCCTTTTAGAGTAAAAGAGACATGTCTTAGCTGATTCATTCATCTGGTCATCTGAATAAATTGTATACACACTTAATGATTTTTTTATACAAATTTGATTTTGTGCTTTTAGTATATAAGTTGTAGAAACAGTTTTGAAAAATTTTTATTTAATTTTTTATTTCAAAAATTACATAGTCCTGAATCAATATAATAATTGTCAGTTTTGATAAAATAACACACATTGTTGAACAAACAAAAATCAGTATATCAAATTAAAACTTCTCATCCTAAAATTTATGAATATTTTTTAACGTCATTATGGAATAAAAATTCACATTTAAGAATTTTTAACACCAACAATAATAAAAATCATTGTTTAGTTTTCTATAACTTGATACTACTGATACAAATATTTTTAATAACTAAATTGACATAATTACTTGCATTTTAAATATTAAATAATGCTGTACTCTAATAATTGTATAATTTTTAAAGATTCTATTTATATTGACATTGAACTTGGCTTGCAAAGCAAGGGTAACATCTTCATTTGGTTGTACACAAAGCCAGAGCACCCACCCATCTGCTGGAAAAGACCCCCCCATACCCTTCTCACAGCCCACCTAGAGGTATATCCTTATGCCATCACAAACTCAGTTGAGCTCATACAACAATTAAGAGGTCTCCCTGGTACATCACTGTTTTAAACTTTAAATCTCTCCACCTTTAAATCTCTCTTTAAATCTGTACACTCAGAGCACACAAAAACATGTTGTGTGCTCTGAGATATGTTTCATATTGTCAGTGATGACATTCTCTATCAGCAGGTTCTAGAGATGGCCCACTTAATTTGTTACAATTTTTGGTTTTTCATTTGACGGGATAATCTTCTGTCAAGAATAGGACTCACATAGGTCTCTGGATATCAGGCCTGATATCCAGAGACCTATGTGAGATGGTGGTCCAACAATTAGATAGCAAAGTCCTCTTGCAGTTCCTCCCAACATTCTTCTAAACAGGAGGTACTGTACATCTATGACATTATTATTTTCTGGAAGATAGTTCCAGATTTAATGACCTTTGCCAGTTTGATCAGTAACAATCCTGACAGGTTGATCCTGGAAGTGGAACAATCTAGCCCCTCAGAGGTGCACTTCTTAGACATCAATATCATTGTTAATGGGTTGGAGATTTGCAACTCAGTATTTTGCAAACCAGGTTCAATGTTTTTTTACATCTTGGCAGGGTCTTGTGATCCTCATTGTTACAAGATCATGGCCTACAAAGTATTAGTTAAGAGGGCTTTCACCCACTCTTCTACTCCCCAAGCTCTTGACACTGAGTTGGTGTTAATTGAAGAGTTAGCCATTACCCATGGTTGCTGAAAAGTTGTATGTTGGCTGGTTGATCTATACCACCGGACCTACCTAGGATCCATGTCGTGGATCGACATGTCTATAACTGACCAAGCTGGGGAGGTGGAATAAGTCTGTTATCTTTAACCTCTACTTAAGTTCATTGTAAGCAAAAATCATTTGTTTGTTTAGTTATTACAATGCAACATGTGGGCAATCTGCCTAGGGGTGCCTTCCAGGAGGTCTTTTTAAGGTGAACTGGCCCCTATTTAGGCATTACAGATGTGAAGAAAACTCGGAAAACTCCACGTGGCCAGCCTGTCTGAGCGAGGCACAAACCCACGACTGAACTCCCAGTGTTTAGGGAACAGAGACCACTTGGCCAATGGTGGACCGCAAAAATCGTTAAGAAGCATGCTGTTTATCTTCAGAAGGTGCTCGTCTATTTTCACCATTCTTTGTAATATTAATAGAAAGGACCTTTTCAACTCTACCAGACTACCTGGCACATCAGATGCGATAGGACCCTTCTGTACATCAAGTTCACTAAACATTCTATGAGAACCAGAATGCAATAACATATCTTGGACATGCAACATGCTAGAACTTCCACAGCCCTCTCTACCTATACAGTGGATTCAGAAATTGTGGCAAAATTCATTAGGGCCAAACTGCTCTTCACAACATCCCACACGGAACACCTCAAATGATTGGAGACCATTGAAATTTTTAAAGCTAACTTTGCATCATCATGTATAAATTTTAAGATCTGGCAAGCTCTACTTGACATGATGATATAGATGTTGATTGAATCTTCATTATGCACTGGACATGTGTGGCTTTAAACTTTTTATACTTATAGTTTGAATTTACATTTCTTTTAAAAAAGCACTTTTGTTTTGAATGACGTTCCATTGGGAATCGTAGCACCTGAAGAACTCAAGAGGAGTTAAAAAACGTTTGTCTAGAGAGAGTTTTTTTGTTTTTCTCACACTGTTAATTGTTATTAAAAATTAAAATTTATAAAAATTACCATCAAGGACATGCATCCAGGAATCTGGAAGTTACAACATATAGAAGTATGGAAACATTCAGCTATTTTGTTTAAGCCCTGTACTAATTAAGCTGTTAGATATTACCTGAAATGTTTATTTTATTATATTTATACTGAAATACATACCAATTTCAACATCTGCAGAAACCAGATTGGCATTTTGAGAATTGACCAGAAAAACTAGACAGTTGAAACAAGTGTTTATTTCAGGATATACTGGTGTTTCAAGAAATAGCTTGTTAGGTTAAGAGTTTTATAACAGCCAATGAGATTGCTATGAGGTGGACTGACACTATCTTCACTGTTAATCCAAAATCATACCAGTTGAAGTTGGTTGACCTTAGGAATGCTAAGTTGCTACCATGGAACCCAGATGAAAATTGAAAAAAAGTCATTGAGAGAGAGGACCAGTGGTAGGTGAACAGGTACCATAGAACAAATAGACATGAATCAATTGCAAACAGCTGAGAAAATGCTTGTTTTACTGATTATTTTTGTGTAGACTGCCAAATTTTAAATCAACTCATTGTATTTTAATTGAATAAAACCCTTGAATTTGACAGGTTCTTGTTAGTATACTTAATCTGATAATTGTCTGACTTATGGGCACTTACTTGAATTTGAAAAATGTAAATAAATGTCAGTTGTTTAAATGTAAGAAATAAAAATTGTTAGCAGTTTTCATTTTTTAGATTTATGCAATTTAATCATTTGATTTAATTTTATAATAGTGCAAAAATAATCTGTATAATATGTAAAAATAAGATTAATTTAATTCAGTAACACTTATGACATAATACAATATTATATCTTTGTCCCAGTGTTGCTGATTCTTATAACAACTTATTATTTATTAATTTTTGAAATTTTAAAATAAGTTTTAAATATTTTAATATCACATAAAAATTTAGGACGATACATTCATCCAAATATGCGGGCTGGTCGTGGTAATCAACCAAATGAAATAAATCCTGCTGCACCCACTCATAATCAGTGGAACACTCCATGTGGAAATAATCAATATTCACCAGAACAACCAAAAACAACAGTTGATTGCAATGAATGGGAAAAAGATCATATTAAAGAGTGGGATAAAAAAGATTGCTATTGCAGAAACAATAGAAGTAAGTAGTAATTATGATAAATAATATTTTAAATTTATTTAAATATCAAAACTAATTACTTGTCTTCATTAATGTAACTATCAGAGGAAATTGTGTATTTTAACACACAAATATAATACAAAACTACGTTGACTTCACTAATTCATTAACTTACTGACTTGTAAATGTGAAATGTTTGAATACAAATAGAATTTTTACAGAAAAATGAAATGGTAGAGTCCAAAAAGGCTGTTGATTGTATTATCAGAAACTAAAAAAATATTTTAAATCCCAATAGATATCAGAATTCAATTTTTATGTCTGGAACTATGGATCTCTCAGCACTGTTACATTTAAAAGTAAATAAGAAAAAATGTAATCCTGGTTAATATATACAGTAAAACCTGTCTATGGTGACCATACACTGTTCCTTTCAAAAAGTGGTTATTTAGACAGGTGGTGCTGTAATAAAATTGTTTGATTATTAATTAATAATTTTTCTTATTATACTTTAGAAAATATTAGAAAATACAATATTTTTTTTAAATATTTCTGCACATATAATATATATGATATATTAATATTAATATATCATATTTCTGCACATATTTTGCACACTTTTTAGCCATTTCTACTAAGCAAAACTCAAGGTGAGCAAAAATAAGCAAATTTTTTCACCATTAAAGCTATATTTGTACTGTATTTTATTCTTATCAGATAACTTGATTTACAGGAGTCATCGTGATTTTATAAGACAGATTTAATACCAATATTTTAAATATTAATACCAGTACTCGCATTTTCTCGATTATAATGCACACTTTCTTTTTTCCGACTTAATTCAACTTGGTTCTTTTCATTTGCTCCTCAGTTACATGTATTACGTCATTAATATAGAAGTGTGTCATATCTCTCCATCACTTTGGTTTTGGTTTTCGTTAGTTTAATTTTCTTTTAACTTTAAAAATACTGAATTTTTCAATATTTAATATTTTCTTAAGTATAACAAGAAAAATTATTAATTAATAATAAAATGATTTTTATTATTTTTTCTCATACGATTTCATTGCATCAATGGCAATCATGGAATTGAAAAAGAAAGTAAAACTGATTTTTGCATTAATGCGTTTATTGTTTTCTGAATAGTTTGTGTGCAAAAATTACTTGGATATTATTTTTCTAAAAAATATCATTGAAATAAGGTAGGCTGATACAGAAACTATTTATTGCACATGTACTGTATATGAGCTTCAAAAAATAAATAAATAAATAAAATAAATTTTATCAAATGATGAGATTAGCCGATTAATTGTATCGTGTACAATATTTTATACCTCAAGGAAAATACTTCTGATATTCTTCAATTTCCTCTGATAGTTACATTAATGAAGACAATTTATTGTACTGTAGATCTACAGTACAATAAATTGACAGTAAGGATACAGTATGTACTCTTGTATGTAGGTATGCATGTACAGTACTGTACCTGTATTTAAAACTGTGTAAAATACAACACAGTTTTAAAGCAATTTAGAACAGAAAATTTAATAAACTAAATTTATATGTACAGGCTAGACAATATTTACACGTGCTTTTTAAAAAATTCCATTATCTCAGTCTGTTAACCTGTTTTAACTTTTGCTTTAGGATCATTTCCTTAAGCTTGTTTTCAATTAAATCTATGCTTTCCAATAGTCATGGTCTTTCAAGATTGATGAATGTTGCTTTCAACCTTGAAATTGTGAAAAGCATCTCTGATAGTGGAAAAGGTTCAATTCAAGCATGGCCTTGTCTTCTGTTGTTTGTGACAGTCGTTGATTAGTCTTTTCCCTATAACCATAAGTTGATCCTCCCAGTCGTCATCCAAATCTTCAAAGCATTGAACATCTTCAGTAGCTAGAATGTCGTTAATTTGTGCAGCAGTACAAAGGTCTTGAAGTTCTGCTTCTAAAATATTTTCAGCATCGGGAGCATCTGCAGCATCGATAAAAAAGCCACACCTTCTAAAACATTTGCTGATTGTTTCAGAATTTACTTCCTTCCAGACATTTTTAATTCATTTAACTGCATCTAAAACAGTCAGTTGTTTAGCAAGGTGTGTTGCACTTTCAGCATTTTCCATCTGAACAAACAAAAATTTTACAAGTTTTTTTCTGTATAGTATCTTAAACTCTAAGATTATGCCCTGATCTAATGATTGAAGGTGGCTCGTAGTGTTGGGCAGAAGAAATTTCAATTCAACATTTGAAAGTGAAATCTTGGGGGACGACAGGCGGCATTGTCCAGAAAAAGTAAAATTTTCCTGTTTTGGTTCCTCATTTTTTCATTTAATTTTTCTAACCATTCTTGAAAAATGTCTGCTGTCATTCAAGCTTTGGAGTTGGCTTTCCATGTCATGCCCAAAGTTGCGATGCCAATACCTTTTAGCATCTAGGTCAAAGTGACTTTGAAATGACCAATGCTGGTTCTTTCTCTCCTAATGCATTACAGCAAAACATTACAGTCAGGTGTTCTTTTGCCATCTTGCCTTCTGAACATTTCTTTCTCTTTTCGATTTAAGTTTTATCCAGAATGGCATGAAAAAAGTCCTGTTTTGTCTGTGTTATAGATGTTGCGAAAATCATATTCATCTATCATTGAAAGAACACGCTGTTTCCAATCTTCCACATTAACTTGAGCGACGTCACCACTTTCACCACATAAGGTACAATAAACAACGTTATGATGCTTCCAGAAACTTTCCAGCCATCCATTGCTGGCACAAAATGACGAAATGCCTAATTTTTCTGCAAATTCACATCCTTTTGCTTGAATGTTGATCCACTGAAAGGAAATCTGTTCAGCACTTGCCTTTTGAAACCACTCCCATACCAATTTGTTTATCTCTTTGTTTGGCTGCTTTCTTTTTCATTTGCTATCCTTGTTTTCATTGCCTTCCCATTCCTCCAGTATCGACTTCTTGTGTTGCAAAATTTTGAAAATTTGCATTTTCCCACAGTTAAATTTCTCTGCTAATCTCTGTTGTGATAAACCATTTTCACTTTCTTTAATAACTTTAATATGATCTTCTAATGACAGCACTTTGCATGCATTTCTTTTGTTTTTCCAACATTTTTGAACAAACTGAAATGAATTTTCTTTGTAGCTAGACTAATTCATTAACATCTGTATCTAATGCCAAGGGTGGGTTCGAACAAGAGTTTAGACCAGATATATTCTAGGAAGTGATTGCTTATTACAGTTGTTGTATGTTGTTTTTGACCAAAATTGATGTCTGTGGTCATGTTACACAGGTGGTTGTTTAATACAGGTAATTTATACAAAGACACTATGTAAAAACTATTTCATGCCAGAGATTTTTGTCTGTTAAAGGGTCTTGCCTAAGCAGTTTTTACTGTATTTAAAGGTTTTCTATACATCACTAGAAATTTCCATTTGATTATTTGTTAGTATGGTCAAATGTACTAAATTTAATATTTATTTATGGAATGCTTGCTGCATTAAAAATAAATGTAATTTTTTTTCATATCAGATTACTTAATGATTATAATAGTTTTTTCATCATTATTTAGAGCTTGCTCAGGAAGAACATTGTGGATATGGAATTTATGATAAGCTTAGCTGATTTTATTTATCTGTTTCAAGAACTAATGTTTGCAGTGGTGGTATATTATTACTTTACCACTTCATTATTTGTCTTAAAAATGTTTTAATATGAAGATTCAAACATTTTTGGTTGTTGAATTTTCAACTTTTATCACTATTCTTCCTATTCTTTACATATTATATTTCATATTTTATACAGGTTTTTGTCTTTTTTTAACAATTTTCACAAATTAGGATTTTATGTGGAAATTTTAATTTAACTAACATTACCTGTTTATCTGTTGAGTATTGAGTATTGAACACAAGACTGTGTATTTATTAAACACTTGGCTTTTTCCACCTTTATTTAGTTGAGTTACTTGTTAAAGGGTTTAGATTGTACCCATTCCAATTATGGGACCTCAATAGTCCCGTATTAACATTACCTGGTTTTCTTGCTGTCTTTGTGAACATAATTTAAAATCTGAACTTATCTTATTACTCTTTAAAAATAATCAAACAGATTTATGAAGATATAATTTCTTATTTACATTTTATTTTTTGATGAATGTAGGATAATTTAAAAATTTTAAATACATTTCAATATTTTTAAAGGTAATGACAAAACTGGAAAAGTCAATTTTACAAATTTTGGAAATCGCAATAGGAAAGGGAATACAGATGCAATTCGTACAAACACATATCCTGTGAGGAAAGCTGATAAGTGAGTAAAAATAGTTATAGTTAAGAAAATTTAGTGAAGTTTAATGACAATTAAAGAATTAGTAAATTTTTAAAAATTCTTAAATAATTATTATAATAGTTTATAAAATAATTTTATATTTCATCTTATTGATAATTTAGCTTTTTGAAATTTAAGTATTTTATATTTTAACTCATAAGAGATAATAGCTAACATGTTGATTATTATTACTTTTACATTAACATGAAGTGATGCATTAACTAGAATGATTTATCCAGTTTAATCTTGTTTTATGATTAAATTATTTTATGAAATGTAGTCAACTTATTATTAAATTAAATGAAATACATTAAACCAAAATTTACTGATTAATTTCATGTATTTAATTCTAGTATTATTTATTACATATTGGTATGTAGAATTAGACAAAATCATTTTTGAAAAATAGATGAAATACATGTAATTGAATTTATTAAAAAATTAGTATTTTATATGTATAATCTAGTGGTTCCCAACTTATTTTTATTGCAGAACTCTCTTTACCTTAAAAAATAATGTCGGAATCTTGATAATTTTTAATGATTATAGATAAAACAACAAGTAGAAACACCAAAAACTATTTATTGAAAATGCAAAGGAAAAAAAACATTAATAATGGAAACCAAATATTATTACTTAATTCAAATTGAACATTAATGTGAAGGGTTAAACTCTCTATCTTATTTGTCTTTCAATATTTTAAACAGTGCTGTGCCTGGATTTCTACCTTTGTTTGTCTACCTTTCTACCTGTCTTTTCAGTTTCATCATCACTAGAAATATTTGAAGTACTTGCTACATTTTTCTTCAAAACTCTTCTTAGCCAACACTCAGTGATTTTTTAATCTGGAATAAACACAATACTAAAAGCACTATAAATTTATACAATTTCCACTATATTTTATATGAAATATACTTAAATATTACTGAACTATTACACTTCAAAACTAATAATCTTTGACTGATATGTCTGCTTGTATACTGCACTGTTGTGCTACAACACACTACAGATGATGGAATATTAAAGAAATTTCCTTTGAATGATGATATAATAGTTTATGGATATTTGATCATTAGAATTACAAATTAACCTGAAACAAAGGAAAGAAGTATAAATTTTTTTCTCAACAAAATGTTTGTTGAGGAGAAAAATTTTTTGTTTTTGTTGAAATGTAAAAACATTGATTATCTTCTAAATTATATTTGAATCTTGTCAAAATATAGATAATATTGCTATTTTTCTACTATTCTCCTGTAAAAGAAAAAAAACACGTTTTTGCAAAATTTATAACATTATTATTATTTATGCAATAAGAAGTTAATTTTTAGTGATAATTGATTAAATTTAAGTTTTGTTTCTCATTAGTTTGACAATATCTTTTAAATATTTAATTTTTAAGAAAATACATTAAAATAAGTCATTTATATTATTTCATGTCTTTCAATGTGTGATTTATTTTCTGCATTTTGTAAATTCAGGATCATTGTATTTTGATAAATATATGAAGTAGTAGTTTAGTTGTAATCATAAATAAATTAAGAAAGAAGGAAAATGTTGAATAAGTTGAATTAAGAATAACAATCTTAATCTTATTGGATTCATTTAATATATTGAAATAATCCAGATAATGTGATGTAAAAATTTTATTGTAGTTACTGAAACGAAACTTCAATTTATAAAATATTATAATTATATATCTATAATATTATAAAATATATATATATTAAATTATAAGATTTATTATAGATACATAAGATAATATTATAAGATATATATATATATATAGTTATAATGAATAAACTGTGTCATATATCTTATAAACGTAAAAAAATATTTTTTTCATATCCAAATTTTGATAAAGCTTTAATGCAATAATGATAAACATTAGAGTGCTTTACAATAGTACATACATCACACTAAGAGTTGCCATTCTAAATGTGTTTTGTTGTCTGGAAATTTTTATAAATACTTAGACAAACAGCACATAAACAAAACATTTGTTTTCTGTAGTTATGCTTTGGCCTTTGGTCTGGCATAGTAGTAGGCACTCATAAGGATGCCATATAAGATACACTTCTTCAATACAATAATAATAATAATAATAAAAACAAAAACAACAGCAATAAGGAGTTGTTTTTGTTCTGTGTATGACTGATGTATAATTCAAAAGGAAAACACAAGCAACATTAACTAAACATAACAAATATCATTCCCTAAGTCTCTTGTGGGAAGGCTGACTTTTCATAAAGGAAGAGGCTGGGCCTCATGGATGTAATAAATCTTCACTACAAGTGAATACAAAATAAAAAGAGAGTAAAAATATACACAGAATGCAGCATTGACAGTTTTTTTTTTTTTTTCTCTAGTGCTTTCAACAAACTTATGTTTATAATCTTCAGGTGAACGAAATATAAAAATGGAACACAGTATTCTAATATAAATAGAACAAATATCATATAAATTGAAATTAGACAAACAGCACATAAACAATACTTAATAGTTATGAGTGTGATTAAAATTCAATTATGCAAGATACTGAATCTCTCCTTACAACAACCTTGGATCCATGCAACATTCTGTGTTTGATCTATCCAGCGTGGGTTGCCCTATATCAGGGGTTACCAAACTTTTTTCACAGTGGGCCAGATAACAGAGAATGACGAGTACAGGCCACCTAACCATATTGTTCAATATAGTATACAGAATACACAAAAAATAAAGAAAACTGACCTATTTAATTACCAATACATAAACACGATTGCTGCAACAAACTCATAATTGTTCTTAGAAACTTCATTGCAGGTACTTTACACAAAAAGCACTCTGATATCTGAAGTGGCATAAAGTCAGCGAATTTTTCATTTTACTGATTTTCCTAAAAACTATATTACCTATCAGATGCAAAAATCAGATTGGACCAATTTTGGCATTTTTACTTACACTTGTTTTAATTTTCTCTACCTAGTAAGCTCATCTACAACCTATGATATTTCCATATAAATAATTATATTTTAGCTCATTTGTGGCACAGTGTGGCAGCAAGCCAGGTGAACTGATCTCGTGGGCTGTAGTTTGATATCCCCTGCCCTATATACCGTATTTTACGGACTATAAGATGCTACAGACTATAAGACGCACTTTAATTTTTAAGCATTTTTAAGCAATTTTTTTTTTTAATACCTATAAGATGCTACGATCTATAAGATGCACCTGAATTTTGGAGGCAATTTTTCGAAGAAAATAATGCGTCTTATAGTCCGTAAAATATGGTAAATAGCTAAACAGTGATATGCTTCTGCCATCACACTTTTGATGTGGATGTATATCCAAGCATGTGCTGCATGACGTTTCAATATCTTGTGTAATCAAATTTTGATCATGCTCGTAACAACTTTTAATTTCAATTTAAATGATATTTGTTCCACTTATGTTAGAATATTATGTTCTATTTTTAAATTTTGTTTGCCTGAAGATGATGATCACAAGTTTGTTGAAATTGCTAGCAGAATGTAACATTTCAGAAGAAATGTTCTGAATACACTGTGTCATGTTGTCTTTTAAGACTGCCAACTTAGGAACATTTTTGTAAATGATGATGGCCTTGAGATAGTCCCACAAACAAAAATCACATGGAGTGATGTCAATTGAATAAAGTGGTTATTCAAATGGAAATGAATCACTTAATATTTTTTTCAGCAAAGTGATGTTGCAAAAGCTGCAGCCTAGGTGGTATCTTATCTTGCATAAAAATTGTCTTTTTGTGATTGCTGCAGTTACCAAATAAGTTATTATTATTTAAAACTGCAAATCATATGATACTTCTCTGCAATAATGTAACATGTCACTTTTCCTGTTGGGTGGATTTTTTCAAAAAAGAATGATTCTGTTGTAAAGTTTGCAGTAAAATCATATCAAATTGTGACTAAGTAAGTATAGTTGAGCATGCTACAAAATTCAGTACATCTAATATCCAAATTTGGCAGTTGTGTGTGTTTGCAGTTCAGATAAAAATGGATTTTATCTTCTCTCAATGTTCCAAGGCTAGACATTGTCAATGTCCATTCATGCCAGAAAAATCAAATTAAATGAGTCTCTTCTGGATTTTCTTACTGCAGCTGTAGTTGATGGCTGATCTTGTACAAATAAAATTGAATAACTTTGCAGAGGACTTTCCATATTTTTGTAATATGATGTATCCAGCTGCCTTGTCCCAATATATGCAATAATTGAATCAGCAACATTATCCAGAAATCTGTTGACAATTGTTATCATGACTTCTTCTGTTATCTTAAGTGAAACCGGTTTCTGTTCTTCTCCAAGTCTGCCAAAAATCCTATGTTCTGAAAGTTTGATATCATTATTCTAAACTGCAGGAGCTGAACGAGGCTTGTCCTCAAGCTCTTATCGCATTAAATTCACAAAGAATGGCTTCTGCATTAATCTGTTCTGGTAAAATTAATAACATAAAAGCTGTTGTCTCTGTGTGTGTGAATTCCTTAACTCCTGCAATTTTTGCCCAATCCAGATGAAATTTTGAAATTATATTCATTTTATATTCTGATGGAAAGTATAAGTTACTTATTTGCAGAAATATTAGCTGTAGAATAAGTTATGCCTTTAAATATTTAGGCAAATGGCATAGTTGAAATTTACTTCATTGGGCTGCAATTTGAAAAAATTGTAGACTATAAATTCCCACTGCCATCCGTCCGTTTACTTGCCAGTCTGCCTATCTCTCCTTATTCTTGAGAATGGAGTTAGTTAGATGAAAGATGAGACTAGATATGGAAACTTTAGGGGTAAGAAGTATTACGTGTGTATGAACTTCTGATGCAAAATGGAAGTAACGTTATTTCAATTCAAAAATTTTCTCGATAGGTGTTAGCTTAGACAGACTCTATTGTTAAAGGAAAAGTATGATGTACAGGGGCCAGCCACTACTAATTTGAGATGGAGAGCATATATTTTAAATTAAATTTAAAAGTATGACCAAATGAAGGTACAAAGATTAAGTTTGTTCTTGGAATATTCCAAACAGTTCAGATTTGCTTTTTACAAAGTAATGGTCCATAGACACCATGTTGTCTTATACATTTTAGTTTTGGTCAAACTCCTGCCAAAAACTTATACTAGGCTTCTTTCTTAACTTTTTGAGCAACTTCTCTAAATTTCTTTTAAATGAATTCAAGTACTTTACACCACAATATGAGTGGTATATTGCTATTTATACAGTGCTTAAAAGCTTTCAGTGGGATGAGCCTGGGTATGCGGGGCATTGTTTTCATTTTTGACAAACTCAATCCCATTACTTTGAACGTAGTCAATAACTTTGCTATGTATGTCTTATCATCAAACACCAATACTTACTCTACTTTGGCACACAGCTGAACATCAACATGCTTTAGCAATTGGTTTTGCTCTGCATTCCTGCTCCTGATTGTACTTTGGAGCTGGTTCCTTTGTGAGCAGGGATGCCTAACTTCTTCATTCTTATGTTGTATGGAATACTTACCACAAGCCCAAGTTTAGCAGCTGCTGTTTATAAAGATGTCTTGGAGTCATGCTTGAATACGCATTCCATGGCCTGTGAAACTTCAGTGATTTCTTTGCTTTGCAGGCCACCCAATGGACTTTTGATACTCTGCAGTGACACATTCCTTGAACCTGTTCGATATCCAATTGATAGTTGGTTGTTGGATATTTTCATGTATAAAATGCTGCCTAACCTTCTTTTGATCTCTTCTTGAAATGTTTTCATAGTAATGACATATACATAGAACAAGAGCCTCACTTCTTTTACTCTGCATGTTGATACCTCTTCTCTCCCTTCTAAAGTGATACTATCTGTAGATGCATACATGACCTGACAAGCAAGCTTACAAGTTTTCTCATGATTAGAATCAGATAACTATGTTAATACATTGCTTTCTTAAGTGACTTTCATTTCTGAACATTAAGTGACTAATAGATTTTTAATAGCCAGAATAAAAGCATGCATCATCTCAAAAAAAAAATTATATCACTGCTCTGGCCTTATTTGCAAGCTAGCCCTGTTCCCTGTGTTAGGAGAATGCAAAGCTTTTACATATAGCATTTGATATATAAAAGCTTAGAATAACAGAGCCATCAAAATTTATAAATCAAATATCAACACTCAAGATTTAACCTTTCATAAAGCATTAATCTTTCATAGGCATGACAGTCAATGATCTCTAACCTTCTACAATAGGGGAACTTAAACATAGTGTGTTAAAAACAATTTTTATAAAATCATCTGTTTATTAATATGTTTTAGCACAGAAAAAATTTTATGATGTATCTGAAATTGCAATGTTGAAAGTTTATGTACATATTTTTATATACAGTAGAGTCGAAAATCAGAATCAGTTGGGGACTGGGGTTGTTCAGATTAGTGATTTGTTCCGATTACCGATTATGTACGAAAAAATATATTAACCTGTCCGATGTTCAAATTTTTCTCTGTTGCGTGTCGCTTCGTGTTGAATTTTCGTCGATTTTAAGCCTAACGAAAATTTTTATAATAATAATCGAGGCTATCGTATCGATAAAAATTATTTCTTCATTTTCTACAAACAAAATAAATATATTGAAGAATATAAAAACATAAAAATTATACTTTAGAAGTAAATCTAGTATCAAAAACGTTTGATTCAGCATGACACAGTCCGACTGAAAATCGTTCCGATTACTGGCGATTTCGATTACCGGGGTTCCGATTAACGACTCTCTACTGTATTTATTATGTTTGTTAGATTTTAAATTTGAGTAATGTCACTTAGCATATAGGATGTTCTATTTGGAATAGGATTAAACACATTTGATTGTAGAACATATGATAAGTAACATATGATAATCTGATGAAGGTTCCTGAAAGTAACCAAAAATGTTTGTTTTTTTTTTCTAATAAGCATAACCTGCTGGAATAAGTACAGGTGATGTGTGCAAGTTTATTACATTATTTTTCAGATTTTAATGGTGTTTTTATATGATTACTGTAAATTAACAAGGCTTAAAATCTGAAGTTAGTTTAGGATTTGTTTTGCATTGTGTGATCTTAGGATTACTATTGCATTAAGCTTTGACTGTAACATCCAAAATAGTCTCAGTTTATGACTGTTTATGACAAATACGGTCTGTTTAAAAAGTTCAGGCATGAATAGAATGTGGCAATAAATTTAAAAGGGAAAACATGCAGATTAATTGAACAGTAATTAGACATTATAAATCAAACAGTGGCATTTCAATGTACAAAATTCCTAAAATTTGTAGAAAACTATATATTTCTCAAAAAATTATAG
Organism: Centruroides vittatus; assembly: GCF_030686945.1. Lineage (NCBI taxonomy): Eukaryota > Metazoa > Arthropoda > Arachnida > Scorpiones > Buthidae > Centruroides > Centruroides vittatus. The sequence continues at coordinate 284,681 of NW_027122531.1, forward strand.
AAAAAACTGTTGCAAGAGTTTAGGCACACATTTTATGCAAATTTTAAGTAATGTGTAATTGGTTCATTGAAATGTTTCACAGGAACAATAAAAAGCAAATTAATTGTTTTTGTCAACAAGTTACAATACTGATGTCTTCATAATAATAATTCACAAGAGGGGATATTTACAAGATGTTAAAGTTGAAATCCAAAGGTAAGACTTGTTGAAATTGCAAGTGCTCTACAACAGTCAAAATGTGGCATTTATTGTGTACTAGACAGTGATGGAAATTATAAAGCAAAACCATGATGTCGAAAGCCAAGTGTAACAAGTGTGATGTCAACAGGCAGTTTTTGAGAATGACATTAACTCAAAAAATGTCTTTAATTCCAACATTCCTCTTTATTTTATGTAAAGTTCTTGAAGACACATTTTATAGATGCATCGGGTAATGTGGCAATGTCATTCTAAAGAAAATGGCTTGCAAAACTCTCGTAAAACTAAATCATAAAAAGGGGTGATTAAATTGGACTTGCAAGTACTGTACATATTCTATGGAGGTAAATGGTTAAACAATATGTTCAGTAACAAGAAGAAATAGAATTCATACTGTCCTTTCAGTTGGATGAGTTATTGGCATGACCTCAAAATAAACAAGGATGTTTTTCAACAAACATGAAGGTGGTAAATCTGTAATGATTTTGGAGCATTTGAGCTTGGAGTATCATTTGCTGCCATTTCTGAAAATTTTTGTGACTATATGAAATGTTAACCTTAAATACTGGCAGTTGCTCTATGATATATAGTTGAAATTGCATTTTCAAGAATGCAATCTCACTCAGGAGAGAATTTCAGTGTAACAATGGCTTAGGCAGCAAAATGTCATGTTTGGACTGGCCTGTCTTGAGCCCAGATCTTAACCTGATGGAGAATGTGTAGGGGGATCTCAACACATATATATGTCAATGGAAAGCAATACCACTCTGTGGAGGAATTAAAAGTTGACAGTTGAGAAAGCATGGTAAGCTTTAAGCATCAGAAATATTTCAAAATTTAGTTCTATCCATGAAAACATTGATTTTAAGTTAGAAAAATCATGGAAACTTATTAACAAGTAACTTTTTTGTTTTTGTATGTTTTAACAATTTGTTACTATGTCTAAATTTTTGAGATACTTGATTTTGTTATTTTTCTATAAAAGCTATTATAAACCTTTGTATTTGTACTTTCTGACATAATTGTGTTCACTCTAGTTTAGGGATGGCAAACCTTTTTAAGCCCATGTGCTAGATAGTAAGCTTGCTTAGCTTTAAATATGGTTGTGTGCGCCAAAGTTTTAGACTTTGAATAATGATATTTAAAATAATTAAGCAAATATGCTTTAATTTGAATAAATGATGGGTGATAAACAGAAATAATATGATATATTATGTGCCACATGATTTCTTCAATGTGTCACAGGTTTGCCACCCTTGCTGTAGTCTCATTCAATAAACAAAAAGGGCTATTTTGTTTCATTTTTGTTCGTTTTCTGGTAATTGGGATTTTCTAGTTGTGCCTAAACTTTACACAGTCCATCTGAGAAGATGAACTGTGTAAAGTTTAGGTACATATAGTCACAACACAGTTTAAGGTTCATCCATAGTCACAAAAATTTACACAGTCCATGTTTTCAAATGGACTGTGTAAATTTTTGTGACTATGTGAAATGTTAACCTTAATTACTGGCTGTTGCTCTATGATATATAGTTGAAATTGCATTTTCAAGAATGCAATCTCACTTTATAACATTAAATCTATGGGAAACACAGCCATATACAATTGGTTTTATGGAATGGAAATCTTGCATTTAATATCATCTAAAACCAGAAAAATAAGATTGCAGTATTGTAAACAGTTTGTTTTATTTGTAATTGAATTATATAACAAATATTTGCTAGTATGTCTACTTTGTGTTGTGCTTATAGTTGTTCAAACTATAGGAATAAAGAGGAATGTATAAGAAAATATTTGTTTTTCCTAATTTTCTACACAATAATCTCAATTTAAAGAGTAAATCTTGTAATTAAAAATTCATCAGAATTTCAAGTCAGTATTGCATCCAAAATATGCTCAGAGTATTTTGAACAAGACTACTTTATATATCGATTGTTACAAATAAAAGAAAATTTAATGATGATGCTGTCCTAACAAAATATTCCTTCACTTAATAAAGAAAAATAGGGAGAGAGAGAGAGGAGGAGAGAGAGACAGAAAGTTATACAATAGGAAATGTTGAAAATAAATATCCTGATAACAGAGAAACAAGGTAAATATAATGATTTTCATGATTTTTATATACAGTTATAAAGTTATAAAATAAACATACTAAAAAGGTAACAAGCACATATTCTATAACAAATAAAAATCCAATGCATTTTATTAGTGTTTTTAGTCTTCCAAATTTGGATGAATCTACTTCAGATAACAATAAAAAGATACAGAAATTGTGCAATTATATGGACAGTGATTAGTAATGATCATTTAGTTTCTTCTCAAAAAGAATTTCTTGAATTAAAGAGTACTTTACAGAAGCAAATGTTTTGTTTGAATAATATAACCAATGGTAAAACTGTGAAAGCATTTAACAGAAAATAATCAAATTTTTATTACAATAGTTTGAGACCAATGCTTCATCCCTCAGTCACATGACTAAAAAGTTTGAAATCAAATTAAAAAAGAAAACGTTAAAAGAAATAGCCTGTTACAATAGGGTAAAACTATGATAAGTCCTGCAAATTTCAGAACTTTGTCCAGAATACAAATACAAACTAGAATAATTTTTATAATAAACCTAATAAGGTTAACCAAATTGTAACAGTATCTATTTAATGTCTAAGCTAGAATGAACCTGATAACATTCTGTTGAGTAGAAATTCTAAATACAAAGTTACTTTGTGTAGAAACTACTCAGCAATCAAAAATCAGCAGTAATTTGCTACTCTCTACTCTATATTGGTAATTTCTTAACAAGTAACTGAGTAACAAATACTAAGCACATGAATAGCAAATAGTGATTTGATACTGTTTTTAATCCAAATGGATTAAAAACAGTATCAAAGTATTGGAGTATGTAGGTATGCACTCTCAGAATTTTGAAATGATGTGGCCTATCATAAGCAGCCAATTAACATTAAATTCTATGTTAAATTTGGAAAAACTTTGCCATATACATATTTTTAAGCCAAATGAATGTTGTGACAATGACAATGACATTAAGTCACAAACACAATGTGTACTGTATAAATGGCATAAACATTTTAAAGGCCTGGCAGATAAAAAGCTGAATTATCTATTATGACAATGCCTTGGTATATCATGCTTTTTTATTTAGTGAATATCTGGGAAACATCAATAAACTTGTACTTCCATAGCTTCCCTACTTAATAGACCTTGTTATTACAGACTTCCATGCCTTTATTGAAATAAAAATATTTACTTATGCTGATTTAAACTTGGACAAGATCTTAAGAGATAAAAAGTCCTGCAACAATTGTACACAAGAGGTAATGCAGAATGGGATGCAAAACTGTTTTAATGAATTCAGTAGAAGTATGTAAGAAATTGTCTATAAATTATATAATGACTTTTTTTTTAATGCTTTTCAACTACTATCCTATCCCTCTGTAATGCTTCATAATGCTGTAACACGCATTCCCAACTTCAAAATTACATAATACACACCCTCAGTCAACCTTCTTAATTGTACTAAGAAATAGTACATATCATGGGAGTACTGAATTTTACATAATTTTATTAATTACGTGTATAATATACAAAGCAGTAACATAACAATATGATTTGCTACACAACACTTCAGAAACAAAAATGAATCATTGTTACCTAATGGTTGATTACAAAGATACTATCCTAGCATTACATAATATCTTTGTAAATACTCCTCATCCCCTTGTAATGCTTACTTGCATACTCATTCATTCATATCTGCATTATTTAATTTATGGACAGCCTTAAATGTAGATGATGATTATTTTGAAGGCAGTCTTCTGTAAATACTTTGTTAACATAAACCAAACTTTTAATATAATTTTTATTAAGTTTTGATTCTACCATGTGTATGTATATATATAAATGATGATGATTGTTTTAAAAATTTTTTAAACTTTTTCTGTTTAAATTGATTGTAACTGAAGAAGTTATAAAAAAAAAGCAAAAGTGCTTTTATTTATTTAGTATGTTTATTTTATAGTACTGTTTAGTATTATTTTCTTTATTTTCAAATAAATGTTCTCTAGTGCAGTGTTTCCCAAACTGTGTTCCCTGTGATGTGAAAAAATGTTTTGCAAAAAATTGAAATTACTAAAAAAAAATAAATAATAAATGAATAAATTTATTAGAGAATTGACAAACTTACGAGGTTATGTATATGGGGTTTTTACTATTGACCATTTGACCGTTTTAGAAGAGAGAGAGAGAGGCAATCAGAATTCCTTTCTTCTAAAAGTAAATTTATTCTGGTTAAACATAAGTATGTATCATTTGCATTTTGTGATATCCAGCAAACAGTATTACAAAATAGGTTATCCCAGAGAATGAGTGCATTGGAATGGTTTGAAGGGTCGAGGTCTAGGAGCATAAATATTCAGAAGTATGGATGATGGGAGATGAGTTGATTGGCCAGAGCTTTCAAAATTAATTCATGAAAGCAGTTGATGAGGAACCTTTTTTCATACAAACTGTTTGGAGAGAGCTTGCTTTTTGGGTACTTTATTATCAGTTAGAATTATTGTAAATGACGATGAATACTTATAAGGACTTTCCCAGTCATTCAGACTTCTTAATTTTTATCCTGAATTTATATCTTCCTCCTGAACACACTCACAAACTCTGCTGGATAGTTGATTCATCCCACTATTCAATTGGACACTCAAGCTGTTACCATAAAGTTAATGGTATTATTCAGGATTGATTTCTTTGTCTAGAGAAGTTTTTCCAACTGCATCTTCTATCTCCCTCAAGTTATATTTTTTGTTTTTAACTGCAGTCAGGAGAGTGGTTACTGTTGTTGACAAATGTTATCTAGTTGAAGTATGATCTTGTTGTGCTGCAATTTGAAAAAATTGTAGACCTATAAATTTCTACTGTTATCTGTCTGTCTGTCTTTCCTTAATCTTGAGAACAGTTATATAGATGAAAGACAAGACCAAATATGGAAACTTTAGGGGCAGGAGGCCCCGATTAACTATATACGAACTTCTGATGCTAACCAGAAGTCATATTCTTTATAAAAAATTTCTGAATATTTTAGAAAATCAACCAATAAGAATCTCAAAATATGATCAATTTTAATTAGTTAATCACTGGCCAGTTACATGAATCCATAGTATCTTCATTAGTAATATGTCAGACTTTAATTGGGCTGCAATTTGAAAAAATTGCTAATTATAACCTATAAATTTTCACTGTTGTTTGTCTCTGACCTTTTTTAATCTCAAGAACAGTTAGATAGATGAAAGATGAGACAAGATATGGAAAGGTTAGGGACAAGAGGCTCTGATTAATTATATACGAACTTCTGGTTTGGACTGGGAAATAAAGTTATTTCAGTTCAAATATTTTCTTCAGAACCAAGTTAGATAATGTCAGCATGACTATATTGCTAACAGGAAAAGTATGATGTACAGTACAAGAATAAGATACTACTTATTTGAGATGGAGAGCATATACTTTAAATTAAATAAATATGATTAAAAATTTCAGCCTGGCATTGTGATGATGTCACAATAAGTAATTAATATTCACTTTCTGACATGCAAAAATTTCCTGCTAGTCTAAACAATCATTGTCCTATTTGCTTCTCTAACACTTTGTGTGCTCACACAATCATTTCACACGTACAAATTCCTCAGTGCTACAGCAGGGCTTACCTTACACTAATAATCAAATAGGTTGCAGGACAATTTATTTTGGTGGGTTTTGCATAGAAAAGTATTCATAAAGGTAATTATATCTACCAGAAAAAGTAATATATGCCATTTGCTTGCAATTTAGTCTGGAGTTACACAGAGTGAGGGAAAGGGAGAATTGAACTGATAACATGCATTATTTGGGTGGATGAGACAAAGTATCTCTTTGCTGACTATTTGTGCATATTTACACAATGCGTTGGTTTAAACATTTGGTTTTTAAGATAAACATTCTGTAAATATTTTGAGATAAAAAATATTTCTTCACTGATAAAAAGGCAACCATTTACTTTTCCAGCAAAGGATTTATAGAATAAATGTTTTCAGTTTATTTTATAAACCTGCCTCAGGGTATAAACTAGAAAATTCTGAAATTCAAGTATTTTGTGGTTTAAAACTTGAGGCAGGTTTATAAAATAAACCAGAAACATTTGTTTCATAAACCCTTTTGCTGGAAAGTGTAAATGGTTGTCATTTTACAAGTTATCTCTCCCAGTTTTAATTTTGGATTTTAGCATATTTCACAACTGAACAAGTTTGGGAAATGCTGTCTAAGGTTTTTCTGGTTTGAGTATCTGGATTAAAATTTTGTGAATCTTTTTGTTTTTATTTAGACGTGATACTCTGCTTAAATGTAATTAATGAACTTAAATTTACAAAAAAATAATTATAAATAAAGTTGAAGAACAAATAGTATAATTAACTGATTTTAAAATATTTAGAAGAGTACATTCACGTATTCATTTCAGACTTCTTCAGTTCATTTAAATCAATTTGAACTTACGTTCATCAGCAAGATAAATTTGATATAACAAAATATGTAATGATAAATAAAATAAATACAATAATGAATAAATACATAAAATTATTATTTTTGAAAAATATTGAAAATTACTCTATACAGTAGACCCCCTATAACACTGGTTTATATAGGATGGATTTGTATAACACGGCGGAAAAATTGAGATTGTGTTCGTATAACACGCCAAAAGAGTCTCATATAACATGGTAAAAGAATGAGACAGATTGTCATGGTCGACAGGATTGGTCAAATTTGGACCAATAGTGGACATTGCACAAACCATTGAGTTTAAACGAGCAGAGAACCTACTAAAAAACATTTATTATTCAACAGCCATAAAAATTATATTTCTATTAATGATGTCTTGGAAGTTCAGCAAATTTTTCGCAGAAAGAATAACTTATCAGGAAACACACGTCTGCCGTTCGATGAGCCGCTCTGCGACGAAAACGAGCTTAAGCAATAGCGTCTTCGAACGGCGCACACTCGGTAAGTAATCCTACAATTTTTTGTTTATAGCATAGTTTATATGGATTATTCCCAAAAAATTGTGTGTGTTTTGGAAATGTTCGAGTCAAATTAATCTAGAATTGATAAATTTTATGGAAGAAAGCCTTTCAAACAGCCGTACCCAGTGGTGATATTCGAAATAGTTAACAAAGGGTTCGCTAGCAGAAAATTTTTCCCTGACAATCACTGACAAACGAAATGGAAGTTTTGGCTAGAAATAAATACAATACTTTTTCTTGCGATATATCTAATAATCAGTGGCGTATTTGGAACGTAACAAGCCCTGGGCGAAGACTAGGTAGCAACAGTATATTAGTGCTGTCGACCTTTTTTTTTTAAGGCAGAGAAATTTTTCACCCTGAATGGCACTGCTGATAATAGACGGATGTCATCATCTCTCGAAATACAATATCCTTTTTATTTTGCTGTCCATAGCCCGACACGTGTTCCACAGCAATCTTGTATTATCTCGTGCGCATGAAATTATGGTATCTCATGCGCTCGAGATTGTGGGATCTCTTACGACTGGATCTAGTTTCAAGAACTCTGTTGAATTGATCACGATTAAACCTCATTTTGGTCGAGATTGAAACGGTCGAGAGAGATCGCACCAAGACATGGTCCCCGACCTTGCTCACAATCTAGATTGAAATGCTCGGTGCGAACGGGGTATAAGGCTCTAGTTTAGTAGTATTACAGATATAATCTTGCTATATTTTAATATTTTAAAAAAAAACAAAACCACTGAGAAATGTTTCGTGTGTTTAACAAGGTTCAGAAAACTGAAAATTTTAACAACGGGTTCGGGCGAACCTCTTCAGAAAATTTAACAATGGGTTCGGCCGAACTTGTGCAAACCCGCTGAATATCACCACTGGCCGTACCCCCTAAACTGCATAAGTGCTGGGCTGTGACTGGTTCATGTATTTGTAAAATCTAAGTGACTCATACAACATAGAACGTATCTACCATGTTATAGGGGGGTCTACTGTATGAATATTTGTTGGCCAGTTTGATGGCACTTTCACTAAATTTGCCAACTTGGTTATACATGAAATTTTCAATCATTATAGAATAAGGTTTTGTTGGACAGACAACATGCACACACTACTTCAGCTTCAAACCTTGTTAATCTATCCTCCAAAGCAACTCTATAAACTAACTCAAATAACAATGACCATACAAATAATTTTGAGTCAGTTTAAAGTCTCTCTCCTTTTTAAGATTCCAACCAAAGATAGATGATTAACAAGATGATGATACAAGCAGTACTTTGTTAAAAAAAGACCGACAATATGATATTAAAAAACAAACACACTATACATTTCATGTTGACCTTCTTTTGGATTATCCTATTTCAATCACACAGTATTAAAAATTTTTCTAAACTTCACTCAGGTGTTGTTTTTATACACATCTGCAGACCCCTGGTGGAATATTCGATGTTTTTTGAAATTTTTTCAATGTTATCACACTGTGTATTTGTTCAGTGTGTGTAATTTTTTTAAGTTACTGTGGTGTGGTGAGTGGTTATTTAATTTTCTTATTTAGTTCTATATATATGATCTTTAGTTTGGTCTATGGATAGTTTTCTGTAGATTTTTTTTTTGTAAACTAGATCTTTTAGATTTTTTTATATGAAGTTTTCTGTAATTCTACAAGAATCATTAATACTCACAAGCTTATGGACAAGATTGGTTATGTTTCACTGCAATGATCTATAATACAGTAATACCAAATATACTTCTTACTATATACTGGATGAATTATAATTCTTCACTCCACGAAAAACCTTTATAACATTCCAACACGAGCATAATGTTCCATCTTATCTTCCAATTCCATGATTCCAAATGTGGAATAGAATTCGCTTTGGTTTTTTGTTCCATTCACTGGTATTTGAAATTTCTTATGAACTGTGCCTGAGGAAGACCCTGAAGTGGTTGAAAACATTAGCTGTTGTAGAAACACCTATCACTGCATTATAAAGGTTTTTTGTGGAGAGAAGAAATACAGTAATACCTATTAACTTACATATGAGTTCTATGAATTAAATGTAAAGTTAAATGAAGTGTAAATTTTTCAAATTAACACAAAGAAGAAAGTTGCAATACCATGTTAAATATAAAGGAAAGTAGTAACTATATATATATATATATATATATATTTTATTTTATATTGTCCATAAGTCTTGTGTGTGTGTGTGTGTGTGTGTGTGTGTGTATACACATATACACAAGAAATTATGAAAATGTTGGCATGATTATGTATTATTTCTCATTGATCTTTCCTTGTTTCCTCCTACACTCTAATGATGATCTCATCAATTTTTGCCATAGGTCGTCATCATTTGATATGCATTTTTCTTAAAACTTGTGTATGCCATTAAGCCATTAATTTTTGTTAAACATGTTAAAAGATTCAATAACAAATTATGGAATCAATTTGTGTCCTTATCTTATGTTTAGTATGTAATTTGTCTACAAGGACTTATTTGATTACTAGGACTTGTTACACTGGTGATTTGGTTCTGCAATCCAAAAAAATATATTAAAAAAAAACCAGTCTTTATTTTTCTCCTGAACACACGTTACACAATATCATTGTGTTTTGGACCTGTATGTCTCCTCATTAGCAGGTTTACAAACAACAATTTCTAAAACAAAATATAAAATTACTACAAAATTTATAAAAATTCTCAACATAAAACAGTAAAATAAAACAGTAAAATAATAAAAGACTAAATAAAACTTAGTTTTTTGATTTCTAAATACATCAACGTATAGAAAAGAGTTAATTTTAAAACTCGTTTATTTTTAAGAAATTTTACAATTTTTTAAAGATTATTGTTTTTTAAATAATTTATAAGTTATACCCAAAAATATTATTAGAAAAATGGATACAAAACACAGAAAGTGATAAACAGAATAAAAAACAATTTGTAAAATTAATGTATATACTGAAATTATTTGAGAGAATTAAAAAAGTATTAGAAAGAAAAATAAATTTAATACCCAAAAAGATAAATTAGACTAAAAAATATCATTATAGAAATGATAAAAAATACGATACAACAGAAGAAAAAGGGGTAGTATATTTGTTTGATTGCAGTTGTGAACAGAAGAAAACGTATATTGGAGAAACAAAAAGTAAATTAAAAATACGTATAAAAGAACATATTTGAGCCATCAAAAGTAATTATGCAAATTCTGCAGTAGCAGAACATTGTAATACAAAAGGTTGCAAAATAGATTTGAGCACTATGAAAATAAGAAAAAAAGAAACAATTAAAAGATAATTATATGAATGTATTGACATAGGATAGGATGTTAAAGGAAAGGTCTGACTCAATAGTATAGCCTTGGGAAGGAAAGGGGGATAGGTATGGTTAAGTGGAGAGTGAGGTGGGGTGGGAATGAGATGGAAAAGAGGGAGGAAAGGAGGGTCACAGAGTGTCTGCCGAGAACCAGTGGTGGGATGCAAGTGACACAGAAGGGACTATATGCATAATATACAAGTAAGAGGGTTAGATGCAACAATAACCAGTTGGTGGGGGGGGCGATCTACAAGTACCACTATAACAACAGGAGCCCAGAGAAAGGTGGTAAGATACAGTAAGAGCAGATAGATGTTGATAAATAATGCATCCAATATACAGGGTAATGTTTATTGCAATGGAGATACGTAGTACTGTATTTAAACATAAAACAGCAGATAATCATAGACTAATGGTTATATGTGTTACAAAGGGAATACAAGTTACAGTGGTTATACATAATACAATGGATAGACAAAATACAATGGTTATACAATAAGCTATGGTTGTACTGTACATTTTACAATGGTAGCCTTATATCAATGGCTATATAAATTACAATGGTTGAACATGATAAGAAGGACATCGATGATGCCATAGATAAGATATAATACCAAGATATAATACACTAGGCTGAGTAGCAGTAGGGTAACACAGCAAAGAGGATATGGAGTTACATGTTGCTTATGTTGGTCTGCTGGCAGTTCATAAGTTTAAGGTTGTGTACAAAGTTCGTAAAGGCATGATAGATTTTCCTGTTGTCCATGAAGGCATTTAGATTGCAGGGCCAGTGGTGCCTTTTGTTTTTCACCAGTTGTCTCAAATGGGAGTGGTGAGTAGTATGTTCAGTGCAAGTAAAGATTAGATGGTGGGGGCCATCACCTTCTACACCGCAATTGCACAGACCACTGTCTTTCTTTAAGAAATGACAAAGGTAGGCCCTGAAGTTACCATGTGCCATCAGAATCTGTGTGAGAGCATGTGTAGTATCTAGATGTTTGTTAAGCATCCTAATGTTAACATTAGGGATGAATTCATGAGTGATGTGGCTGGTGTTGCTTTTATCTCACTCTTCCTGCCACCTGAACGTGATGATGATATAAAGATTACTGCAGAGATAGGACATTGGGAGTGACGAGTGGCTGCAATTCATGGCAATATCCTTAGCTTTTTTGGCTAAGTAGTCGGCTTTATCATTCCTGAGGTTGCCGGAGTGTCCTCTTATCCAATAGAAGTTTATTATGGTTGAAACATAAACGATATGGTTCCATATCGACATAGTAAGACAAAAGAATAAAATGAACAATAATTTAGGAAGAGAAATACACCAATCATGGAACAGAATCAACAACAGAGGGAAATGAGGGGGTTGGAGGTATAAAAGAAGAGATAATCTTGTGATAAGATAATGTCCAACTAAAGATAGAAGAAAGATGTAAGTTTTAAAAATGTTTTAAACCACCTTTTTATGGATGTAACTTATATTGATAATTATTATTGTATACAGGATTATTAGAGGTATAATTGGATTTGTGCTACTTATGTTTTTGAATGTTGATGTATTTAGAAATCAAAAAATTAGGTTTTATTTAGTCTGTTATTATTTTACTGTTGGGAATTTTTATAAATTTTGTAGTAATTTTATATTTTGTTTTAGAAATTGTTGTTTGTAAACCTGCTGAAGAGGGACATACAGGTCTGAAACACAATGATATTATGTAACGTGTGTTCAGGTGAAAAATAAAGACTGTTTTTTTAATATGTTTTCTTGGATTGTAGGAGCAAGTCACCAGTATAATAAGTCCTTGTAGATAAATTACGTAAAGATTTATGGAGTTTTTACAAGAAATTTAATGTTTTTCAATTGTTTGCAATAAGACAATTCTTATAATCTACTCACTCAAATTGACATAGTGTAAAAAAAGTTTGTGTATTCAGTTTGTAATAGATATACAGTACAAGAGTCACCATAAAATAACTAAGTTACGATATTTTATTTCTCCTGCAATTGCTAATCTGTACAACATGTAGCACAATTCACGGGCATTTGAAACTACCTTTGTGCTGTGCCTGATGAAGACCCCGAAGGGGTTGAAAACGTTAGCAGTTGTATAAACACACTGGATTGTCAAGGTTTTTCGTGGAAGAAAGAATTATAATTCATCCAGTCTACAGTAAGAAGTATAGTTGTAGCACAAATCTTTGTCATAAAAACTTTTAGATTTTCTAACTGAGCTATGTTTATCAACTAACTACATTAAATAAATTTTTTAAAAATTTACTATTAACTTATCAGGTTAAACTTATCGGCTTTTATTTCTTTTAACTGGTAAATTAATTAAAATTAACACCACAAATCTTAAAATGTTTTGGATATTTTTAAGGCCATCTTCAGTGTAAATTCTTATACAACAAATAACCAAACAAAGCAACTACTATTATGTTGAGATGGATGTTCAAATTTTGGTCATTTCATTTTAGTGGAATATTCTTCTTAATTCATATTTGTAACCTGAATGTTTGGTCAAGTGTTTTCTTTGAATTTTTAAACCATTTTTTGCATTGGAGAATTCAAATAAGAAGAATGATGGATGTACTGCATACATGACCCAATCTACAGAACAAAAATTGGAATATTGGATCTTGAATAAGTTCTTGCTGTTTTTTCATGAAAATAAATGCTTTATTTAAAAAAAGTCATAAAAAACATGTCACTGAAAGTATTGTCCATTGCTACTTTCTCCCATTGTTCAGGCAACATTTGAATTCCACATTGGAAAAATGACATGTCTTTTGAGGCTATCCAAGAATTGACCCATTTTTTGTCATCTTCATAAGAATGGAAGTGCTGCTCAGCCAGGCCATGTGCCATCAATCAGAACAAGTGATAATCAGAAGGGGCAATGTCTGGTGAATATGGTGGATGGGGTAGGACTTCCCATTTAAGCATTTCCAAGTAGGTTTTCACTGGTTGTGCAACATGTGGCTGAGCATTGTCATGTTGCAAAATCACTTTGTTTGTCTCTGCTTGTGTAGTGGCTGTTTTTCCTTCAATGCTTGGCTTAAAGGCATCAATTGTAATCTACAGCAATCTCCCATGATGGTTTCATTTGGTTTGAGCAGCTCATAATAAACTACACGTAGCTAATCCCACCAAATGCAGAGCAGAAGCTTCAAACCATGGATATTGCCGAGGATATTGATGCATGGCCATGCTTACTCCATGATTTTATATGCTTAGGGTTATCGTAATGTATCCATTTTTCATCCCCAATCACGATACGATGCAGAAAACTTCTCCTTTTCTGCTGTTGAAGCAGCTGTTCACATGTGCAAAGACATCATTCGATGTCTCTCGGCTTCAACTTGTATGCACCCAATGTCCTTGCTTTTGAATCATTTCTAATCCTTTCAAACGTTTCGAAACTTTGTGTGATCAACTCCTAATGATTCTGCAAGTTCAGCTAGCGTCTGACTTGAGTCTTCATGAAGTAACAGCGGGGTTGAGGCCTAGTTTTCAGAGTGAAAAGGTGTACGTCGGATGTTCAGTGCTGCTTTCCTGTAAGCCTAGAAGTTTGGCAATGGCCTTTGGAATGTCCAGCACGATTCCACAAAGGCCATTGCCAAACTTCTAGGCTTACAGGAAAGCGTTGATTGTCCAACATACATGTTTTCGCGTTGAAAACTACGGCTTCAACCTCACTATTGCCTCCAATTCCTCGTCTTCAAACTTTTTCAGTGCGTCAGAGCGTTCTTTATCTTCAACATCAAAGTTATTATTTTTGAAGCGTCTAAACCAATCTCTGCATGTTGTTTCCGACAGAGCATGGCCACCGTAAGTCTCAATAAGAATTCTGTGCGCTTCAGCTGCAGATTTTTTAAAAATAAAATAGTGCAATAAAATTTTCCGCAAATACTCTCTTTTTGGAACGAAACTCGACATGTTTAACACAGTGGAAAAAAAGGTTGTTTACACTTCAGCAAAATGACATATACTGAATTTCAAGGTTGCTTATTGTACTTCCTTACAGATGCATCATCATCTAAAAATACATGCTTGCAGTTCTGGTAACACCATCTGTTGGAAAACAGCAAGAACTTATTCAAGGTCCCAATACAAAACAACATAAACAAAATAAAATATAGTGATTTCTACTAAGTATATTTAATTCAAAGAGGTTTTTTTTGAAGCAGTGGAAATGGTACTAGTCTTTGAAATTAATGCAATTGGTGTTCCTTTCAGAGAAGTAAATCTCCAATTATTTCAATGGTCTTAAACCACATTTCTGTATATAAATAGATTACTGCAATAACTTGTTATTACAGCAGAGCATCGATTATCCGACTTAATTGGGGACTGGGGTTGGTCGGATAACCGAAAAGTATGAAAAAATAGTGTATTAGGCCTGGTTTAAATACTAGCCTCCCTTTCATGGTCGAGCCAGTGCTGCCAGCTAAAACATGCAAAAATTTAACAAAAATAATATTAAAGTAGCCAAGACACAACCAAATATTGTAGCGCCACATCACTAGTGGACATTTGAATTTTCCAACTAGAATGCGGTCGGTTAACCGATAAGTCGGTTAATCGGGGTCAGATAATCAATGCTCTACTGTACTGGCCAAAGACTGACTTCAACACCACTCTATGACTGGCTAAAGAACTTCAGTATCTGTCTGAAATTTAAATTTTAGACATACTATGAAATCATTTCTAAGTCTGAAAGTTTGTAAGTAGGTGAGGTCCCGTATAACAACAGAATCAGAATTGTGTGTTTCATTCTGATAAAACTTTGCAGATATAATCATATATAATAAATCTTTCTTGATAGATTATATTTGTTACTTGTTTTAATATTATTTGTTCATATAATATATAATAGATCATATATATCATACTGGTGGCTATATTTATATTATAACACATTATATAATTACTAACAATTATAAAAATTCATGTAAGATGTTGCTGATGATACATATTAAAGTACATGCTTAAAATTTTGTTTGAAGTATCTGTAACTTTACAGATTTCATAAAAGAATTCTTTGAATATATATTCATACTGTGTGTGTGTGTGTTTTTTTTTTTTTTGGTAACATAAAAGTTATATATTAAACTTTTTTTGTTGCAATTTTCTTTGGAGGTGTATCTATTTATACAAATAATATATTATAGATCTTTATTAAAAACACTAAATTTATAAACCAGCAAATTTTTATAAAAAAGTTCAAACATTTTCACCTATGTTGAATGGGCATCATCAGGCAAACTAATCCCCAAATGCTGAAACAAACATTGCACTTTTTATAAAAATTTGCTTGTCTATAGGTTTAGTGTTTTTAATTTTAATTTAACCAGTTTTAAGTGGAAGTTTTTTCCTGTAGATCTTTATATTGATTAAAATTTTTGATAATTCATATAAATAATTTCTATTATGACATAAAGATAATTATAATAAATTTAGTTGCAGAAAGTAAGAGCAAAATTTGCAAAATATAACTATTGAATGGAATGTACAACTTTACCATAAAACTAATTCATAAATTTGGTAAATAATGATATTAAAGTAGGGCTTTATAGTTCCTCTCTTAAAAAAAATCCAAACATTAGATATGGTTGTCATGTCCATTTTATTAATACATTTCTTTGATTGGTTGATTTATAAAACATGTTGATGCTGGTTTATATTAAAGGTTGTTTATTTTCATCAATTAGTTTCTTATTTACTTACCTTGCTTAATGTCATTAGGTGGTTATTGTTATCAGTGTAGGCAAGACCCAAAGCAGTTATATTAAGTGGATTCTACTATATTAATATTTTTCTATTGAGAAATTAAATATTCATGCTTTTATTATTATTTAGAATTGAGGATTAATAATTGGAATCTAATGTTACTATATCATTTTGTATTATAATAAACTGATATTATATTATAATACATTTATTGCTACTTTAAATAAGAATTACTATAATTTATTAACGAAAGGATTTGTGTAGAAATTCTGTGTCATTATTAAAATAGTTATTTATTCTTTTTAATAAATAAATTAAATATTTAATATATATGTTATTTTATGTAAGTATTATATGTATAATGTGTATTTAATAATTAGTTGGAGAGATGCTGAAAATACAAGAAAGCAAACAAGAGACTGTAGGGGAATGTGGGATCAGAGAAATGGTACTGCTACATATGAATCAGATGATGGAGATTGGAGTCATCCGTTACCACGTGATGAACGTATTGAAAGGTATAACATCAGCAAGAATTGTATTTCTATTTATTTATAGATATCAACATTTCAAAAGAATAACTATGAATGTAAAACAATTTAAAATTAAACAATGTAAAACAATTAACAAAATAAAGCAATTTTAAAAAACTTGTTTATTTTAAATTGTTTTGTAATTATTAGTAGCTGATATATTGCACAAATCTGTTTTGTTTTTTTGTGCTATTTGAGCAACTGTCTTTATTCTTTGGTTCAAATTTATATAAAATAGTCATTTCACATTATTATTATTCTATTGTTAAGTTCTTCATTCCAAAAGGAGTACTACACTGAAAATACAAAGAAGGTAAATAAATACGAAAACAAAACAATCAATATTCTGCTTTGAAAGTAAACAAAATAGAGGAATGCTTAGAGATTAGAAATTACAAAAAGTTACTTTTTCAAAATTTTATTTGTCTAATGGTAAAATATTTCAAAATGTGGCTTCTGAATGAATTTATCAAGTGGACAAGGTCACCTGATATGTAGACTGAAGATTTTTAATTTCAAAATAAGCCTATCTTGGTCATATATAGGACAATAATAAATCATACGTTCAACAATGTTGAGATTAACAGTACCACAGAAGCAAAAGGCAATGTGTATAAGGTTATACATTGGTAGCATCTAAAATTACCATGCTCAGTAAGTAGTTGAGCAGTAGTGTAAATTAAATTTCTAAATGATGATGATAATCTGTATTCACTATTAGGAAAGTAAAGTTGTGTTGTTGTTCCAGTTTTACTGCTTAACCTTTGACAATTCTACTTTTGAACAGCATTATTAAAAATAAAACATTACGTTTGCTCACATCCATCTCTCAAGAAATTAGGATTCTGTGTCTGCACTTCCACAGATCAACATTTTTCTTAGTATTGCAGTAGTCCTGCCAGGACTTCAACTATGCTGTCTCTGTTTCTCTAATACAATGCTTTTTGTTGACCTGTATTCAGCTTCTTGGATGACTCTCAAATGACAATTTTTCTATCTTTGACATCTGTCTCTAAGAGAATTGACATATTTTTTCAGAGTTGTCATTGCTGAGGTCCACCAAGGCACTGCTCTTATCTGAGGAGCTCTTCTAGGATTAGATACCTGTGCTGCTCTTACCAGAATGTTATGAAGTTGTTTCTCAACTTCATAACATTCTGGATATCCTGAACAGTGTTGAGGTGCACTCAACACTGTTCAGGATATCAAAGTTACCTGAATTAAACAATAAGACTTTTTACCAGTTTGCCTTTTTAGGCAGAAAGAATTTCTTTTGTTGAAGCAAAGTCTGCTACACTGCTCAATGTAAATAGCCTTTTCACATAATGCTTAAAATATAAAAATATCAATTTTTTGTATAGTTTTTACATTTTTGATTTGCTAAGATTCTTCAAGATTTTATCACTAAGAAATTTATTTAAAACAGAAGTAGGTAGCTATGAAATAGGTTCTATTACAGAAATATTTGGATAAATTAATGTTAACTTTTGAATATAACTTAAAACCTGTTATGTACATGATGATTATAATTAAATTTTACCTTTTCTAGAGTTTTATTGAACAACCAGGATGTCACCAAATTTGGTAGATATTAGGACTTGGCTCCTGAGATTCCTGGTTCCTGAAATTTTGGAAAATTAAAGTTAGAATTAATTAATTTTCCTGGGGAATAAGAGGAATTTTGTTTATATTGAATACCATAATATATGATTAGAAGGAATCAATCACAAATAATTAAAATCCATCAAACTTGAAATGCAATTATATCATATGCCATCATCTTCATATACAAATGCCAACTTCATCCTTATTAGCTAAAAGATGCAAATTGTTGGGTCATTAAAACAAATTTTGGATTTCTTTTTTGTTTATAAATTGAATTGTTGTTGTTTTATGATTTTTTTATATTTTATTTTTATGTTATCAAGAACTAAAAGAACAAGGAATTCACATGTGAAATTGCTTTGAACTTTTAGAAATAAATTAAATTGCAAAATTCAAAACATGCAATGCTTAATTTAATTATACAAGATGCTTTAAAAGTGGACTTTTGCATTTAACTTTAGAAAAATTTAATTTAATACAATATTACAAATTAGCTTAGTAGAGCTCACAGATTAGGTATTTATTGTCGAGTATATTTAAAAAAAGTTTAAATTGTAGAAGCAATTGCAAAATTTATTTTAATCTTCTTTATTCTAAAATCTGAAAGATGCTATTAAACATGGCCAAAAACATTTGTTCAGAAAAAATTTAAGTTTCTGGATTTTAAAACCTGTATTTGTACTGTTAAAACTTTGTGTTTTTCTAATAAAAGGACCTTTGATACACTTGTAATGTATAATCTCCAAATAATATGGTTGCATGACTTGCAAGTTAAGATATAATGTAATCTTCCAACAAGAAAGCATTAATTAATGTAAATAAAACTGTCAAATGTTATTTGACAGTTTTATTTACATTGATTAATGCTTTGCATTTATGCATTTATTGTGGTTTGCATGTAATTGTGAAAACCATTATGTTACTAATGTTTTCAGTCCCCACCTAGCATCTTACTCAGGTAGAATTCCCTAAAAAATTGAATCTCTCTGATAGCATTATGCATACAGGACATTATAGCAAACAACACAGGTGCACATTATTGGATATTCAACAAAAGAAAAAAAGTTTTAAAAGAAAAGAAAACATTTGAATTTGAATACATTGGAGTCTTATATGCATTCCAAAATAGAATGCTAACATTGGAGAGATTCAATTTTTTAAGGGAATTCAAGTTGAAGATCCTAGGTGGGGACCAAAAATGTTAGTAACATAATGATTTCCACAATTATATGCAAAGCACAATAAGGTTTGTGAGTTTTATTTAAGATACAATGCACAAAATTTCTTCTAGTCTATGCACAAGATAAGAATCAAGAAAGTTATCTACAAAGACAACTGCAATGGATCAGCTTGCTCGTCTTTGTTCCCTGGAATCAGTATTTTAAATCCTAATTTCTCAGAAATGAAAAAAATTTAGGCAATGGAAAAGCATAGTAGGTACACTATTCAAATCATTGGGAAAAGGATTCCATAAAATTTTTAGTTTCAAAAGTAATAGTTTATATATTATAATCTAGGGAAAAACAAATTTTCATGAAATGTATCTGTTTACTTTTTTTCTAGCAGCTGAGAAGTATAAATGCATTATCAATCATCACATGCATGTTTTTGTTGATAGTTCTGAAAATGAGTCATATTACTTGTTATGTACTAATTATAAAGATTTTTCATCTAAATGGGCGTAATACAACATAGCTCTTGATGATTTTGGACACTAAGAATTTGTAGAAAGATTAGCTCTTTGGAAGTGAGATCTGGAGAGAAACCTGAAAAATTTGTATCAGCCCAAATAACAAGGTGTTGAAACTTCCAGTATTAATAGATTACTGGATAATTTGCTAATACTAGCAACATGTGAAATGGTGAACAATATAATATGTTTTATTTCATTGTAAGAAAAGTTTTGCACAAACTAATCTACTTTCATCCATTTTAAACTGCTACCAACAGGTACTAGAACAAGAATATTCTGAAATGGTTTGTATTTGTTTTGACTTTTCTGGCAAGAATAGAAATTAATCTTGCCTTGCATTGGAACATTCTTTATTGGGACGAGATCCAGATTTAATTTGAATGAGACTGTGAGATTCAAAATTGTTGATTTTGGGCTTCTTATGTTTCTTGTACAAAACATTTCATTACACACACTGAATATTTGTTTAATATGGATTTATTTAAAACTTTATAATAAGCTCATTCTTTGTTGAGGAAATCCATCTGATAAGGACAGAAACCTGTTCCATTACCATATTTGATTTGTTCTATGCAAACACTTTGGGTAGACACCATAAGGTTGGATACTAACCTTTGCAATAAGAAGTTCTGATGACTGCCTCTTTTTGGAAAGTATAACAAAATGAAAATGGAATCCATTGTTATCTGAATATTACTTTTGTGCTATAAATTTCCATTGCATAAAGCATTGGAGAACTTGAGGATGTGATCGACAGGATCAAATGGAAGGAGGAAGACTCAGAATGACCAAGGATTGACCTTGATCGAATGGATATGATGATATGCTGTATAGTTCTCTCATTTTACAACTTTAGCAATGAGGATGCCTGAATAGGACAACATTGCATGAAAGATTCAACTTCTCTTATTGCATGATGCTACAGCATTCTATGATATTACTTCAGCATTTTTTCCAGTCGTATAGTCATTTTATTTCCAATATCATTGTGACTTTTAGTTATCTTAAGTAGATTGTTTATTGTGGAAGAGTTTCTAACTTGGCAGCATTAAAGGATATTGATAAGTAGAACATTTTTTCAGCTGTATTACATTCTTTTGTCAAGTGCACACACTAATAAATGCAAATTCTGGTCCATGAAAACCAATGGTCACATTGAACAATATTCACTTGATTGTGAGTGAATTAAAAAATTTTTCGAACTGTGAAAAAAGTTCCTTTTACTTATTATTAACTTTAATCTATCTCTCACTAAGATATTCCAATTGATAACTAATTTTAATTTTCTAATCTTAGCATAGATTTTTTTAAAGATAAATATAATTTATCATTTCTAGCTTAATAAATATAATAAGTTTTGATGACTGCAATAAGTGCAATATATAAATTTAATTTTTTCATTCAGCTTTGTGTTTGTTTATTTGTACCTTGTAATGTCATTAACCTTATAACATCATATTTTTTGTTGCCAGATTTTGAAATTAAAAACTTTTTGTGGAATCCTTTCTTTCATTCTTTGAATAGTATATTTACTAAAATCAAATACTCTTTTGATTGTAAATTATTAATTTAATGATGTTATAACTATCAAATTTGGTGACTTCTTTGTTCAAGTTCCTAGAGCTTCATAAATCCCTAAATAAAGATTGATTAATTATAGCTATCTTGTATATGTCAATAAGAAAGATGTAGTAGTGGCTAAATGAATTTTTATTTTATAATACAATATATTGCAATTGTGTGATTTTTTTTTTTAATGAATTATTTTTTTCTTGTGTTTAACATTTTTTTTTTTACTGTTAAGCATTTAATATAGACAGTATTCTTTTATCTTGATTATTACAATTATAAACAATTGTTTTATTATGTCATTAAACTAATTTAATTTTAATTTTGTAATCTTAAATTATATTTACCTTTAGAAAAACTATACTATCATTTCTAGCTTAATAAATATAAGAAGTTCTGATGACTGCCTCTTTTTGGAAAGTATAACAAAATGAAAATGGAATCCATTGTTATCTGAATATTACTTTTGTGCTATAAATTTCCAGTTTTTGACTACAAAAGTCTGAAACAATAGTAATATATTAATAATGAACAATGCTAATGATAAATAAAAACAACAGTGAAATGAACTTTAATTCATCTCTCTATTTAATCATTAATCACATACTCTGAACCAATTAGTGTTTAGATAACGAAAACAAACATTTTTGAACTCCTTCTAAGTTCTTCATCAGGATTTTTAATGATTCCACCATGGTTCTTCATAACAGCATTTGGAATAAAATTCAAAAAAGAGTTTGAATATAAGTATGAAAAAATTATTAATACCACGCCTGTGCAGAGAGTCGCCCCACCTAGATTCAATAAATGGCTAAACTGTGTTGTCAATTAACTCTTGTCAGACCATTGACAAAACCATTTCCTCTTCATAATTTATGTATGTAGATGTAAAACTGGATTTAAAAATGTGCATAGCCTTCAACCATCTGAGGTGTTCTGTGGAGGGCATAGTGAGAATAAATTTCGAATTTTATTCCAAATGCTGTTATGAACCATTGGGGAATTGTTAAAAATTCTGATGAAGAACTCGGAAGGAGTTTGAAAACGTTAGATTTTGTTTTTGTTATTTACACACTGCAATTGGTTCAGAGTACGTGACTAACTATATCCCGGTGTGGTGTGGTGGTTGTTTAAAGAGATGAATTAGTTTCATTTTTTTTTTATATACAATTTTATTTCCTGTAGCTGCATCATTACCTTCAGTTTTTATCATTGTTTTAGTGATATCAGATCTAGATGTAGGAAAAAGTTGTTAGATAGAAGATTATGATTCTCATTTTTTTTAAATAATAAAATATATGAAAATATAAATAATACAGTAAAAGGTAAAAATATTAACCCATTTTATTTACTTTTTCCCATAAATTTTTTTGTAGTAATCTAAAGTGTCTTGAATTGTTTTTGCAACTTCAGTTCTTTGACAAGTATTGACTTCTCAAACCATGGTCTTCAACAATCTTATCAAAATTTAAAAAGTGATCCAGGACAACAACTGCTAAAATTGTAATAATGTTTCCTGTTCTCTCACAAAGACATTGGATGAATTTATCTGTTTTTGTTAGGGTTTCTCAAACGGGATTCTGGGATCCCGGTTGTTTTTTTAACCTGGGAAATATCCCAGGAAATTTTTCTTATCCCGGGAAATCCTGCAAATTTTTTAAAAATTCACTTTTTTCTTATTTTATGTTAAGGTTGAGGAATTTTGCAAATAGAAAGTATCATTAACTCACGAACTGTCAGAATACATTTGTATTTATTAATTTTAAACCTACTTATTAGTTTTTTTTTTAACTTTTGTTCGTTATGGCAGGTCACAAATGGTCAATACGTAGCTTATTTGTGGCAGGACTCTCAAAATTCTTTACCAGTAATATCTGGAATAAGTGTGATTATGCTGTCTTAATTTTTAACCGTGCTTAGTAGTTTCAATAACTGCGTAACGCCAAGTTGTGCAAGTTGGCAAGGATACAAATGAGTACGAAGTCTGCAAGTATGAAGTTTTTCTTCATAACCTGATTATTAAAGACAAACGAACTGCCAAATTATTGGGCTATGATCTTTCTATTAATGCAGCCGAGGTAGACAAATCAAGAGTACTGGAGAACAAAAGAAGTACTACAATCTCGAAAACAAACTAGAAATTTTTCAGGATACAGATGAAAACATAATATTTGTCTTTTCTTAAATGCATTAAACACAATTCCAATCACATCAATTGAATTGGTAAAGGCATTCTTGGTAGCAAGACTTTTCATTACTAAAATAAGAATCAGATTGAGTGATCGGAGTATTGACCATCTTTGCTTTTTAAAATCTTATAAAAATTTACAATATTTTGTATTATATTTTATTTAAAAAATCAAAAATTACCTTCTAAGTTAGAAGTTTGATCTAAGTTCGTGTTTTTTAATTTTCAACTCAATTCAAAGGCATTTTTGTCGTTGCTGTATGCAGTTTCCAGCAAACTTTAATAAATTTTTTCTATTTGTGAAAATTTTTACGTAATTCAAAGGTAATTTTTAATACATATCTTATACAGCATTATTAATATGATTTTGGAGGATGCAGAACGTATTAAATTACTTTAAAAAACAAAAAAATAATTAAATCATTTGATTTCATGACATTTTGTATATCTTAAAAATAATTAATTTTGTCTTGGGATTTCCTGAGATCCTGGGAAACAGTTCACTTTTATTCTGGGATTCCGGGACAAGCAAAAGACCGGGAAACGAGAAACCCTAGTTTTTATCGTATATATTGCTTTATTCTGTTTCTAAAAATTTGTCTACTAGTAATCATTTATTGCTGAATGATTTATTAATAAATAGGCTTGTGGAACAATTTTTGAAATTAAGTAATAAGTTGTTAATAGATACAGAAATGCTTTCTCATATTAGTTATATTTTGCAGTCATTTTTGTGCTAAATGAAGTGGAAAGTTTGTTTAAAAAACTTTATTTTTAGAAATCAAATATGTAATCTATGAAAAAGATTCAACCTTACAGGAGTTAAAAGGAAGAAATTAAAATGCAGATGAATATATGCACATTTAAAATATGCATATATTGTGTTATAAAAGTTATGATTAATAAAATATGTAAATAATAATGTCAAATTGAGGAGTGTTGTGTTTTTTTATTGATAAATTTTTAACTTTAATTATATGAAGACTTGTTATGCAAGTCAGCTATTGGACAGCAATCTCTTACAAACTTTTAATATATTATAAAAGCTCGAAGAAAAGTTTTATAGTATTTTCAGAAAAACTCAGAGGGCTGTTATTTTCAAGAAATCATGACTTGTAGTGTTGTTTAAAGAATTTTACTCTGTAAATGAATGCTTCTAATAATATGTTATTTATTAGTAGTTTGTTTATCATAAAAATGTAAGTGTTCTGCAAATTTGGTAATATTTTTTTGATAAAATGAAAATGAGAGGAAGATAACAAAATAATCAAATATTTGTTGTAAAAAATGATAAATTGTGTATTTGTTACTTACATATTGTTTAGAGCAAGCCGGACCAAAGTCTCATTATCATTTTTGATCAGTCTTGAATAATAATATCTGTTAAATGCAAAACACATTTGCAGTTTTCATTGAAATATTAATTCCATTTTTTCTCAGAGATTTTTTAAAACTGTTGTAGTGATTGATAATCTGTGCACTGTGAGATAATGTGTGATATTATTTGGTTCTGATTACAGCTCAGTGAAAAGAACATGTGCAGATACTGAATGAAGAACACAAGGGTGAAACATGTTTTTTATATCAATGATTGTTGTTATATCATGTTGTTATTTTAGAAATTGCTATGTTAAGTCTAGGGATTGCAATCCAGCAGTGCTTTCAATCTAGCTGGATCCAGTGTGGATCCAGCATGGATGTATTTTTGGTGCAATAAAGTGTTATCTGTCTGTCTACCTACCCAGAAATTTATGGATTTTTAAAGAAATAAAACATTTTTTAAAATACTTAAGAAACTTTTATTATTTAGACTGGTCACTATAAATCAGTAAAACTTCTTACACATTTAGGTAGTAAACTTAACTTTGGTTCGGTTTAACACTTTAATTAACTTTAAATGTTTAGTTAGATTATAATTACAATGTAATCTTTAAGTTAAATAATAGCAAAGGTAATTCTACTAATTAATTTATATTAATATATTATAATAATGTAAGGATGGATAATCAGTGGCTAAGTGGCTATCACTCTTACCAGTTTTCTTATATAGGCTCTACATATCATTCTGTAGTTATTTATAAGTATATAAAACTATGTACTGGAAGTAGAATAAGTTAAATAAACTACACCTTTATCAATCCAGCAAAATTTAATAAAATAACGTTTTCAATCATTTTTAATGATCTTCCTTGGTTACAAAAAAATAGAACATTAAATATAGAACATAAAATGTGTTCGGAATAAATACAAAAATTAACGGAAAATGCCCAAACGGACAAAATATAGATAAATAAACAAAATAAATAGCGGAAAATATATATATATATATATAAAAGATATAACAACGAAACCAGCATTGTTCGTTAATAACATTAATTAATGTAAAAGGATCTCCGTATGGTAGACAATGAGTCCGCATCTCTATGGTTTATACAACCAGTTGTCATGTGCGCCTTGCAGATTTCAATTTTTTAACATGTTTGACCGTTTGCTTATTCGTCGTCGTTTTTATAATTGCCGCTTGATCCCATTGGACGTTAACATCTTTCTGTCTTGCATATGATGCCAGCGCAGTATTGTCAAGGTTATTACTGATTGTATATTTGTGCTCTTGAGCCTTTGTTTTAAATTGCACATTGTTGCACCCACATAAACAAGCTTGGAATTGAAACGTTGGTTGTGTAAAGGCACTGAATATATACCCATTGTTGAATTCCGATCCTCTTTCTTTCTATTGTTTCTTAAAAGTTTGAAAACAGTGGGATTACGTCGGTATACAGTACGAAAATTATTAGATCTGGCAGTACATCTATGTATCTTGTTTAAAAATGGGATGTAATTAAGCACTATTCTTTTTATATTTATTCCAAACACATTTTATGTTCTATAGTTAATGTTGTATTTTTTTGTAACTGAGGAAGATTGTTAA
Source organism: Centruroides vittatus (assembly GCF_030686945.1). Taxonomy (NCBI): domain Eukaryota; kingdom Metazoa; phylum Arthropoda; class Arachnida; order Scorpiones; family Buthidae; genus Centruroides; species Centruroides vittatus. The sequence continues at coordinate 311,511 of NW_027122531.1, forward strand.
AAGCGATTGAGTACGTTATTATTTTATTAAATTTTGCTGGATTGATTAAGGTATAGTTTATTTATAAGTAATTTAATTATTAGTGTTAGTAAAGTAGTGAGTAAGTAATCAGTAGCAGTCTTGTAGTTAGCAAAGTGGCTACGCAACAATGTAGACTTTTGCGCCATTATTTAGAAAGTTAACTGAGTATTTGCGGATCCACAGCGCTGGATCCAGCAGGCCGAAGAATGCACTGGATCCAGCAATTGCAATCCCTAATTAAGTCCTAAACAATTCCAGTTTTGTGTAAAATGATCATATCAAAGAGGAACAAAATTTATTATTTTCATATGCCAAATGACTGCTGGATTAAATTGGGCTACTTCTCTGCTATTATTTGAAATTAACTCCTAAAGAATTTGTCACTAGTGACTGGCACCATCACTTATTAAATCTAATAATTATAATTAAATTAATAATTTATAAATAATTTAGAATATTCTGAAAGAAAAGAATCAGCCTGGAGCGTGACTTGAACCTACAACTGCTGCTTACTATGCGGATGAGTTGCCAGATATGCTACCCAAGCCTCCAGACATATTTAACTGATATAACCATCCTACTGTGACAACTGGGAACACATTCAGTTCCTTCATCTGTAATTTCCCATTTATGGCACTCAGCCAGCCACTGCATAGCCCCAGCATGTTTGTGTAAATACACACATGCACGTGCACACACACAAACATCCCGAAACCCAATGTATATTAGTAATATGCAAAAGGCTGTCAGATTAAATCGGGCTACTTCTCTGCTAAAGTAGATAAGCAGCTCAATTTAATCCGGCAGTCTTCAGCATATTACTAATATATTTTGGGTTTTGGGAAGTTGGTATTTATTATTTCCACAATGAATGGAAATAAAATAGTTTTGTTATGGTGAGAGATAAATACTGGTTTAGTTTGTAATATCAAAAGTATATTTATCAGAAAAAGTAACCTAGAATATTATTATATCATTACATCCAGTAAATAAATATAAATTTTGTTTTGCAATATAATTTTACACTGCTAAAACCTAACAAACCAGCAAGAAAATCATACACAAAGTGCAAATGCTTTTGTCCATTTAACACAAGCATAGTCAGGCAAAAAACTGCTGAGAAGACACAGGATTGCTGAACATATGTGTAGGAAGAAGGGGTATATGATGTAAGAAGAGAGAAGTGGAGTTTATATTTCTTCTTACGTCATACTGTCTCCCCAACACACATGCTTGGCAATCCTCTGCATCCTCCCAGCAACATGCTGCCTGACGATGCTCGTCCAACACAGGCAAAAACACTTGCACCTTGTGCATTAACTCTCTTGCTGGTTTGTAATAATTTTGAGATACTTAAGACATCTTCCATACTGGTTCCAGCATATAGCTTTACTGTAAAAACAAATGTTTTCGATCACATTCAGAGATCTTTGTCAGGTTAATATATAGTTTTTTTTTTAAATTTTAATTTTATGAGAGTAGGTTAATAAACTTTTGCAAAGTAATAAAAATGTGGTGGTAGATAATTGATATTTTTGATTCGCGAAAATAAATCACGTTTTATTATAAGTTGGCTAGGCTTGGTTAAGTTGGTTAATTATCATAAATTTGTAAAAATAAAAAAAAAAATTGTAAAAAATTTAGTATTTTAAACTACTTATACTTTTTAAAGAAAATGCAGGTGTTTTTAAATTAGTCATAATAAAGAAATTTGGTTGTCAAATTTAACCTGAATGGGAAATTTGAAAATGCATGTCTGTAATAAAGGAAACAGAAAAGTATTGAATATCTTGAGAGAAACTAAAAACATCTTTAAATTGCTTTTGGTGAATAACTTAAAAAACAAAGTTGTGTTGTTAATTGTGAGTATGAGAACCTCATACTAACAATTAACTGAAAAATTTGCTGAAAAAGTAATACAAGAAGAATATTTTCTTCAATCACAAATTTGTTTTTTAAGTTTCAAGTATGTCACTTTGTAATAATCAGAGGTTCAGATAATATTGTTTTACAATGTAATTTCCATATAAATCTGATGACATATGCTATGTACTTTGGACTAAAGGTAGGCAATTAAGTTGCCATCTTGTATTAAATTTAATAACTTGTTTTAAATTAATTAATTTAGAATATTTTGGAAGAAAAGATCATACTGGAGTGCGATTCAAACTTTTACAACCTTTGCTTACTGTGTCACTTATGCTAACCATAATGTCTGATCTTTGATACCTGAACTGCACAGTAAGCAGAGGTTATGAATTTGAATCTCACTCTGGATTGATTTTTTCTTCTAGAATGTTCCAAATTAATTAATTTAATTCTAGTTATTAAATTTAATGTGAGCTTGGTTTTGAATGTGATAGTGCTCTCATGCTGCTTAGAAGTAAGAGCTTTTTGTTTTTAAGTATCATTTTGCAGATCTCTCTTGTAACCTCTCTACTTCAGAAATGATTTTATGATTATCTACAAATCTATTTCTGGAAATTGCATTTTTCTCAGGATGAAAAAAGGTGATAGTCAAAAGGAGCAATGCAACCTCATACTGTCTCGGTGAAGTGTTTTTTCCATATTTTTATAATTGCAAACTTGCTTGAAATATTTTTTAAATTATGTTTTAGTTTCTACATTTATGTATGATTTTTATTGTTTGATTATTTTGCATTATGTTTGTCAGAATCATTTTTTACTGTCTCAGATAATTGGATGGTGTTTGTTTTAACTATCATCATTTTAGTTCTTAGAAAGATGAGAGTTGTTGTAAGAAATTTGAGGACAGCAAACATGAAGTTATTCTTAAAATATTAATTGAAACAGACCATTAGTGTGTACTCAAAGGCATATAGCCTCTCAGGTTTCAGCGACATGAATGAAGGGAGAAAACTTAATATCACTTAAGGTGATTTACTAATGTGTTTTAGGGTGAAACAAAGCTGTGTTTTATTGAAGAAGTCATACTCAAAGCAAACTATATAATTTTGTGTGGACTCTGATGCCAGACAAATAAGATTTGGTTTGTTTTCAAGCTCCACAAAGTGGATTTTATTAAAAATTGTTAATTGTTAAATTGTAATTTTTGTTAATTTTTTTATTTTATTTTTGATTTTTATTAAAAATTTACCAGTAAATGAAAGGGAGCATATATATATTGGGCTTTAAGAACTAAGAGTTTATTTGCAAATTATCTTAAGATAGAAATTTTTGAATTACTTATAAAGTGTTTAATGAATTTATATAGTAAAAATAATATAACAAATTTTGTTAAATGGATAGCAATATCAAAACAATAACATTTCTGTGTAAAAGAATTAGTCATTAAAAATTGCCAAAGAAATCTTTGTAATTAAATTCTACATTGTCTTATTAATATTAAAACAATAACATTTTCAGATAATGCTTTCATTAATACATCTTTTAACTGAGGATTAAACTTTGAATGAAAAAAATAAAATAAAAAAGCTGCTCTGTTCAGTGCTGTATTAATTAAATCTCTTTGCTTGTTAGATTAAATATTTATATTAACAAAGATACAAATTAAAGAACAAATGATATCAAACAATCTATTAAAAAGTGATATTTAAATAATAATTTACCATTGTATTCATACATAACTTTTTAAAACGTACTTTACTTTGTAATATGTAAGCCATTAAAAAATGCAAAGAGCAAACAGAAGTATTTTTGGTGCTTTCCAAATTTTTTAAAACATGCAAACCACTGTTTCTATAACTTTAAATTTTTTGGAAGATGATGCAATGAAATACTACACAGAAAAGGCTTATACTGTAACTCAAAACTTTGAAATCAGATCAGTTCAATTTAATAGGGAATTGAATGCTGATTCTAAAAATTCCCTTGATTACCTGAACATTCTCTAGTTTTGAGGTATTGGCAGTTAAAGTTGATGACGCATGCAAGAAAAGTAATAAATAAATTTTCTCCCGAACATGCTGTCTGTAGTAGAGTGGTTAAGGCAGTTCTGCTGTGAGAGGTGGCAGAATCAAATCTGTTATTTATTTTTTAAATATGTAGGCTAAATATTTTTGTGATAGGAATATGCTTGTAATGCTACCTTTGTTCTGCATTTTTATTATATATAAAAATATTAAAAAGTTTAAAGACCATAACAATAATTATTCTCATCCTTGAAAGAAAGCAGTCAGTTTGCAGTTGCAACCTACCTATTAAGTCACAATAGATCACCTTCCTTACTTTTTCAGCAGATTTTTTTTTATTACAAAACAAACCATTTGGCCATCTTTTGCAGCCTTCTTCAGGTTATTAAACAAAAAATAGTGATTAAACAAAAAATAGTGTTTGAAATTATTTTTTACAATAAATAAATGTATTTTTATAACTGAGCATTTAAAAAAAAAAAGGCAATTATAGATAGAACTTTCTACATCAAAATAGCATTTTAAGCTATAGAACATTATAACTTGGAATTTCCAGTTTTTTTATCTTCTAGTTTTTCATTCAATAACCTGAGGCAAGCCATTAAATAAGGCCAAAAACATTCATTTTGTAATAAAAAAACTTTGCTAGAAAAGTTTTTTTTATTACAAAATGAATTGTAGCAATTTTATTACAAGGTGATGTATTGTGGCTTAGTAGAAAAGTTCCAGATTTAGAGGAATCTGCAATCTATCTGTTACAAAAACTAAAATGTAAGCCAAAACAGACTAGAAAAAATTAACCTTTACAAGGTTCAGTCCTGGAACCTTTCACAGTAGTAGTAGTAGTAGTAGTAGTAGTAGTTGTGCTACAGAGGACATGCTTTGGGATGCAGTTTTTTATCTTGCATGCACTGCCACTGTTCAAAAACCAGAGTGTATTAGGTAAACAAGGGCATTTTTAGAATCAGCATTCAATTGTTATTAAATAGAATTGGTCTGATTTCAAAGTTTTGAGTTACAGTACAAGCCAAGCCCTTTCCTCATTTGTTTGCTCTGCTTTGATATATTATGTAATAAAGATGGCTTGGAGTTCTTTCAAAATTCATATCAAATCAATGAGAAAGACAGACAAAACAAGATAAATCCAGATAACCAGTAGTAATTCAGTGGATCCAATAAGATTAGTTGTTTCCTAAATTATACCAGAGTGCAGGTCCATTTGTTTTTAATTACCAATAGTTATCAGGAAATATCTGAAGAGTAGTTTTTTAGAATTACATTAAAATCTTCAAAGTTGCTTAATGATAAATAACATTAATTTTAGACTAATATATAATGTTTTGGACAAGACTATTTCACTAAGCCATCTATATCTTTTAATTCTTTATCATTATTTTTAATTATTCATACTTAATCTTTTTAAAATATACAGGCAGTTATTTTGTCAAGGACATACTGGCATTAATTTTGACAAATATGAAGATATACCTGTTGAAGCAACTGGTGAAGAATGTCCTTCTCATATCAATGCAGTAAGTATATAATCATATCAATATTGAGTGAAATATTTAATTTTCCTAACTTAATGCTATATTTAAAATTTTAATGTGTATTTTATTACTATGTAAGAGTAAAAGTAATTGTTGAGTCTTATAAATTCTAAATAATGAAAGTTTTTTGGAATTTCTTTAAAGTCAAATCTGAATTTATATTCATCTTTCAATGAATAGTTTATTTTTACTTGTGTAATCCATCATTATTCTTTTGTCTATATTGTTTTTTTCTGTTGAGGTTATATAGTTCTCTCTCACAATAGCTGTTAAGAGGGCAATAATTAGTTAAGAGGTTTTGACACTATAAAATTTTTATTATTATTTTTAATTACTTATGATTTTCTGAACATTGCTAGCATCAATGTATTGTGCATCTTTAGAGCTAATCATAAAGAAGAAATACAAAGAAACAAGATTTTATAGGAAATATGACCTGAAAACTAGAAATCTTGGATTTTCAGATCTGATATCCCAAATACTCCATCTAAAATATGGAGGTAAAGATTTTTATTGGGAGTTGGAAAATTTTAAAACACTATTCATGAAAAGGAATATGATATTCTGGGTTGATGTTATGAAGGTGGTAGAATTCACAATAAATTAACAAGAAAAAAGTGTAGTAAGTGTGAAAAATAGGTCTGTAATATCATTTGAATACTTTTTGTAACAATTGCTTACAATAAGAGCACCATGAAAAGTTAAGCTGTAACGAATTTTATTTTATCATCATTCTATTTTTAATAATCAAAAAATACAAAAGTATTTCTGTTTAGTTATAGAATGCATATAAGATATAGGCATTTTGTGTAAATTTTATTTTAAATAAGTTCTTATTTCAAGAATTTTGTTATGAATTGCAATAGTAATTTATGCAACTATTTGCTTGTTAGAGAGCATTTCTCATGCAGAATTAATAATAATTCACATCATTCAAATGTTATCATCAGTTGGGTTTGTTACTCAGCCTCAAATTATCTATAATATTTTTAATAAGCAGAGTAAGTATTGTTTTGTTTTAATTTTAAATGTCAGTTTGGTTTATTTAATTAATTGTTTTATAATAAAGTCTCATAAGTAATCATATAATTAAATTATAAATATTAATTTCTCATTACTATTACATCATCATCTAATATTTTTTGAAATATTGCTAAAAAGCCGTATTTAAATTGTTGTATTTAAGTCTTCAATATTATTTGATAACAGTAGATGATTTCAAATTATCAAATTATTCATGATAGTGCTACTGATTATATGATTATTATTTCAAAAAGGTAAAATATATGTTGTTACTAAAAACATTTCAATATTTAATATCATTCTTCTAACTTTTAATTTAGCTTTCATATATTGCAGTATTCAGGTGTAATAGCTTGATTACTACTATAAAAAGTGTTGTCATTTTTATATAAACAATCTTAATTATTAAAACTGGTTTCTCATCTGTTAAAGAAAGTTGAAAGAAATTTTTTTTACATAAATGACAAAGCTGTGTTTAATATTGGGCTATAACTCGGCTGACCAAATGTACAAATATTAAATAATTTGGACAAAAGTTAGGTGATTAAGAAGTCATTGGGTCTTATTAATATAATTCTGACTTTGTTTTCTATATAATTGTATATAGTGCTGTTACTAAAGTAATAGTATTAATAACTACAATATGACTAACTTTACAATGCAGTAAAACTTTATTTCTCTAATGTTTTTGGTCTGCTTAATCGATTTTTCTTCAGGAAATTTATAATTTAAACACAAATGAAAGTATTAATGTACATAACAAATATATTCTAGGATCACTTAATTTGAATACTGACATTTTTAGAACAACAAAAAAATATATACAGTATGAGCATCGTTCATCCGAATCAATTGGGACTGAGGTTGTTCAGATAACTTATTTTTTGGATAACCGATAATGTACAAAAAAATATATTAACCTATCCCATGTTGAAATTTTTTCTCTGTTGCGGCGTGTCACTACGAGTTGAATTTTTGTCGATGCTAAGCCTAACGTAAATTTTTTAAAATAATAATAGTGACTATTGTGTTGTTAAAAATTATTTCTTTATTTTTTACAAACAAAATAAATATATTGAAAAATATAAAAACAAAAAAATTATATTTTGGAAGTTAATCTAGTATCAAAAACGTTCGATTCAGTCTGAGTGGAACACTTTCGGTTAACTGACGTTTTATTAAATTGGCATTCGGATAAATGATGCTCTACTGTACTATATTTACTCAAATATAAGAGGACCTCACATATAGGACGAAGTGTGACTTTTAAAGATCAAAATAAAGAAAATTAGTTATATTAATATAATTCTAATTTTATTTCATTTAATCACAAGTAAAACATCAAATAAATGTAAATTCACACATTGTCCCACAAAAATTACTAGCATTTTAAACTTTAAGGAAAAATCTTGTAAAATCAACTACATAATTTGTTCACGTAAAGCTGGACAATCAGGAACCTTTTTTTGCCATTTTGAATCTACTCTCTGTGTTTACACTTATGAGTTTCTCCTAATTCTGATTTCTGAATAATCATCTGTTTTCAGGTGGAAATGAATGAAAACTTATATCATGCTCCCATGTGATTTTGGAATTTAAAATTGGAACTCAATTCAAAAGCTTTGCATTTCCTATTGCTTGCTATTCATCTTTATTCCTGACAATATACAAGAACGATTCAAATGACCCAGATAAAATCCTTGTTTTTACGTAAATACAAGAGGGTAAGCATCCAGTAAAAAATGCGAATACATGGCTCACAAAAAATATTTGCAAAAATCAAAGAATTTTTCACTCTTGTGTATAGGATGACCTAGGATTTTGAAGCTGTGATAAATGAATAAAAACCTTGTCTTATATGTAAGTAAATATGGTATATTATAAACCAAAATACCCAAATAGCCTTTAAAATGTTGTCCAGTTTATTTACGTACCAAACATTTTCAGTCAAATTAACTGACCTTCGTCAGGATCAAACAAAAATTTTTGCCAAACGGAAAATTATGCTGAGATAAAAGTTTAAAATCAGCAGATGCCATGGATGACCATGGATGCATGGTTGTCTCTGGTCAGCGTAGCAAGTGACCTGTGTAATTACATCTTTGAGGTGGAGCATTAGCAAAGCCCCTTCCATGTGGCATACAAAATTGCATTTAATCTCAAAATTTGATCAATCAATTTTGATTAAACTTTGCCATTTTTCATAAATTATGATGAAGAATCCAAAAATGTAATAAAAATGGGAATCCATGACACTGTTTTCAACATTAATCTCACAGCATGCTACAAAGCAATATCGCAAGAATTGCATGATTTTGTTGGGCAGTGTCCCAAGTTGCTAGCAAGTCTTATGGGCTTATAGAATTTAATTTGTTGTAAAAATTTGATGGGCTGATTTTGATAAAACTTTGCCATTTTCCATTAATTGCAATGAGAATCCAAAAATGTAATAGTGTTCCATTTAAATGTAAAAAGTAAGGGTTTATTACTTCGTTTTCAATATACTTTGGGGTTCAAGTGACAATGTTCGTTCTCCCTAATGTGACTGAGCATGCCTAATGGAATTAAGGATCAAAAATGAAAACAGCATTTCACAATTGGCTTGCTCTTATCTGCTTTAACTAATGTGATGATGATGGATCTAAGCCATTGTTTACTGTGCTCAATGTAGTTCGAAAACCTATGAACTTCAGCATCAGGTTTGTGATTTTCAAGTGCAAAGTACCCATTGTTTTTAAAAATTACAGTTTACTAGTTGTAAGATAGCATTTATTCAAATAATGTTTTGAAATCTCTAATATCATCATGTTTTCAGATATAATCTAGAATATTTAATTTTGGAACAAAAAATAATTTGAAAGTAAATTAATGAATCCAACTATTTCTTATTTCTAGAAGCCAATACTTATTAAACAAAAATGTTTTGGGTCAAATATTTGACTATCCTTAGTTTAGAACAGTATTTACCATTTTAGGGTGATGTAAAGTAGAATTTCCTTTTTTGGAATTCTTATATGAGTGGGCTTCAGCTTTTGGACAATGTATTCTTTCACAAATGATATTTAACACCCAAAAAGTAACATTTGGACTTATATATAGTAATATGCCAAATGATTGCTGGATTAAATCAGGCTACTTCTCCCTCTAGTGACAAATTATTTAGAAATTAATTACAAATAATAGCAGAGAAGTAGCCTGATTTAATCCAGCAGTCATTTGGCAGATGCTTTTTTATTTATTTGTTTATTTTATTTTTTAATGAAAAGTATGGCTTTATGAAATAGGCAGTGGTTTAATTAATTAAGTTTATTCATAAAGCTGACACCAAGTTTTGTGAACTTCTATACGATAATCTAATAAATAAACTGAAATAAATTCATAAATTAATTCAAATAAAGAATTGATTTATGTAACAATGTAATTACAAAACTTTGAAATCTCAATGTAATTGGAATTGGTATCAATTCTGTTAGGATTTTTGTATTTTCAATTATTTTTGTACAGATTAATGTAAAAACCTTGAAGATAACCTTTAAAAAGCCAAAAGGTCCAGTTTAAGAAATTTTGTATTGATTAATAAAAGTTTAATTATAAAATTTCATTTAGTTGATGCATCTTAATTTGAATTGTAAATGATACTACAAAAAGTTAGTTTTAGTATTTTATTCCATAAGTGGCAGTATGTGGTATATGCCAGTGTATAAATTGATTTCAAGATTTTCAGCTCAAAATTCTGGTTTAGATGTGTTGATTAACAGTATGAGTTGATTTCCAAGCATTCAGTAAGTTAGAAATATAGATGTAGTATATTGAAGTCTTATGACAAAAGCATATAATTTTCATTAAGATACTAACCATAATACTTTAAATATATATGATATTTATTTTTCTGAAACCGTGTTGTTTAATTCTGTTAATTCGCAAACATAAAGTGCATTATTGTTTCAACACTAGGCGATATTCCATTTTATTTAGTTGATACAGGTTACATGTATGGTACCATGTTTTGGGCAATGCCCCTCCTCAGTCAACTAAATATCAAAATTCATACATAAATTCATTTTCTTATAATAGCTTAACATAGCTTAATATCTACATCATACATCTATATCAATAATTTAACATACTTTTGTATGTTAAATCAATAATTTGCATGACATACCATAGGGTTTTTATCTGACACAGAAAGCGTACACATTCGTAGGACTGGAGTAATGCTATGCATCCGTAAAGGTTTTGGAGCATTCCTACAAATTCTATAGATTTTCATTTATTTTACATGCTATAAAATCCTTAAAATTATTCATAAAAGTTTTTCATTGATCATTACATACCGTAAAATTTTTCCTCCCGACGATTATTCTTCCTACAGCGAAGTGCTTTAAAATTTCTTATATAAGTAAAAGTTTTACCGGTGCAGGGTTTACCTGTACTTAAATGCTCCAAAACCTTTACGGATGCATAGCATTACTCCAGTCCTACAAATGTGTACACTTTCTGTGTCAGATAAAAGTGCTGTGGTATGTCATGTGAATTATTGATTTAATATACGTTTTTGTTAAGCTATATTAAGCTATTATAAGAAAATGAATTTAGGTATGAATTTTGATATTTAGTTGACTGAGGGAGGGGCATAGCCCGAAACGTGGTACCATACATGTAACCCATATCAACTAAATAAAATGGAATATCACCTAGTGTTGGAACAATAATGCACCTTGTGTTTGTGAATTAATATGATATTTATATCACATAGCTAATACAAAAAGGAGATGTGGTAATGGAATCTACATAGGACATCTAGAAGCTGCTAAAAATCTTCAATAGGTTATCTTGGTATGAACTATATTGTACTCTACTGTACATCAGGTCTATGCTGAATATGTTCAAACCAAAATCAACACTTTGATAAAATAATACTTAGCACAGCGTAGCATCATGATACTATGCACTAAATACAGTATAGGATAGTAGAATACTGTAATAGAGTTTTGCTTATGCTGTGCTTTTTGGTATCAGTGAGGTACAGTTATTCACTTCATAACTCAAACCTCAGTTTTGGAAAGATTGTTTTTCTGATGAAAATATAATTATAAGCTTGCATATACATATTTGGTCATGTAAGCTCTCAGACTTATATGGATAGAGAAACAAACTATTAAACTTTCTTCTGATAAAAGACATTTATTATTTATTATTTTTCAATGTATGAACTACTTTGCTCTACACACAATCCAGTGGCAGACAAAATCTTCAGATATCTTTCTGAAGAATGTTGGATGAAAGATGCTCAGAAATTAGGTCACTTCTTACTTCAGTTCATCAACTGATGAGAAGCGTTGTCCAACCAAGTGTTTTTCAGCTCTCAAAACAGAGCGAAGACTAGGAGGGAGATCAGGACTGTTTTTGAGTGTTGGGAGTCCTTGAAAACCAAATTGCTCAACTGTCAGTTTTTTTGACATGACTGGTTTGAACAGGTGTATTATCATAAAGGAAAAAAGGAGAACTCCTGATTTCCAATGCAATTTTGCAAACCACACTAGAGTAATAGTTGCTGTTTATTATGTTACCTTTGCCAAGGAAATCAATCTTGAATCCTTTTTGGTCCTAGAATACAGTGAGCATGTTCCATTTTAGAGTTTTTGAGGTATGAGTTTATCTGGAAATCACTACTCTACAGAAATCCACTTACTCTTGGGTATATAAACTCATTGGTGTTTCATCTTCAGAAATGATGATTTTCATGAATTCATTGTTATACAGGTATACCTTGAGTTACATCGTTCTCGATTATACGTCGTTTGTCAAAAAAGTATATGGAAAAATAAAAATCAAGTTTAAGTCATTTTATTCAACTTTACATCTGTCTGCCACAAATATTGAAGTCATAATATCAATAGAAAAGCGTTAAAAGCACATAAAATCATATTAAAACATGTACATTTACAGTAAATGTTAATATAATCATCATAAATCCTGGAGAACAAAACATGGAAACATCTGTGTTTCTGTGTTGTCGTCTTATTTAGCAGTCTTTAAGTGCTCATTATTGGCGGTTTCCACCGTAGTTTTGACTTATGTCATAACTACACAAGTAAATTCAACTTACAGTCGTTTTTCGACTTACGTCACCTCTCCTGGAACCAATTACCGACGTAAGGCAAGGTATACCTGTATTTGTCAAGCAGTTCCAGATTATTTGAGCAACACTGGAAACAATGTTTACATGTTTCCACTGTAAGATGTTTTGGAACAAAGTGGGAGCGGAGTTTCTGAACTCCCATTTCCTGCATAATGGTATAGGTAGCATATCCCTTACTGATGTGCAGTGGATCAGCAAGTTTACTTACTTTGATTAGACAACAGTATTTTAAAATTTTCTTGCATGGTTCCTTATTTTCACCACAAATTTTTGCAGGCTTTTTTTTCTTGGACAGTCAAAAATGCTCTGCCATCCTTGTCTGAATTTACAAATCCATTTATAAATAAATGCTATGTGATGGACAGTTTTTTTCATATGACTGCTGCAGCTTTTTGTGAATTTCTGCATTGTCTGTTTTCAGCATCGAAAACCTTGATGCTGATATTTTGTCTGCATCTCCATTTTTTCAACTGAGACAGTTTTAAAAACATTACTATATCTGTGCATGTGTTTCAACATGCATTGTGTAACTGTTTTTTCATATTGTTAGCTATTTATATTAAAGTTTTTTGTTAGTACTACTTGAGTTCATCCTGACAAATTTAAGGACATTTTGATTTAACTGATATATAATACATATGATTGTTTTACCTGACATGTTATAATATCAAAACTTTTAGTTTTGTAACTTCATTTCTACAAGTTTAACTTTTAGAATAATTATTCTAAAAACTTATATTTTGTATTTCATTTTTTAAAGCAAGTTTTTAAATTTCAAATGTAAATGTAAATTATTGTAAATGTTTATTTTTAATTTGTGTTACATTTTTCAATTGCTTTCTAAAATTTCAGATGTAAATTATTCTAACATCAACAAAAATGTGTTTTATCCCTGTTGGTTACATTTCAAAAAATTTAAAATTAAGTTCTACTTTTAGGGTTGATGCTCAGCTAAATTCATTTGTAAACATTTCTTTTCCATGATTATTAATTATTCTATGTTATTAATTTCTTCATTGTTAATAGTAATATATAATTTATATCAATGATATATTTAAACATGTAATGAATGTTAAAAATAAAATCTATGTTTGATGATATTTAAATAAAATTTTAAATGCATTCATTAAATTAACTATATAATTTAAACATTGTCAAGAGTCAAGATATTTTGCATTGTTTTTTCAATTTATATTTAATCTTACCAGAGATTAAAAACTATAATATTTTATGAAAAACAAATACATTATTATAATCAAATGTGAATATTAAAATATTAGTGAACAAATGTGAATATTAATTAACTTAATTTTTAGATTAATTCCAAACAATTGCTGAATTATATTGGCTATGTTAAGGCTACTATTAATAATTAAATGTTAAGTCATTTGGCTAGAGGTAGGTGTTAATCATCATCTCTTGATAAATTTAATAATTAATTTAGAAAGTTCTGGAAAAAAAGGATTGCCCCAAAGTAGGACTTGAACCCACAACCCTAACTTGCCATGTGAATATATTGCCAGTTACCCTATCAGGACCTTTATCTATTCTTACAGAACTATTAGTTTAGATATAACTGCACATCTTTAGTTATTTGTGTATATACACCATGCTGGAGTAAAGTGATAACTGACTGTGTGCCATGGAGGGTATACAAACCATGAGCACCGAAGGTGGTGTCCCTAGTTGGTGCCTTGAGTATCCAGTATGGTCATATCTAAATTAATAGTTCTGGAGGCAAAGATCAGATGGAGTTCCAGGTAGTGTAACTGGCAAGATATCTTCATGACAAGCAAGAGTTGCAGGTTTGAGTCTCACTCCAGGCTGATTTTTTTCATCCAAAACCTTCTAAATTAATTGTTGAATTGTAATTTAAGTATGATTACAGAATTCATCAAGAGACTGTGCCTAACATACCTCTAGGCTAAATTAATTGACAATTAATTATTAATAGTAACATTAATATAGGTGATATAATCATTTGGCTTATTAAAATAATTTCTTCTTTGAAATTAAGGTAAGTTACCCTTGTGGCAAGATGGCAGCCGGGGAATTTTTTCCTACATTCTAGACGGCGACGGGGAAAATTTTTTTCTCTGCGTTCGACGTGGCGACCGCGTTTCCTGTAACCTCGAAACGGAGACGCGCGATTTCGCGTTTGTGACGTGAGAGGGAGCTCTTTCGAAATGTTGTGACGTAATGTGTTGGTGCCGAGATCGTCGAATTATGCAAATTTTGTTTGGTGGGAGTGTAGAAGACAGTGGTGTGGTGCATGTTCGTTGTTGGCATAGAATTTTTTTTTTACAATATCTGTTCTTTCCGAATTGTTAAAGAGGTAATTTATATTTTTTACAAGTACAAACAATACGAAATTGCTTTCTTTATGCGCGTTTGTTTTGTTAAATTGTTTTTTTTTATTTTTTAGTAACTTCGGTACTAAGGATATTTTTTTCAAGGCGGTTACTAATTTTGTGCTAGTCATGGGCGACGTTGATTTCAGTTCGAAGGAATTATGGGCAAAATGTACTACAAGGAAGTTTTATAAAATGATGGAAGCAGATTATTCTGAATTGGGATTGAACCCGGCAATTGATAATGCATTCAAATTTGCGGTCAAATTAGGTATACAGCAGATAGAGTCGACGTGTTCTGCGTGCGATAAGATATGCAAATTATATTACAGAAGAGAAAGAAATGAATGTCTTCTAAGATGCAGTTCGTGTGGAGTTAAATATTCAGTTTACGAAGGGACTTTTAAAAGCAAGTGCGGTCGTCTTTCCTGGGGATGTATCTTGTCATTCATATGGCACTACCTATGTCTAGAATGTGGAGCTACCATTTCGGCTTTAGCATCCGGGATATCTCGAAAAGCTGGTGTGGATTGGTCGAATCACATACGTCTAGTAATGATGATATCACTAAGTAACATGACGAGCTTCAAAATAGGTGGGCCGAATAAGATCGTAGAGATCGACGAAACTGTCATTTGCAAAAGGAAGTACGAAAAAGGCAGGTTATTGAAATCAACGAAATGGGTTGTGGGCGGCATATGTAGACAGGACGGGAACTGTTTTATTTGTCAGGTAAACGACAGATCTGAACAAACTCTAAACTGGATAGTTTACAAATACGTCAATTCGGGAAGTTTGATAATAACCGACGAGTGGAAGGGGTACAACCACATTGACGACATCGAAGGCGTGGATGTAGTGCATAGAACTGTAAATCACTCGAAAAACTTCGTGAATCCGAAGACAGGGGACCACACTCAAAACATAGAACGCTTATGGGGATACCTAAAAAATAAAAAACACCTGCCAAAGCATTACACAACCGATTTATCGGACTCGTACATGTATCTGTTCATGTACAAGAAGTTCATGGACTGGCCTAAAAAAACTGCCGGAGAAAGATTTCAAACTTTCATCGAACATCTTGCTATGATTTATCCAGGGACAGGAAAAACTCCGAAATGGGTTGAACCCGAGACGGTTCCGTCTGCACCCGTTCAAAACGTCGACAAAAAGAAGAAGAATTATTCAAAGAAATCAGAGAAGGATCAGGATAATGAAACATCGTCCACCGCGAGTAAAAAAGGAAGAAATAAGAAGTCATCGACAGTAGTAAACGAAGCCGTTAAAGGGGGAAAAAAAGATCTATAACAAACGAAGATCAAAATTCCAAAGGCCGGAAGAAAAGTAAAAAAGGGAAATGACAGACAATCAACGTGAGTAAAAAAATGTTTTTATTTCTATTAAAATAGGGTTGAATTAGCTTATTATAGTATAGGAGTTACTAGGTCGTGTTATTACGATACAGTGCGTAACGCGCAGTCTCCATAGAAGACCACGTCGGCGACCGGAAACGCATCGGTCACGTGATCACAGAGGAAAAAATTTCGCCCATTGAATTATTAATAGTAACATTAATATAGGTGATATAATCATTTGGCTTATTAAAATAATTTCTTCTTTGAAATTAAAATAAATAAATACATATTGTTTTTTATTTATAATAAATATTTTTTTGTTAAAAAATACAAGTGATATTTACAATCAAGTATGAAGAATTGAACGAATTATGGTTATACAAATGTAATGTTGGCTTGATACAAGTACCAAGTGCCAGGTTAAAATTAGTATATAGCTATTGAAATTGTTTCAACATATCACTATGTTCTGTTAGTGCATGTATCTGTATGTAAGAGTTCCTTACTATATATATATTTAATATTGTTGCTTTGTATAGTATGATGCAAATGTGATTCTAATGTTTCTAGACTTTTATATAGTACTGTACATATAGCATAACACCTGGGAAAAAGAGGCCTATATGCACAATGAATGTTATCCATTTTTCATAGGTTCTTTATTTCTTAGGTGAGTTCTGTGTACTCCTAGATTTTACCAGTTACCTATTTTGTATGTTGTATAGTATGTATATAATGTCTATGATATAATGTGTGCTATGATGGATTGCTTTATGTAATAATTTGTTATAGTAAATCTTGTGAATGTTGTTTTTTAATATTGTTTGCAATGTGCATAAGTTGTTGATATATCATATTTATTTGAGTGAGTTTATATAAGTAATCTGTATGGGCTAAGGGATGATGCATATATGAGACAAGGAATGGAAAAATGGCCTCACAAAACTGATCTGTACTGTAATGCCAATGATGCCATGGCCACACAAGTGACAGGCAGAAAGTTGTTTGGCGCATGCATTCAGTATTCAAAGTGGAGAACAAGGCAGATGGTTTTGCATTTTTTCTGTTTACAATTTTTACTTCATTTATCAAATAAGTGGAAGAGAAAGTGTGATAAGAAATATTTTTATAGGAAAATTATAAATAAATTTTATATGAAAGTATGTATTTTAATATGCCTATATTCATCATTGCATCATGCTAAGCTTATAATTTTAAATTCTTATCAAAAAGAGAGAATTATATAAAAAGAAATAATTTTGCACAGTATCAAGAAACCATTCTATATTATTTGAATGTTCCACCATTAAATAAATACATGTGGTTTGATATAAATGTTTTAAACTAAACACCAGAGTATATAAGATAAACTTGTACTATAAATAACACCAATAAACCAGCAAAGAAGATGATTTAATGAAAAATTAAATGTTCTATGATGTACATGTAACTATTGAAGTGAGCTATGATTGGTTATAGAAAAGATGTCTCTATCACCTATGCTGTAAAAGTAGAGTGAAATGCAAAAGTTGCATTTTACTCTATTTTTTTACATCATGATGAAAAGCAGCAACACTTAGAGGTTTGTGACAATGAAAGTCTCCACAAAGCATTGCTTTTTCATTCTGTGCGACAAGTGTGCATTCTCCATACTATATTTTTGTGAATTGACTGGCATGCCACATATAATTGAGGGAGGCCATCATGCCAATAACTTGGGGTTAATAGCATGCTTCTAAATTGCAATTAAAAAATAAAATTAATCAGATCTAACAAAACTAGTTGTTAAATAAATGTTAAAGAAAACATTTCTAGATACAATAAAATAATAATGTTGTAATTTGACCGACTTACTACCAGGAAGAGAGTTTTTGTTTACAGGGCAATAAAACAGTTAGTGGCTTATTGATATTAATAGTAATAGTTTGTCAGTGCAGCCCATACTGACTAACTAACCAACCTTGAAAGATAACACTACCGCAAATTTCACACAAAGTGGATGTTAATCTGCGAGATAATTTACAGCCAGTTTGTGAAATCTGATGTATATTTTTTTGGTCAAATTACAATAAAATAAACAAAAAGTAAGCACTTTCAGCATTCCACAAGTATTTTAAATTGTTAAAAAGAAGACAAAATGCAGAAATTAAACATATAATCATAGGTTTTGATGTAATGCTGACAGTTTCACAATTTTAGAATAAAAATTGACGTCTATGAGATGCCAAGCAAATAACTCCATTTTTTTGTGTCCTTTAGAGCAGCGGTTGGCAACCTTTCTGACCTCACGGACCACTAAACTCAGTTTGAATTCCATGGACCACTATCATAATTTTTTTAAACAATACAAAATCTGTAGAATAATGATCATAAAAGTACAGTTTTACTTTATTAATATGAAACTTGCTTGTTTAATTATAACAAATTAAATCAAGTCTAAAGTTCGTTACTGCTTGTTTGAAATAAGCTTATGGATTCATAGTGCTTTTCCACAAAGGACAACAATCGCACTCACAATGTTGTTTGTTGTTCATTATTTATTGATAACAGTCACTTCATATTTGGTTTTAGATTCGAATAAAAACCCTTTCATAATATTTCACATAACCTTTAGTTGATTAATGTCCAAATTTTTCCACGGACCACTCAAATTTTGTCGCGGACCATCAATGGTCCATGGACCACCTTTTGCTAACCACTGCTCTAGAGCATGGGCCAAATTAGAAATTAGATACATTCAGCAGGCCACAAATGTACTTTATACATAAATATATGCTTTTAAAAAGTTCAAAATTTGAATATTAAATTTTAATAACAAATATACTGTACTACATGCACTCTTCAAACCTGTTAACCAGAGTGGTTCCTTTTCTAGAGTTGCAAACGTTTTCGATGCTCCTCCTGGGCTCTTCCTCAGGCTTTACAAACTTGGCCATTACCGTTCGAATAAATGTTAGATATGAATTTCTTCTGAATACTATCATGTGCAAATATTCCATAATACACAATACAACTAACTTATTATAGAACATGTGCACGTGATAGTATTTGGAAGAAATTCATATGCAACGTTTATTCGAATGGTAATGGCCAATTATGTAAAGCCTGAGGAAGAGCCCAGGAGGGGCATCAAAAACATTTGCGACTCTAGAAAAGGAACCACTCCGGTTAACAGGTTTGAAGAGTACATATAGTTATATTCCAGTGTGTAGAGTGATTGTAAATATACCGTATTTACTCACGTATAAGATGATCTCGCATATAGGACAAAGTGTGACTTTTAAAGATCAAAATAAAGAAAATTAAAATTATTAATACAATTCTAATTTTATTTCGTTTAATCACAAGTAAAATACCAAATATGTGTAAATGCACACATTGTTCCACGAAGATTACTAGCATTTTAAACTTTAAAGAAAAATCTTGTAAAATCGACAATATAATTTATTCATGTAAAGCTGGATAATTGGTCACTTTTTTTTGCCAATTCTTAAGTCCAATCCACTCTCCGTTGATTACACTTACAGGTTTCTTTCAATAATCATCATGGTAATGGATTAACACTTATATTGGGCTCCCATGTGATTTTGGAATTTCGTTTGTTTTGTTAAGTTACGGCAAACATAACACTTGGACGATCTGCCTATGGGATGCCTTTCGGGAGGTCTTTTTAACTTAAAAAGACTTTCTGATTTCGTAAAAGATCTCGTACATGTGTCCCGGTCACATTAAACCCATATGTTAAAGTGGTATATGCAGAGATTGCCAGCAAGCATCAAATAAAAATAGCATATAGGAGATATCTCACAACCTCCGACATCCTCAGAAATGGAAAGGACTCTCCGGATCGTAACAGACTTCCTGGTGTGTACTCCATCCCACTCAAGGATAACAGATATGACAAGAGCCTTATATACATTGGTTCCATCAAGTGGTCTTTAAAATACCAGAATACATGAGCACCAGGCGGACCTTCGACACGGGCGACATACCACTGCCCTGGCCACCTAAGCATCTGATCCCGACATTGAGGCAGAATTCGACAAGGTTGACGTCATCATCACTGCACCCCAACTAGAACATCTAAAATGGCTAGAAGCTGTATCCATCTACAAGGCTAACTTCGTGACCACCTGTATCAACTGAAAGGATGAGTTTTTCTATAGCGTGGCAGGCCCTTATAGATGCCGACCTTTAAATATCGCCATCCGCGCATGAGTGCGCATGCTTATCTCAACGAGTTTCATTATGCGAACATTTGGTTTTGTTTTAAATCTCCACTTTTTTTTTTTTTATTTTTGTTGTTGTTGTTGTTGTTGAAGCATTTTGTCGGATTTTTTGCCTGAGGAAGAACTATCTTAGAAAGTTCAAAAACGTTTGTGAAGAAAGGTTTTTCACACAATTTACACCAGTAACAGGTTCCAGATTTAGTGTTGATTTTCCATCTATTGGGCCAATCATTCAAAACCTTAAACCATTAATCATTAAGATCTGTACCAAGCAATTTGCAAAGAATGTTGCTTTTTCTTGGATAAGTGGTCTGCTCAGTGGTAGTCTTTTAAATTATATGATACATACCACTGAAAAACAATTTGATAAAAGAAGATTCAACATTATGTGGAATCTGTAAATTGTTATATAAGAGAGCTGTTTCATTCACACTGGTTTCTTAGACTATCTTCTTTCCTTTTTATATTTCATACTGTTGATCTTTCTTATAATAATCTGACACTTTTTCCATTGTCCAAATCTCACAAAAGTTGGAGTTTAGTTTTTTAACAGTCAAATTGTTTCTTTTGTTTCATTTCATTTGCCATCTTGCATCTTATCAAAGGAAAACATTTTTTTGACCAGAACTTAGTACCAAAAATTATTTTTAAAAAACAGGCATTTTATACTTAGTGTTATGATTTGAAACTTAAAATTATTAAAGTTTGTTCCCAAGCAATTATTGTAATGCACTTACGACTAATATTGCTTCTGACAAAATACTCATACTGTGGTTCTGTTCAAGGTTTCCAAGTAGTTAATGATCCAAGTAGATAATGTTGTAACTGAATTTAGTCCAAATTAATGCAATCAGAGTGTAAGTATATAATAAATTGGATATTGTTCATTCAAAGATTTTTTTTGAATTAATGTCTAATGCTTTTTATTGTTATTACTTGTTTAAATCTGTTCTATTTAACCTGAATTTTAGTGACACTTGTGAATATTTGTTTTATAAACACTTCTATCTATTGAATACAGATACTTTTTTTATATTATCATTATCATCATTATTATTAAAATGATGCAAGGAAACTTTAAAATAATTTCATAATTTAAAACCAAAACCATATATAAATTATATATACAGGGTGGGCCAGCGAAAACGAAACGGCAGAGTGTTCGTGTTCGTCCAAGCAAAGCGCTCGGACAGGTCGATCTTTTGCTCGAGGGGACATCTTTTGCAATAAAGTTTTTGCGATTCTGAATATTAACTAAACAAACATTTTTTTCGAAATAAATGTTTGTTTAGTTAATACAAAATAAATGAGTTTTTAAAATTTTTTGTTGTCTGTTGTATTCAGAATCGCAAAAACTTTATTGCAAAAGATGTCCCCTCGAGCAAAAGATCGACCTGTCCGAGCGCTTTGCTTGGACGAACACGAACACTCTGCCGTTTCGTTTTCGCTGGCCCACCCTGTATATATATATTATGCATTGAATAGTGACAATTATGAACTCGTAGACAGAGTATAGAAATTTATGTATTCATTATAGATTGGATTTTAGATAATAAAATAAACTATAGTATATTTGACGTATTATTACCTCATTTGATTAATATACGTGTATTATAGCTTTATCTATTATTTTAAACTGTATATTTTCTCTGTGATTATTATTATTTGTGGGCAGTTATTATTTCTTTTGTTCATAATTGTTTGCTCTCCATTATTAATAAGTATTTAAGTATTTATTTATAAAAGTTTGATTTTTAAAGCAAATTATACTTTAAATGGTAACTGGTTTCTTTCATTGTAATGAATGTTATTTTCTGTATATTGGTAATAAGAAAATTAAAAAGTATGTCTATTGTATATTGAATATTTTACATACTGGATTTCATTTTTTATTAAAGTTTGTTTAATTTAAATAAATAAATATGGTACCTACCTACAGCAGTTTGATACTTATTAATTTTATATTGTTTCTGTAATTTTTCAGAAATCCTCAACTGTAGTAGATGCAGCTAATATTTGAAGGAAATTATTGTTTGAATGAAATTAGTATGAATTTTCTTCTAATAATTGGATTTCCTGATTTTCAATTCTTTAAGTAATGAGATATATTGTATGTCTAATAATCAAATTTATCACTTGTATGACTTGCAATCAGAATCCAAAATTATTAGAAAAAAAAATTTATTTTTTGTTGAATGAAAAGAAATTCTATATTAATCTGTCTTAATTTAGTTTCTTTAGAAAACTACTATTGATCTTAAAATTTTAAATTGTATTCAGTATGCTAATTGTGTGCTATGCTTTTGTTTCTTTAAAGTTAAAGAAAGAAATGTAATATGAATGAGACACAAATTGTTAGAAATTTTTAGCAACTTTTGATTGTTCTTTTCTATATGATCTCTAAATAGATTATTACAATTTTAAATTTATCTTGTATACTAGTGCGTTTTTTTGTCAATTAACAGGACATATTTTACTGGAATTATGGATGCAGATATTTAGTCTTACAGATCAGAAATAATATTTTTTATTTAGTTCACTAGTTCACCTAAAAAAAATATTATTTCTGAACTGTAAGACTAAATATCTGCATCCATAATTCCACTATAATAAGTCCTGTTAATTGATAAAAAAAAAAGTACTAGTATATAAGATAAATTTAAATTATGTTAGAGGACACAAAGACATAATAATTAGATTATTACAATTCTTTGTTGTTATATTTGTATTTCAGAATAAATAAATAAATTTGACAAAGAAATGAGATATAAATTTTTGAAGAGAATTTTTTTTTTTTGTCAACCAATCTTCCTTCAGTTTTATTGAATTTTTCTTTATCAGTCTTAGATCTGTAAATCATTAAAATCTTCTTTATTAACTGAAGAATGAATATATTTGATATCAAATAACATTTTCTTAATATTGTAAATGTAATGTTTTGTAATTAATATTCATTTTTGTGTTCTTAATTATGAACATCTTCAGTTTCACTGATGACTCTGAATAAAATTTCTTTAAATTAACTAAAAAGTTTTAAAAAATTTTATTAATTTAATTTTTTTTTATTTATTTCTTTTCAGTTTCATGAACTTCCCCTCACAGAAATTATAAGGTTTAACATAGAGTTGGCTCGTTATGAAAGACCTACACCTGTACAGAAGCATGCAATACCAATTATATTGAAAAAGCGTGATCTGATGGCTTGTGCACAAACTGGTAAAAACTTTTACATAAAAAGATTGAAATAAATTTGATTTTTTAAATACATTTTTATTATTATTTAATATGTTGTTTCTTACATAGGATCTGGAAAAACTGCTGCATTTTTGGTTCCTATTTTAAATCAGATATATGAGAATGGTCCTCCTAAAAATATTAATGTGGTTGGTATAAGATATTTAATATCAATCAGTTATATCAAATTTTTACAGATAATTTTTGATATTCTAATTTTTATATTTACCAAAAATATTTTAAATTGAGAATCATATATTTAATTCAACATTTCAAGTTTGTAAACTCTAGATTAAGAATTACCTTACATATCCCCACATCCATACCCACTTACTAAAGCAACTAATCATATGTTTATTAAAGAAATATTTTTCATTTCATTACAGAATTTTGCATAATATATAAAGAACAGAATCAAATATAAAATAAAATCTAAACTTTGAAATTTCAGTCAATCTTTGTTTTATTACAGTCATTTATTTTGAAAGGTTGGTTGCTAGGCAGGATGATGGTTAATTAAAAATTGTCCAAAAAATGAAAGAAAGTAGCTTATAACAAGAAATTGATTTGGCATTTTGTAATGCTTTTTAGTACTTGATTTCAAGAAGAAAAAATCTTTCTAGGAAGTATGTTCTGCACTTTTAATATAATATGCTATGATAGTCTCATTTAAAACTTGCAAGTGCTGAATTCTCTGTTGAAAGCAAATTGTTAAAGGTATTGTCAAATTTTTCTCTTGCATGATTGAGTTTTCTATGTTGTAACAGCTTTCTTGGTTTCTTTATATAATTGTTTGCACTTTGTGTGTGTGCATTTCTTCATCGCTTGTCATCTGCACAGTTTTGTCAGGCTTTAATTTTGAAAAAAAAAACTTTTTTGCATTCACTAAGTATCAACTTATCTGGATCTAGTTGCTGTGTGGAAATGATGTGTTTGAGGATTTTCAAGGCATTTGCTCAATATCTGGGTATTTGTGATAGTCTTGAAAAAATTGTATTCATTTTGTATTAGGCTGGTGAATAGCTAGCAGTTTTTGATAATATCCTGTGTCACTGCCCATGTGAGTTTAATAGAACAAAGTGCAAATTTTAAGGCAAACTTTTTTGGAATTTCATCATTAAGACATTTGATGATTTTTTCATACTAAGTGATGTTGATAAATTGACTTAAACTTTTTAATTATACCAGTGTCTAGTTGCTGTAAAAAGCTGATGTAACTTATAGGAAAGGTATCTGCTTTGCTCAGATTTGTCTTTATGGTGTAGAGCAGAGGTTTTCAAACTTTTTCGATCCACCGCCCCCTTTGTTCCGTAAAGTTATACCCAACGCCCCCAACCCATCAGTGACCCCAACTTTTGCCTTTGGTCACCGTTCAGTACACTGATTCCAGCGCTCCCCTAAATTTACTCATCGCCCACAAGGGGGCAATATCCCCCACTTTGAAAACCCCTGGTGTAGAGCAATGATTCCCAACCTGGGGTACGCGTACCCCTGGCGGTACGCAATAGGTTGTTTATGGATACAGAAAAATAGTTAGTTATTATGGCAGATAAAATTATATATTATGTATAACAAATTAATAGTATAAAAAAATTATTAGGTAAAAAATGTTTCTTGCAACAATCACAAACTTTATTATACATTTCAAAATTCAAAAATAGAAATGAAAAGTTATGCTGCCGATTGTACAATGCAACAGATCAATAAATGTTGCACATTCGGTCAGTGGTAGTGGGGATACCATTATGTGTGACAGTTTATGCCACGGACTTTTGATGGTTGGGTGTATTACCATTATTATTATTATCTCTCAACAATATCTCCACATGTTGTTTGAAAAAGTATTTATTGTTAGCAAGGAAAAGGACATAGCTAGCTAGTTTCTCCAGATTTTCTCAACAAGTGGTAATTTTTTTTATTATTTATTCAGTATTTTTATTAATTTTTTATTGACAAGACTGTTTATAAAGTCGTACTGCCTTCTGTGTTATGAACTTAGAGGTATGATGGAGTACATGTCAGTACAGTAGAGCAGGGATGGGCAACCCGCGGCCCGAGGGCCGCATGTGACCCACAGAAATATTTTTTGCAGCCCGCATGGCATAAAATATGAATAAATATATCAATTTCCCACCTTAATGAGATATTCACCAAAAATTCAAACGTTATTTTCTACAACTTATATTTGTGAATAGTTTTTCGCAATGAATTTAGTAAAAATATAAACAAGAAACCGACTAACAGACACATGGAAACTAATTTAAAAGTAGCGGTGACTAATATTTGGTTAAATATTTCCAATATATTACGTTTAGATCAGTGCCAGAAGCTATATTAAGTATACCTATGCTAATTTATAATTATATATGAATAAAGAATTGTGATTTACCGACAGTTTCCCCCTCTTTTCTCTTGTGTGCAGCCCACATCAGTTCAAAAGTTTTTAAATGCAGCCCTTACTTAGAAAAAGGTTGCCCATCCCTGCAGTAGAGCATCGATTATCCAACTCAGTTGGGGACTGAGGTTGGTCAGATAACTGAAAAAACGGATAACCAAAAAGTATGAAAAAATACATTATTAGTATAGTGTATTAGTATATTAGTATATCCCATGTAATAAGCATATTAGTATATTGCTGTTAACCTACTTCGCGTTGAATTTTCATCAATGTTAAGCCTAACAATTTTTTTTTAAAATAATAATCATCGTTAAATTATTTCTTTCTTTTGTACAAAATAAATACAGAAATAAAGAAAATATAGAACATTAAGCCTGGTTTAAATCCTGGCCTTCCTATCATGGTCGAGCCAGTGTTTCCAGCTAAAACACGCAAAAATTTAACAAAAATAATATTAAAGTAGCCAAGACATAGCCAAATATTGTAGCGCCACATCACTAGCGGACATTTGAATTTGCCGACTAGAATGCAGTCGGTTAACCGATGTGATGGTTGATCGGGGAGTCAGATAATCGATGCTCTACTGTACTTGCAATTTGGCACAGAGTATTAGGTGCCCAAATCATGCGCGCAAAAAAAAAAAAAACACCAGACTTGTAGATACTCGGGACCGAGACTAGCGTCAAAATAAAATTCGAAATGGCAACACTGTCTACAAACAGGCAGTGCAAGATTTGCACATGCGTTGCTCGTTGGGAAGTTAGAAATGCCATGGCGGTACGCTAATGAAAAAAAGGTGGGTACCGCTGGTGTAGAGCAATGTCAATCGATAATATTGCTCTGAATTTTTCTTCTTTCACATCTTGAAATTTTATAGAAAATGCTGAAAATTATTGTGGTCATCTAATCAGTTTTTTAAATTATGCTTATAAAATGACAAAGTAATGGAAAAAATTTTTGAAGCATTATGGTTTTGTGCCTGTCTGATAATGTTAAACTCCTATTTTTCACTCCCATTGGCATTGTAACAAAAGACAGTTTTAACACAATCTTTAATTTTTTGCAACATTTTACTGGTGCCCGAGCTACATTTTTGGCTGGTTACATTCTATAGAAGTAAAGAGGTTTTATCTATGTAAAAGACGGCCAGTAATTGAGCAGTAACAAAGCCTGCATTATTGCTCAATTATTTTGGATGATTCATTTTGCTTATTATCTGTAATATCTAAATTCACTTTTGTTATTTAGCTACTTAAATTTGTTACTGTGTATATTTTGATACAATAAGCCATGTTATTTAAAACAATCTACTAACCGTTACTGTAGCTAAAATTTGTTATGTTAGACATCTGATTAAATGTTTTAGTTTATTCTTTAAGAACATCATCAGTTGAAATTTTATTTTTTCATTCACTTCTGCAAACCACATCACATGCATTTTTCATTTTTTCATGCATTTTTTATTCAGCTTTTTTGAATTTTTATTCTTGGCATCCACCATTTAGATTTTTGGCTTAAAATATCTCCACTGTAGTACATCTACACACAGAGATTTACTTCATAGCAATAAAATGTATAGCAAAATTTTTTTGTTACGTTATTGTGGTTATTACTGTGGTTATTACAAAGTGCAAGAAATCATGATTTCTTGCACTTTGTAATAACATGATTTCACATGATTTCTTTGCACTTGTTTAGAAAGAATAGCTCATATTTCTGTTTGCCAGGAGCCTTCTTTAATGATCAGTTTGATAGAAGGGAAGAATAAAGTTGAAGACTATATACACAATGAGAGCTTGATTAATTAATACAAAGTTTTGCAAGTTATGAGTCTCTGCTTATTTTTTCCTCAGACATTATTCATGGTGGTTTGATAGACAAATTTCTTATGGAAAAAGCCATTTGTATTCTAAAAATTGTTGGTGGATGGAAGTATCCATGATGATTATCAAAACAGTTCACTATGGTCTTGAATATTTTCTAAAAAATGAGGTGATAAATGAGCAGAAGGTTGTAGGCGGGCAGTAAAATAGAAGTTGACTGTATAATTAATAATTTATTAAATTATAACAAATATAAATGTCAGGTGAATTTAAAAGAGAGAAAACAAATTTTGACACTAATTATATTATGGAATTTTACAGGCATTTTCTAAATTTTTTATAATATATATTTTGATAAAATTAGCAATATTGAGTTTTGAATTAGAATTTAAAATGAATAATAAAATAAAATAAAAAAAATGAATTTGGAACTTATTACTTACAATTAAATATTATTCTTTAGTGAAAAGAGAAATTTGAGTCTAATGTTATTCTGGATTTGATTTACTTGGCATTTGCTGTGTTTGTTAATAATGTCATAAATCAAATCTTGAAAGAAATGTTTCACTAGAAACAATGTCTAAATTTTTAAAAGTTTTAAATTAGTTATCTGTAAAAAGTTTAAGAGAAACATCAATAAAACCAAAACTCCAGCATAAATTTGTGAAAAATTTAAATGAAAAATGTAAAAAAAAAAAAAAAATTCAATAGCTTATCAGGAGCTATCATCATGAGGTTAAAAGCCATGTTTGAAAATAGAACAAAAATTCAAATGTGAATTTGTAAATATTGTGAAGGTATTATCTGATTGGTCATTGATGTAATGATTGTGGTGTTTCCACTAGTTTCTGTGGGAAAATTATAAAAGGACCTTAAATAAGGATGCATGCATAATGGAGGGTGGTGTTATCCTTGAAAATGATGGCAACATTTTTCTTACAAGGTCTGTATATCTCCAATAACTCTAGGTGTTTGAGTGCTGGTGATTTCCAGCCAGAGAGCTCTCAACACTCATGGCCATATTTACTACCAAGGATTGAGATTTAGAGTTCAATTACCATTCACTATACTTTTTGTACATGAATGCTTATTGGTTAATTTCTAACTTCAATTCTTGATCCTTGGTTGTGAACATGGTCATCAAACTTCTAGAGTTTGATGACCATGTTCACAACCAAGTTAACCTGATAATGAAGCTTAAAGTTGTCATAAAGATTTGTTTGTTTTTTTTCATTAAATTTCTCATAAATTTTTGCTGGCGTTTTGGTATTGGTGTTTCTATATTATTATTCGATTTTTGAATTGGTTATATTATATAAAATTTACTGTAGTTATCACTAACAAAAGTTTTAAATTAAAACTAAAAATTAAAAAAAAGATTGAAAATAGAAATATTTAAACCTGGGATGGGATTTTAACAAAAATAAAAAAATATATATTTCAATGCATTTAAAATCTTTGACAACTAATAGTTGTTTTGACTAGTATCAAACATTTAAGAAGTCAGAAATTATTTTAAAAAACCGAGTATATGTATACTGTTTTAAGATGAATCCAATTAACTCGTAATCATTAATCTATAATCTGCAAATTAAATCATTGAGATTGACAAGTTTAATTATTACTCAAGTTTAAGAGTTTAATCTAGTATTGACATGTGATGAATACTGATTTTAACTTTGAATATTTAGTCTTTAGTAAATTTATGAAACAATGACACACTAAATGTTATTCTTTTATAGTTTAACTATTTTATTTTTTAATAATTATGTAAAAAAAATCAGATGTACAGATACTATTGTTTTAAATATAGGAGGGTGATCAAGTTTCAACATTTTCAATTGAAAATAGACAAGCAGGAGTCAATAGGGTAAATATATTTGTCTAATTATAATTATTTTAAATTATATAATTTAATATTAATTTGTTCCAGTGTATATTTATATAATTCTATTAACTGCTATTAAATTCTGTTATATCTGAAGTGGTAATTTACAGTAATTTATATTTTATTTTATTAACATGAAAGTCTGTATATTTTTTGTAATCAAAACACAAATAATAATATATGTCTGAATTTCTGAATAATGATAGAAATAATATTATTTATAAATATTATAATAGTAAATTTATAATAGATCAATGATTTGGTATGAATAAATATGATCTTCAAAATTTGTCAAAACCAATAAATAAATTTAAAACAGTACATTACAAAACCAATGATATACTTTTTAATAAGTTTTATTTTATAATAAATGGTCAATAAAATAAAATTTTTAAATTACTTTTGCATTTTCAAACATGACAGCTTGTTTGGTAAGTAGAATCTGCAAGAAAAAGATCTATTGTTTCAATGTTACAAATGTTATTGTGAAATTTAATAATTTTCAACTGTTTACTGTCATTATAGTAAGGAAAAGTGAATGCATTTTTTTTTATAATAATCATTGCTATGAGTAAGCTCAATCAACAGCCAAAAATTATTTTTCAAAGTCTTAAATTTCGAGATAAAGGTTGCACTTTTGAACCAACAGGTTTTTTTTCTTTACTTTTTTACTGGAGATAATGTTTACTAATAAATCATAGATATAGAGAGAAATTTTTCATATACTATTACCTATTTAATAGTCTCTATAAAAAAAATATAACGGGAAAAGTGAAAATATTAATAAAATAAAAGTTACAGAAAAATAATAAACAAGAAATATTATATAAAATAAAAGTAAAATTATATGTTAAAAAAGCTTACATTTATTTGAGTACTCATATAAATAACACTTAAATGAACAGTGCTGCTTTATTTCATTTTATTATTATTTTCATTTTTGTGCTTTCCCATTC
Source organism: Centruroides vittatus (assembly GCF_030686945.1). Taxonomy (NCBI): domain Eukaryota; kingdom Metazoa; phylum Arthropoda; class Arachnida; order Scorpiones; family Buthidae; genus Centruroides; species Centruroides vittatus. The sequence continues at coordinate 342,377 of NW_027122531.1, forward strand.
ATTCATTTTTATTTATTGTTATGGTGGACTTTCACAGTCTACCAGATGTAAAGAAACAGTGTTGTTTGAATATTTTTACAGGGGGTGCTCAAAAAGTATCAGACCTTTATTTTTCCCATGTAAACCAATGATGCACAGGAGGCCTCCTTCGGCGGAGATGTGGAGGGGACAGTCATGTGCAGTCCCGAATTTTTCCCTGCCTGCATGAAGCATCAGTCGCTGGCAGTCGGCCTATGAGTGAGGATGTATAGTGAGCACTCATCGGATTCCATTAAGTTGGAAAATGACTGAACAACGTGAGCAGCAATATTGCATGAAATTTTGCTAAGAGCTTGGTGATACCCAAGCAAAAACCATTCGCAAGATTCAACAAGCTTTTGGGTATGATGCCATGAGCAACACACAGATAAAGGAATGGTACAACCGCTTCAAAGATGGCCGCACATCAGTGGACAGCGAACTGCGTTCATGCAGACCCTCAACAAGCCGAAATGAGACTGTCATTGAGCAAGTGCAGACTTTGGTCGTGGTGAACCGTCATATCACAGTCAGAGAACTTGTGAACAAGACAGGAGTAAGCCTGAACACGGTTCACTGTCCACTAATGTGCAGCCATCTTTGAAGCGATTGTACCACTCCTTTATCTGTGTGTTGCTCATGGCATCACATCCAAAAGCTTGTTGAATCTTGCAAATGGTTTCCACTTGGGTATAGCCAAGCTTTTGGCCAAATTTGATGCAATATCGCTGCTCATGTTGTTCATTTTCCAAAATACTGAATCCGACGAGCACTCACTATATGTCCTCACTCATAGACCGACTGCCAGTGACTGATGCTTCCTGCGGGCGGGAAAAAAAATTTGGGACTGCGCATGACTGTCCCCTCCACATCTCCACCGAAGCAGGCCTCCCGTGCGTCATTGGTTTATGTGGGAAAAATAAAGGTCTGATACTTTTTGAACTTCCCTCACATTCCTTGAACTTTGGATATGCAAAGGTATTTTAGTAGAATATAGACCATTTACTATAATTCAGAAAGGTTTTTATTTTTTCTTTTGACATGGAAACATAAACATATGTTATTGACTCTGCTCCTATTCCATAATTCAAAGTTAGGTTTCAAAATAGACAAACCTTTACATTTTGCAATAATTTTGGTTATCATCTTATAAGCTTTTTTAGAAGAAAATATAATTGTTATTACTTTGGGAAATGTAAGAGAAGTAATTTAATTATTTTGAGGAGTGTAATAAATGTAATGGAAGAAGAAAATGTTTTGGAATTTTGATAATATCTCTACTTAGAGAGTATATCTATTACATACATGTTTTGGAATATTTTTTGATGCTTATAAAAAGTATTTTTTACAAATTAAAACAATATAGTATTTTCATACAAAATTTTTCTGATTATAAAGTAAAAATGATGATGATATAATCTGCTATAGTAATTTGATATAGCAATTTTAATATTTTTTTTCCTGTATTTTAATTTTTTTAGCCACCACGATACAATTCTCGAGTGAAACAATATCCTCTTGCCTTGATTCTTTCACCAACAAGAGAATTAGCATCCCAGATTTATGAAGAAGCTTGCAAATTTTCATATCGTTCTCGTGTTCGACCTTGTGTTGTTTATGGTGGTGCTGATCCAGTTCAGCAGATGAAAGATTTAGATCGTGGATGTCATCTCTTGGTAGCCACTCCTGGAAGGCTTGTTGATATGATGGAAAGAGGAAAAGTCAGTTTAGAGTTAGTGAAGTAAGTAAAATTTTTTTAATAAATATATTAACTATTTTATTTTAATAAATTAATATATAAAATTAATTTGTGAATATTAGGTACCTTGTCTTAGATGAAGCTGACCGAATGCTTGATATGGGTTTTGAACCTCAAATTCGTCGGATTGTTCTAGAGGATAATATGCCACTTGTTGGAAATAGACAAACACTTATGTTTTCTGCAACATTTCCAAAAAAAGTACAAGTGAGTATGATAGCCAAAAACAAATAAATTATTATTAGTTAATGTTTCCAAGTATTAAAAAATAGTTCAGTTATCAAAATAAGTAAAAGTTTTCTTTTATTTATTTTGATAACTGAACTATTTTTTAATACTTTGTTTCAGTAAATTAAAATTTTACATGACGAGTGAGCCAGAAAAAAATTATGTCAGTTATCAAAATAAGTAAAAGTTTTCTTTTATTTATTTTGATAACTGAACTATTTTTTAATACTTTGTTTCAGTAAATTAAAATTTTACATGACGAGTGAGCCAGAAAAAAATTATGTCAGTTATCAAAATAAGTAAAAGAAAACTGACAATTTTTTTCTGGCTTACTTGTCATGTAAAATTTTAATTTACCAAAACAAAGTTTGCTTTCACTGGAAAATGTCAGGAAATTTTGTGGTAGTTTCAGGGAAACTCATATTTTGTGTAAAGTCCAGGAAATTCATTGATGAATTTTTTCAAAAATTTACATACATTAAATTGATAGTTTTTGAATAAAGGAATTTTTAAAAGCTAAAAATGTTTTAAAATTATTTTGCATTTTTCAGTTGGTCTGTATATTGTGCAATTATAACATTGCTGTTTTATGTAAGTGTGGAATATAAAACAAAACCGAATTAATTCAATAGCCATATATAATTTTAACAAAAAAATTATATATGGCTATTTTTGAAAACTAATTTAAAGCAAGCTTGCCTAAACTTCTCGAATATATTAATATTAGATAGTCTGGGATGCCCCTAGTGGGCATTACAGCAGCAGTGGTGTCATTCCATGGTATAAATAATAAATTCCTATTACAAATAAAAATAATAATATACTAAATTATACTGTTGATTTAAATAATAGCTGAAAATTATTGCTAGGGACACCCCTAGCAATGAGTTCTAGGCCTTCTGTGACAGATTACAGATATACAAACAGTGGGATCAATGGCTTATATAAGTAGATGTTGAAATTATTAGAGATGTTATCCATCAGTTTGATACTGATTCAGTTCTTGCTTATATCCATACTCCACAGGTTGGTAATACTACTGTTGGTAATAAATGAAAGCCTAAAAGCCTATTGGTTTAGAAAATATTGACTTCATTCACTAACAGTTTAAATTCAAATATAAAAAAATAAAAGTTTACAAATCAATTTAATGGTGATTTTGGTAAGCAGAAATATATAAAATATTAAATAAACTATGGTTGATTTTTATTCACTAAATACAAAGAAATAACCAAAAGAAAATTTAAAGGAACAATTAGATTTGCATAAACATTCTGTCAATGATACTTAGAAATAGCTTTAATAGGAGCATTAGCAGATAATAGCAATAAAATTTGATTCAATTAATTAGGAATTGAGAGAATTGAAGAAACATTATCAACATTTTTTGATGCTTTTGATTAATAATGAAATATATTCATATATTTTAATCATTGTAAAATTAGATTTTGTTTAATTGAAAAATTTAAAAGAAATCAGTTAAAATTGATACTTTGTTATTACAGGAACTTGCAAGAAATTTTCTTGATAATTACATATTTCTTGCGGTTGGCCGTGTTGGCAGCACATCTGAAAATATAACACAAAAAATTGTTTGGGTAGAAGAACATGATAAACGTTCCTTTTTATTAGATTTGCTCAATGCTGCAGGATTAAAAAGTGGCACACCAAGTAAGAAGGATTTAATTATACAATGAAATTATTAAATTTATCCCCTAAGTATTATTTGAAATTTATTTTGTGCATTATTTGTTTACCAGTTTATACTTTGAACTTTCTAGCAAGAGATTCACTTACTCTTACCTTTGTGGAAACAAAGAAAGGTGCTGATGCTCTTGAACACTTCTTACAAAAGGAAGGTTATCCTGTCACCAGTATTCATGGTGATAGATCACAGAGAGAGAGAGAAGAAGCCCTGTGGTCATTTCGTTCGGGTCGTACACCCATTTTAGTTGCAACAGCTGTAAGTTCATAAAATAATAATAAATTAATTCATATATTTTATTTAGTGATGTAAATTAAAATAAAATGTTCATTTAAAGCATATTTTTATTTAATATTTTTACATCAGATTAAAAAAATTATTTATTTTAGTTCATTGATATATTTTCAAATAAATTTGAACAATTTCTTTAGTTAAATTATATTCAGTTATGAATTTATTCCAATGAAATGTTTTTCTTACCAAAGCTTTAAATTGAATATGTAGTGAAATGAAAAACCAAATTTTTGATGTTGCCTAACAAAAGCTGTAATTTCAAGCATGCATTCAAATATTTTTTTTATACATGTCAGTACTCCTTTGACACACGATAAGTAAATACATGCATTTGGTTTCTTACTTAATACTTCAATACTTCAACATTTTGTAGAACACTACAAAATGTTGAAGTATTGGAGTATATACAGTAAGTTGGAATTCTGAAATGATGTTGCATCACAAGCAGCAAATAAACATTAAATTCTTCATAAGACTTGGTAAAAACATTTTATTTTCTTAAAGAAGAATATAGTAATGATATTATTTCACTCACAAATGGTATAAGTGTTTTAAAGGAAACCACAAAAAGAGGATTATTTCTGCTCAGTTAGGCTGGCTTTAGCAAGAAATGAAGAAATAATTACCCAACTTTATGAAGAGATCAAAAGTGGCTGTAGACAATCAATAAATGATTTGGTCAACATTTTGGAAAGTTCGTAAAGTTCTATAAGTGCCATTCTTCATAATAATTTGAAAATTTATTACATTTGTTATATTGCTGTTCTGAGGAAGTTAACAAATGAGTAATGTGAAGAACATGTATGCATCAGTGGAGAACTAATTAACACAGTTAATAAAGCCCAACATAGTCTAAACAGAGTGATTATGACTGATGAAACCTGATGATTCTTGTAGGACCCACAGTACAAAAACACCTCATCAACATAGAAATCAGCTCCTTCCCAAGGCAGAAAAAAAATTTTATTTTAACAGATGAAAAAGAAACATAATGCTTGGGGCATGTTTGATGTGAAAGGCCTGATTGATTATTTTATTCATATCTGAGAAGCAAAAATTATAGCGTAAAGTTAATCCTCTAGAATTGACACTTATGTATGTATATAATATATTACTAGAGATACCAGCTTTAGATAGTATAGATTTTCTGTAGTTTCTACAGGAAGCCATGGATAACTATCTAAAAATTACAGAACTATTTTTTAACACTCTAAATGAACACTCTAATGCAATGGTTCCCAAAGTGGATGCTACTGCCCCTCTGTGGATAGTGAGTAAATCTGGGGAGGGCAAAAAAGCAAGTGGGCAGCAGGGAGGTGCTGGAGGCAGGGTACAGTTAACAGTTAGGTAAAGGTTTGGTTCACTGACAATTTTTTGTCTGTTAAAACAGGTAAGAAGAAACATGTTTAATGGTTTCAGATGATGAGAACAATATATGGTAAAGACACAAAGTATGAGGTTCATTGAAAAGTTTTCCTAAGAATATTTCCAAGCTTTTCTCACACAAGAGAAAATGGGTTAGGGACATTCAGTATAAGTTTTTGGAACCAAGGGACAATGGCTCAAAAAAGTTTAGGAATCACTGCTCTAATAACAATAAATGGTAACAAGATGTCTAAACATGTTAACTCTTGCTGAGTTCTTAAATGTAACATTTTGATAATTCTCTATGCCATCAGTGTGATACTTACAATGAGAAAGTTTGAATTAGTGTAAGAAGATATATTTTCTTTAGAAATGTGTGTGCGCCAAGTTATGTCTGTTGTTATATGTTAGGATACAAGATCCTAACAAGCCATCAAAGACTATATGAATTGGACAGAACATTTCTATAAGCTCATATATTTGGTGACTGATGTGAACAAAATGTTGATTTTAGAAATGCATGCAGGTGCTTACTACTGACATAACATTGGGTTAAGGAATGACAGAATTTGATTTGATAGACTACTAGTTTGTCAATGTTAACTTTATATATGTAAATTGCTAGTATCAACTATCAAATCAATCAGTGTATTCATAGTAATGACATGGATGCTCAGACATTGGAAACTTTCAATTTACAAGCAGCTAACTAAGGGTCTGTCTGAAAATTGTTCTATGCATGACTGAGATGCATAGTTAGGCTCAAATCAGTCCAAAATGACTGGCACTTGTTTATAAAAATGACATATGCTTTTCTGATGTTACAATAGAATACTCTGGAAAAGCGAAAATTGAAAAGACCAAGTAGTGTATGCATGGCATAGACAAAATGGAAGATTTCAATAATTATATGAATTTTATTCTATCAAAAGAGATACATCCATTTAAATTTGTTTTAATAAAATCTGTTATTTAATAACTGATGAATAAATATTCTAAGCTTTAAGAAGAATCTTACAAGGGGACCTTACGGTTTCGGAAATTCAGTTCCGGATGAGACTTCGCAGGTTAGTAGTATACCTCAAGGGTGTCCACCCAGAAAAATTTTAAAGCACACTAGCCAGAAGATTCCGAATAAAAAGGCTGTAAAGTTTTAAGCGCAACTCATATACTGATTGATTCTACAGCATGGCAACGTAGCGAAATTGGCTGAGTCTGTAGCTAACTTTCTTGCCATGCGGGTGAACCGGGTTCGATCCTACTGCTGCCTTTTTTTTTAATTGTTTTAAAAATTATAATTTTTAAATAAAGCCAATGATCCAAAAATATTATTAATTAAATTATAAATAATTCTACTTTATTTATGAAATGACTGTTACAGCTAATTAAAATGTGAATTAAAGATAATATTTTATTTTTAAAAAGTTACATACAAAGTTTCAAATGCATTTTTAATGGAGGTAAATTAAAACTTTAATTACCACTATAACAAATTTTTGGGTAGGGTTTTATTTATATAAAAATTTTTACAATATTATCTTTATTTGTCAATTTTTTATTTTACATACAATCACCAGAATGATAATTATCATAAAAACATTGAAAACAAAAACTATTTTGACATCTTGCACAATTTATGAAGGACGATTGTTTACACGAACAACCTTTTTTTAAAAGATCTATTGGAAAACATACTTCGTTTACATTCATAAAAATTTCTCTTTCATCAGAAAGCCTGGAAGCCTACCAGGCATACCGGATCATTTCATTAAAAATTGGCGATGACAGTTGATGATGCACTATTGATTGTATTTTTATATAGTCTTCACAGGAGTTTATTTCTCTATTATTTTCAATCAGATATGCGCAATTTTGTATACATTTTATTAGATTTTTTTACCTATCTATAAAAATATACGTCACAAGGTTAAACAAGAGGAGTACATTTTGGTGGAATCACTTTAACTGTACAAGTCTGTGATTTTTTTTGTCATCCTGAAAGATTTCGTCATATAATTCAGGCTTTGTTTGTTCATCCCAAGAGTCAATAATAGAAACTGTTCTTTTCCCACATAAGACTTTAAACAATGGTTGAGAAAGTCAATATAAAGTCCTGTCGTTAGTTTCCCAGATTTTGAAAACGTTATTACGACATTTTTATATTTTTGTGCATATTCATTTACTGTTTTTTTGAACTCGGGGACCAAAGTTACCAGTTGCTTCTTGTAAACAAACAAATAGGTTTTCCAATAGATCTTTTAAAAAAAGGTTGTTTGTGTAAACAATCGTCCTTCATAAATTGTGCAAGATGTCAAAATAGTTTTTGTTTTCAATGTTTTCATGATAATTATCATTCTGGTGATTGTATATAAAATAAAAAATTGACAAATAAAGACAATATTGTAAAAATTTTTATATAAATAAAACCCTACCCAAAAATTTGTTATAGTGGTAATTAAAGTTTTAATTTACCTCCATTAAAAATGCATTTGAAACTTTGTATGTAACTTTTTAAAAATAAAATATTATCTTTAATTCACATTTTAATTAGCTGTAACAGTCAATTCATAAATAAAGTAGAATTATTTATGATTTAATTAATAATATTTTTAGGTTATTAACTTTATTTTAAAAGTTATAATTTTTAAAACAATTAAAAAAAAAGGTGGCGGTAGGATGGAACCCAGCTCACCCACGTGGCAAGAAAGTTTGCTACAGACTCAGCCATTTCGCTACATTGCCATGCTGTAAAATCGATTGGTATGAGCTGTGCTTAAAACTTTAGAGCCTTTTTTTCGGAATCTTCTGGCTAGTGCGCTTTAAAATTTTTCTGGGTGGACATCCTTGAGGTATACTACTATACTAACCTGTGAAGTCTCATCCCGAACTGAATTTCCGAGACCGTAAAGTCCCCTTGTTAGTTATATGGATTTTTTTTTTTTATTTATATATTTAATTACTTAATATAATTAAATTTATAAAATTAATAAGTTTGTTTTCAAATTACAATGTTATTTTAGAATGAAATTAAACTAGTTTATGAATATCTTAAAATTAGAATGATCAGAAGTGGGATGAATGGGATCACTCCCGTCCACTCTTTCCTTCCCAAACATGTCATCATTTTGCATTATTGATAGCCCACTTCTCAGATTGGCTTCTCTGCATTGCTGTGTAACAAAGTATTTAATTATTCGAAGAGATATAGTATAAAATTTTGGTACATACGGACATTTATGATGGAATTTCCTATTAATAATAACAGTTTTAATGAAATTGGCTTATCATATTTTGTAATCATTTTGAGTTAAGTGTCATTTGGCAAATAGAAACATAATTTTGACATTTTCAAACTGGATTTCTGGATGTGATGCAGCATTGTCAAGAAACAAAATCCACTTTCTATTTTGGCTCATTTTCTTTTTATCTTTTTCTGCACTGTTATAATTTCTTACATTACCCAGGCTTTTCTGTTTGATTTCTATTCGGTTTCAAATTTGTAACATACAATTCTTGGTTTTTTCTAATTACTAGGCTTTTTGTGTTTTTCACTTAAATTTGCACATAGCAGAACTGTTTAGGCAGTTTTTGCTACTTTGTCATCAGAAGATGATTCATCTTTCATCTTTGTTTTTGGGAGAGCAGGAAAAAAAGTGCTGTTTTGTTTTCATTCAAAACACAAGTATTTTCTGAAGAATAACTAGTAATAACAGTAGCAATATAGCAGCACAGTGGAAGGAAGCTTAAGCTTCAACTGTGCTACTATATTATGTGATTCTGTACATGATTCCTCACAAACAGCTTTGAATTTGATGATTTGTCACTTTTGAAACATTTCAAGCCATATATTTGAGGCTGTGAAATTATATCTGTTAATTTTTTCATTAATAGTATTTCTCTTGTTTGTGACATTCAATAATTTTCATTTTTTATTTTAATGTTGATGACTTATGTAGTGCTATATTGACACTTGAAAATTCTCTTTTCAACATAGAGAGATTTTTGCTTCTGCATATTGAATACTTACATCCAGCAGTTTCTGGAACAACGTTTCATCAATAACAAGATGATTATTTGTGTGTTTCCTACTTCCTGACAATCTCATTTCTCTCATATTAATCTCTGTTATTGGTGCTGCACTTAAAAAATAGGGTTTATCAAGGATATGTTGCAAAATTTGAGTCTTGAAAGACATTGCCACATGTGGCAATGCATTTACTCTCACCACATCACAGAGGATTAATTACAGTTAGCTGTTAAAAACACTGGTCATTGCCTTCAGATTTTACTTTCAGAATGGGAACCACATTGAGCAGTATCCTGTGTATTACTAATAAATGTTTTTTCCTTGCAGTGCCAACATTCATAGATGTAAGTTTTGGTACTGAATTTTGTTTGGAAATGTCTTTCTTAGCCTGAAATGTTACCATATCAAATTTGGTGATATTTGGACTGCTGAATATCTCTCTAGACAGCATTGAATAAGGATACTTAATTACAGTCACTTGTTATCTTGTGTAGCTACAGTAAGGTGTTTATGGTCCTTATACCTTTTATACGAGATCAGATGCTAAACAGATGACTACATGGCAACATGCTAAACAGGTGCCATTTTGGCACCTGTTTAGCATGTTGCCATGTAGTCAAAATGGCACCTGTTTAGCATGTTGCCATGTAGTCAAAATGGCACCTGTTTAGATTTGTATTTGTAACCTGTTGTAGATGTGATACTACTAAGTTTCTTTATTTTCCATACTGATAGGAATTATTTACTGGACTTGCTACATCATAAGTGAAGGAATTTCCAACTACTTGTTATATGGTTCATTAGTAGTACTAATTTGTTCATCTCACTACTAACCATTTTGATAAGGTGATGATTAGGAAGAGATCTGTTGTCATGGTCATATATGAATTTGTGTATCATAATAAAATATTTCCAAAAGTTACTAACAACTTTAAGATTTGTATTTGTAACATGTGTTTTAGTAACTTACTTTGTTTTTTAATTATTTTTTTGACTAGCTAGATACTCTTATAACTTTCATCTATTACCCAATTTTCAATTTAGTTGAAACTTTGCATATACATGTATTCCTGGTGAAAATACATTTTTTTTTTTTTTTTTTAGTTTGCAAACAGTTTTAGCAAAAACTTCAAAGAGAATAATATATGTTAGATTAAATGTCAAACCAAGAAGAATTTTGATGATTTAGTGTTCCATATATAAAATTAAAAAGTAAAAAATAAATTTTCTTCAACTTTCATTATATTCTTTGTATTATGTGACCAAAAATAAGTGTGAGCACTCATGTTTAGAAATATTCTTAGTTACACTTTGTCAACTTATATGAGCTTCTCATGAGCATGTTGTTTTTATTTTTGGTTGCATAATACAGTCAAACCTGTTTTCATGCGAGGGGGATAGGGACCGCATAAAAGAAAATGCATAAAAAAATCGCACAAAACTTCACGAGTAGCTATAAAAAATAGTTTTCGCAACACAATTAAAAAAATATTTTTATTATGTGGTGAATAGGGACCACATAAAAAAAGTCTCACGTAGAAAATAACTCGAAACTGTACGAAATAACTAGGAATTGCTTTTTTAACTCCTTGGGCCTTTTTCTGCAACACCTAATGGGGAAAAAATCCTCTAAGAATTTTAATTTTTATATTAATTAATTATTTCTATTTAAATATGAATCTAACATTAAAAAGTTAAAAATAATCGTTAAATAATGATTTTATTTGATAAATATAGCTGCAGGAAGTGTTATTTCATTTAACAAGGCGTGAAATTTCACACCTGCAATCTAAAGCTGGAGGGGAGCTAACTTACCCCATCTGTTCAAATATAACATAATATTTATGGTTTTTATGCTATTAAAATAAGAGGGGACCGAAATAAACGTATGAGAAAAAAATTTTACTGAATAAAAAATGAAAAAACCTGCTGATGTCATAGAAAACAACCAATAGAGTTTTTAAAAATTTTACAGGAGTGAATTATGCTCCAATTTGATTGAAATTTTCATATACCGCACAAAAAAAATCGCACAATACAAATCGCACAGAAAAAGACCGCACAAAAACAGGTTTGACTGTACTAATAATTTTTTTAAAACATGAAAAAAATTTATTGTTCACATTTTAGTGCATTTATATGAATAAAAAGTTTCTTTAAAATTTTTATTTTTTGCTTTTATTATTAATCATTTTAAGTCATTTATATATTTTTCATTCTTTGTTTTACATCGAAATATAAGATGTTTTGTTATACTTGAATATTTATTTTTATTATTCTAGTATTTTTTAAAAGTTATTTGTTAATTTAGTTAGCTTAATTTTATTTCTTTAATTTTTAAGGTTGCAGCAAGAGGATTAGATATTCCAAATGTAAAGCATGTAATCAATTTTGATTTGCCCAGTGATATCGAAGAATATGTGCATCGAATTGGACGTACTGGAAGAGTAGGCAATTTGGGTAAGTAACATTCATAAACTTACAGAAATGTTTAGAATTGATCTAATTATATAATTTTAATGATTTTGTTAAGTTATATTAAGTATATGTAATTCATTTTGTTGTTTTTTATTGTATATATTTTTTATGGTAGAAGCACACAAATATATTTTGTATAATTACAAGAATTATTCAAATACTTTCAGTTGAATAACTCGTAATCGGTAGTTTTAATTTGTCACCATTTGCTGTTAACATGATACATCAAAAACAATGATAGTTTATTTCAAAACAATACTTTTCTGCTAATTACTTTTGTCATTTAAGATGAGAACTCATTTATATTGTCCTGAAAAGAACAACTAGAGTTCACAATAAAAATTATTCTTTTGATGACCATAAAATATGTGAAGCCTGTTTTCATTATCAAGTGAATGAAGCTTATAACATAGTCACTCTTCTAATATGTCACTCCTTTGAAATACACCCTTGGATTACCCAATTATAGCAGTATGGTTACAGTTCTTGGGCAATGTGAGGTGGTTAGTTTTGTTTATTTACAGATAAATTGTAATTAAAGTTCGATTAGCATCATGTTACAAAAAAATGAATGAACTTTTTATAATGAAAATTCAGATTTCAAATCACAGTTTTATAGAATAAATACTTTAGAATTAATATGTCCTATGAAAAATTTTACATATTAAAATAACAACATAAAAATATATGTAGATAGTGGAGGCATACACCACAATCATTAAAAATGAAATGCAAAAATAAAAATCGGGTGTTAAAATGCACAGAAAGATATCAAAAACAGTTCTAATTACTCCAAGTACTTCCCTTTGAGTCAATGCAAACTTCTTTAGAAATACAGAAAATGGAACAAACCTTTTTAAAAAATTTTTAAATTTCAATGGGTGTCTAATTAATCTAAAATTATGAAATTATTAGCATTACTTCATTTTGTCTTTACCTATACTTCTTGAGTCTTCTTTGATTCACAATAACAGTTGATAATCAAAGGCTTCTTTATTTTACTAGATAGTGTCAACTTATACTCTCGTTCCAGAAACAATTCTATGTATTGTGTGCATACTTTGTCTTTAAAGGATTTAGTGACTGAAACATTGAATACCTATAACTGGGAGGTCATGCCTTTAGGTATAATAACTATGCCAGTGTTCATTTCTTGTATCCTATTCTTCACTCTATGAATGAAGTGTCTTTGAAAACTATCCAGTGTACTGTACCTGGATGATGATGATGGACTGAATTCAACCACTCCAGCACCTGTCATCAGTCATCCATGATGTTGGATACAATGAACAATCATTCCTATTGGAAGAATTTGCACAATGTTTTCTACTTCACTATCACATACGTGGAAATTTTTCCATGTCTTGTGACTGCTAACCTGACACTTAATCTTAACTCTTTATTTTCTGTTGTCTTCACACAAACAGATCAGGTATATTCATTGTTGTGGTATTCAATGTTTTCAGGCAGATCACTAATCTACACATTGAAAATCTTTGTGAGCACTTTTCCCACATGTACTACACAATCTGTTCATAGAGTTACTTGTCCAGTTTTCAGAACCCTTAAAGCTTGAAATGGCATACTTTAGCTTTTAAATTTCATATTTTGTCAATCATAGACATTTTTTTTTTCCTTTTTTATTAATTCCAAATTATGCGGCTGCAACACAATTGTTTGTTGTTTCAGTGTAAATGAAAAAACTATCATTTTGAAAATTTGTTGAAACTTTTTTATTATATTATTTTGTGCACCATATGTTTCAATTGAAGCTGATCAATTCAAAAATTTTCGTTTTCATTTGGTTAAATAAAATAGAAACTTTCTCACAACTGTTAAAATTTAGTATTCTAGCACCAACCTTTCCTGATGAGCATGCAGCTAATGTAAATTTTGTCAATGTTGATTGCTGGATCCCAAATACCTTTCAAATAGTCATAAAATCATAAAAAGTTTATTGCATATTATGTTAAATTTGCATTTGGTTTACATAATTTTGTTATAAAACACTCAGTTTTGATACATTTTAACAATTATATTTACATATACATTCTCTGAAAGAACTTAACTTTTATACTCAATTTCTCCATTGAAATGTCTTTTAGGTTTGGCAACTTCTTTCTTTAATGAAAAAAATCGTAATATGGCATTGGATTTGGTTGAACTTATAACTGAAACTAAACAAGAACTTCCAGAATGGTTAGCATCTGTGGCAAAAGAATTGCAGACTGAACACCGTGCTAATAATCAGAGGCGATGTGGAAGAAGGTAAATATTTAATTAATTGTTGTTACAGCTATTTAATTATATTAAAATCATTTTATTTATTTAAAAATTCAGATATGGAGCAGGAGGCTTTGGATCTCGTGACTATCGACAATTTGGACGAGAACGTACAAATTTGAATAGAAATTTGGGACCAAACAATTATACTTCTGGATTTAATTATGGAAACAACCACTTTTTGGGTACCTACAGAGGTAACTATGGAGGTAACTATAGTCCAGTGACAGACTGGTGGGGAGGTAACTAAATTTAAATTAAAGCCACTGGTAGTAGTGTTTGCTGCATCATCTTTTACAAATTCTATAGTGGCATAAACAAAACAACAAAAAGCACTAAATTTTTTCTATATACTGCACAAAACACTGAATCTATTCAAGCATTCTTACCAATATTTTGCATCTCCAATTGTTCATTAAATATAATTGCATTTGAAATATGGATGTAAGAGATGCATTATTCATTTGTATCTAATATTTCTCAATAGAATACAAATTCAATATATAATTGTGAAAGAAAGTTTTTCTTTCTTAAAAATGGAACACTATTTTTTATGGAAACTGTTGCCAGTGGCCAGTTATTTATAAGTTTGGTAACTGTTTAATGAAATATATCATATTTATGTTTTTTTGTCCCCATTGCTGCACTTGGTGCTTATTGTAATGATATACAAATGGCATTTAATATCTTCAAAGATCAATTTAATAATGTAACAACACTCAGTTGAATTTTAACAGTTTGCCATTTTAAGAACTAAGAGGAAGGAAAAAATAAGGGTAGTAATTTCTAAAAGTTTTAGATGTAGAAAACATACACATAAAAATGAGTTTTGTCTGTAAATTGTTTCTGGATGGGTTTGACGTTACATACAGAGAAACCCTTAGTAAAGAGACCAAATAATTGAATACTACTGGCAGTAGCATTTTATCTCAGCATTATCCCAGCACTGAATCTCATAAATAAATTTATTTAATAAGCCAGTAAATTATTAAATAATTGAAAATAATTTTATTCATATGCTTTGTTTTACTTAACCCAAAGGGTTTCTTTTCCTTAGTGTGTATATGTGATAGTTGACAGATTCAAAATTGTAACAGTATTTTGGGCATTGAGCCTTGTTTAATGCGGGTATATACATATACATATATATATTTATATATATATATATATTAACAGGTTTTTTTATTTACTAAAGTGTTGATTTTTCTTCCTTAAATGTTGTTTCATAACTATTACTAATGATATGTTCTTGATACATCAGATGTCAATTGTATATTGTCTTAATTTTGGTTCTATTATGTTTGTTTATAACAAAGAGCATATCAATTTTATTTATATGTCAAATGATCTGTCATTGGGCACATTTTCTACGTAAGCTAGTTTTTCTCATAGTTATGCTCATCAAAGTATTACAGAGCGATATGATGATATTTGAATTGTTAATTTCATTAATGTAAATTCACTAGTCCTATATAGTTCACCCAATTTACTCTCACCTGAGAGAAATTTTGCACTGCCATAATTTCTTTTCACCGTGTGTATGTGTGTATGTATGTGTGTATGATTTGTTTTGCTTTTGAAAGCAAAACTAGAAAATAATTGTAACTGAACCAACAGCCTTTGTTTATACATGAGCATGCAGCAAGGGGACCCAAATATTATATTATCATCTATATGCAAATGTAATCATGTAGGCTTCATGTAGTTTGCTTGGTAGTTTTGTGGGTTTAAAAAAATGTTATTGTAGTTTTTTGCCGTCCCAAAGGGCAAGACAATGGAATCTAAAGGTAGTGAATTTGTTGATTTATACTATGCCAGAGTGATGTTAAGTAATATATTTATATTATGGGCATTATATCATCATTATTATTGCAAGAAATAAATGCTTGTAAGTTTCAATTTTTAATGAAAGTAACTGATGTTAACTAATGTTATTAGAAATTAGAATTAGAATTTTGACATCACTTTGGCATTTATTATTTGATTTGTGAGAGAAATACTTAATCACTCCATTTAAGTCCTAACAGATATTTAATGTTTATTTATTTCTATTATATAAAAATTCAAAATTTATTTACAATAAAATATACAATAAAATATTCTTTATCTTACAAAACTTATAGCAACAAATATAATAAAAATTAGTTTCCATCTTACGACTATATGACTACGAAGATTTCATTACTTAAAAGATGGAAAATTTTGTATTTCTGTCACAGTGATTGAATAATAGAGCAGCAGAAGCAGACAGATCTTTGTGGAGTTAAAACAAAACGAAGCCTATGTAGAGATCTTTCCTCTCTTGCAAAGGTGCACTATTATTTGGATTGACTGCCACACAGCTGTAGATCAAAAAGTTTCATTTTGGATTTATTAGTCTTTTATTAGTTATTGATGATTTTAACATTCCCTCTTGTAAAAAAATTTAAAAAAGCGATAGTTTATCTTGAGTGAAGAATAAATGTTTTTCCTGCCACAGCTGCAGAGACCTTCCATGTGTTATTTTTCTTCCTTTCAAATAATTATGCATGAAAATAATTTATTGCTAATTCAGAAAAAGTGAATGTTATATATATTTAAAATTCACTTAAGTTGCTATTTTATTTTGACAGCTGTGAATAAGTGCAAATATGATATTTAAACAATGCAAACATGCCATCCTGCCCTGTTTCCCTCTGAAGTCCTTGATAAAGAAGTCCCTTTTTTTATTTTGTTTGTCAATGTTGCATGTTATTGTTTCTAAAACTGAGTAGTGCCTTATTGGAGTGTTTATTTCCTTTTAAATTATTATCATCATTAATATTAAGAATATTATTAATATTATTATTATTATTATATTTTTTCCGATCATTAATATTTGTGATGTATGATGGAATGAAAGAATTGTCATTATAATATAGATATATATATATATAAAAAAATGTTCATTCCAAATGGATGCTCTAAGCATGAATGTTTTATACAAATGTACTTATTAATAATAGCAGGTGAACAAAAAATTTACACTGTGCCTGTGATAAACAGTACACTAATATGTGTACTTTTGTTATCATATTTATACATTTTGTACAGTTTCTGTTAGCTTGTGTGAAAAATCATTACATAGGCATAGAATTATTTCATCTGTCAAATTAACTATGTTAAAAAAAATAAAAAGAAAGATTAATGAATGTAGAAATTTCTAATGCATAGTGGGTGCTTGCCTGGGAGGTCTCTGCATTGTATTTGGTTGCCAAATTTTGCTCCCCAAGAACCACCACCATTTCTGTAAATATGAACACACAAACACATAACACAAACAAAGTTACATATACTTAGATATTGTATATCATGTCTTATGATAATTCAGAAAAAGGTGGTCTGAATGAAGCAAAAAGAAAAAAATATTCATCCATTTGTTACGTGTGAAGGAGAATTTTCAGATTTTCCTAAACTGTTTATCTCAACAATTATCACATTGTATAGTTGGGCTTTCAAACTGGGGAGCTTGTATATTTCTTTTAGCAGCTTCCTTTTATACTGTTACTGGGATTTATACATAAAAAGTGAAAAAAAAAGAAAAATATATATATATATATATACTATTGCTGTATTACATTGGCCCTCAGCCAAAGAGTGACAGTATCTCACTTGTACATAGGCTTTGTATCAGAAATACCTGGGATGGCAAAAATTCATATTTAGATTTTGTGTACTCATTAATGGTTATATTTAAATGCTCCTCCCTATTCCTTGATTAAGATTTAAAAAGATTAAAATTTGAAACAAGGAATGCTTAATAAGGGTGGAGATCCTAAAAGTTCGTGCTGTCATAGATTTTGCTGTGACTTAAAAAATAAAGATTGTACTGACTAAGTTTGTTGTCCTGTTTTTCACTTTCTAGCATAAAATTATATTTTACTATGTAATCTAAAATTAAACCCATCAAAAGCAAAGTGATGATGCATTACGTACAAATCAGTGGTTAGGTCAAAATATCTATTACCATGGAAATACATATTGTAGATTTTTGAATGGCCTGGCATATATTTCTGCAATAAATCAAGACTTTTCAAATAGTGAAAATTTATGGAAGTTAGATAAAAGTTTGTTAATTAAATATTTAATATTTTTTCTATATTAGTAATAATTTAGTATGTTTGCAAAATTTGAGAAAGGACAGTGGTACTTCATACTTTGAATGCTAAATTTGAAAAAAATTTGAATTGGAGTTCAAATTGGCTTCAAAGTTTAAACTGCATACACAGTGAAAAACTGCATTTGAGCAAGAGACCACTTGGGCACAATCTGTTGTTGTGCTCAAGCTGTCTCTTGCTCTCGTTCTTGCATTATGCTCTTATGTTTTCAGTGCTTTGTTTGCTTTATTTTTGGTGTGTTTGGTTTTATATATACATACTGTGGGTTATTTGTCAATTTTTACTTTCTCAGCTCTGTTATATAACAGAAAAATACGGCAATCAGTCCAAAAATGTCCCCATTTCTGCATTTTGGACTTGGGACCTTAAAATGTTGAGAAATGCAAAAAAAATTCGGGATTTTTCTGTGTGTATGGATGTGGGTAGGGAACATGGTTTTGTTCACTCTCTTTGAAAGTTAATAACTTCTGTGCTTTTTGTCAAAATTTACTGAAATTTTGTAGGGAGATTTCTGTATTGGGGATTGATGCTATTAAATTTTGATGGTTAAAGGTCAAGGGTGTGTGTCATATCTTGAGTAGAGTAGGACTTAATAATGATTTTATTTGTTATTAGCATTTACAATTTTTTATAAAACCCATTCCTACCCTCAAAATTTAGCTTTTCTCCATTTTATAATAATTAAAAATATAAAAGTTTTTAAAATAAAATATGATAACAGATGGTACCACTAAAATTTTAAATGTTTCCAGGAAAGTTAAGCAACTCCTTGATGGATTTTTAAGAATTTCTTCATCAACAGCTTTTGGTGCCCATACATTTTGTAACTTTTAGTTCAAAATTTCCTGAATATAACTTTTTAAATCACATTTGATGTTTAGGAGCATTACAACCATACACATTACAATTTTTTTTTTTTTACTATTTGTACAGCATAATATCCTTTCCAAAACTCATGGTATGCTTTTCATCTGAAGATATTTCAACTTGATTTTATTCAAACAAAATATGAAGTAAAAAGTTTACTTTAAACTCCTAAACAAAGAATACAATCTCATATTAGCAATAATGTGTTAAATTTCTCAACTGTTATAATTAAATCACACATCCATGTTAAGTAAGTACAGTTGTTAAAAATAGCAAAAATCCAACATAAAATTTATTTATTAACCATGGTATCCAAGAAATGTATGGAAGCAATGAAGTCTAAGAGGAAGGTTATACTATCAACAATTGAAATGAAAAATAACTTATTGTGAAGTATGAAAGTGATAGGTGTGGTGGATTCTGTGGTCATTTTTAACATACCAAAGTTTACAATGTGTGACCATTAAATGCAAATTTCATTTTATTATACAGTATTTATGTATTTTATTTATTGCTTTCATGTTTTAATTTATTAAGTCATTCAATTGTGATATTTTTCCCTTAAATTATGCATTTGCTGTTTTAAGTATATTGAAATAGGTGTTGTGTAGGAATTTGTTTGTATCCTTGTCTACTTGGACCTTGTTTATTAATACGACTTATTACACTGGTATAGTTTCTGATTAGCAAATAGAGGAGATCTTAGACAAGTTTGACTTTTTGATTAAGATCTTCTCTATTTGCTAATTTGAAACTATACCAGTGTAATAAGTCCTATTAATAAACAAGATACAAGTAGACAGGTTTACAAACAGAAACTTATAAAAGTGAGGTCATACAAGTAAAAAGAACTAGGTACTGTTTAGGGTCTGGGAACCAAATAAGTCACTTTCTGTTATTTTCAGTGGGAAAAATTAATTCAGATTTTGAATCGTCTAGAGTTTGAACGGCCTCTTGGAATGAATTGAATTCAAAGTATGAGGCACTACTATACACAATGAATTCAATTAAGAGTTATTCATATAATTATTGCTTCTGATGATGATTTGCAGGGTGGAGTTGAATTGTGTATGTAAGTTTTGCTTTATTGAATGACTTAAATTTAAATTATACAGGGTGAATTTTTTGTATTGAGACAACGAAATAACTTAATTTGATCTCATTATTCTGGGGAAAAAGGTATATACCAAAGTTGTAGGGGTTTGAAGGGCTAATTAATTGGTGACCTTGACCTTCAAGATCATTTGATTGTCAACTGTTTTTTTCTATGGGAACACAGTTTTGACCCCCTAGCAATGGAAAGAGTGGGAAATTTCACAACCGGATATACCTTTGACTTTGTGGTCTAGGTCAAAGGTCAAGATTATTTTAAGGTTTAAATTATAAGCTTTTTCTAATGGGAAACCATACTTTGAGGTGCTTATTTTCATTGAGTCCCCTTGCCTCTCACTATCGCAGTGCTTGTTTTTGGTGAGTCACTTTACTTCTCACCATTGCTTGATGTTGGTTTCGGTGGAAAATTTTATAACGTTCAAAATGATGTTCTTCCACTTCGATGCATTTGTTGAACAGTACTTAAAATTATCACGCTTGAGATGACCTTTAGAGGTCAAATTTGGGGTACTCAAGGTCATGGCTGATTGTGAAATTTCCTGCTCTTTCCATGTAAATGTAACTTTTTATCTCCTTGTCTATTCCAGTAATAAAAAGTATGGTTTTCCATTAGAAAAAGCTTATAATTTAAACTTTAAAATAATCTTGACCTTTGACCTAGGCCATAAGGCCAAAGGTATATCCGGTTGCGAAATTTCCCGCTCTTTCTATTGCCAGGGTCTGTGTTCCTATTGAAAAAATAGACTTGACTCTCAAATGACCTTGAAGTTCAAGGTCACCAATTGATGGGCCCTTTGAAACCCTACAACTTTTGTCTGTACCTTTTTCCCAAAATAATGAGATCCAGTTATTTCATTGTCTCAAGATAAAAAAAACACCCTGTATAGTGAAACATTGGCTGTTAGTATATTTTTTGAAGTATTTTATTTATTTATTGGATTTAGTTTGTTTTTAAATAATTCAAATTGTTAATTTCATTGACATAAGGTTTTGCTCTATACAAAATATTGGTGACATAAGAATACTAAAATTATAGAAAAAAACAAAAAAAAATCAAATATTTTTCTTTTGCAAAACTATTACCATAATAATTTTTTAATATTTAGTTAAAATATGATATCATAGTACTCAAGTCTTTATTGTAGTCAGAATATCTAAAAGTAATCTATCAGCCAGTGGCGTGCCGTCATTGGAAGCGATGGAAGCGCCAATTCCACCTTCCAATGACCTTCCCTTGTATTTTATAAAATATAAATTTTCATATTTTAACGTGCTTTGCATTAATTAAAATTAATATTTTATTATAACTGCATTATGTATCTTTTACAAATTTCTATACTACATGTGAAAAAACGATAAGATTGCTATTGTATATTCGAATAATTTAGTGGCGGAAGGAATGTCGAAACCAGGTGTTTCCAATCAGCCAGATTATATAGGCATTGGCACATGCGGTTTACAGAGCACCAACCTCACCCGGTTTAGCTGGTGGATGCTTCACACATAAAGCATCTAACTTTATATCCCGGACCGGTTCTGAGCTGTTAGCCTCCTACCGTCAACTTCCAAGCAGCCAGATTATAGGCATTGGCGCATGCGCTTTACAGAGCACCAACGTCACCCGGTTTAGCTGGTGGATGCTTCACACATAAAGCTTCTAATTTTATATCCCGGACCGGTTGTGGGCTGTTAGCCGCCTGCCTGCTAGATATTCGGCCGCCCTCGCCCGATTATGTGAATCACGAGTAGACTAGATCAACGGCGGGCAACCCCCGGCCCGCGGGCCAGCTACGGCTTGCGAAAAGTTTCTATCCGGCCCGCGAGATCTTTAATAGATTATTAAATTGGAAAAATAACTAATTAATAGTTATTTTTCCAATTCTTTGTAATTTTCGAAAACGATAAGAGAAATAAATGTAGTAATTAACTTTTTATTTATTTATTTCATATTTGCAGACTAAAAAAATTACGAGTCACAAGAAGGCGTCAATTAACTACTACGGCCCGCGGAAATAACGTAAAATTTATTCTGGCCCACGTTATAAAAAAGGTTGCCCACCCTAGACTAGATTTATAACTTAACCCAACCGATAGAAGTTTACTGGCTTGTTTTTATGATAGTTCCGTATAGTTGACAGGAGTTTTAAAAAAATCCATTAAAATATTTGATATATTTATTCTGCGTTTATTCCGCTTTCCCATCTTATATTACTTACGGATTTCAATGCTAAACCGGTGATATTACGATTTAGTATGTCCCATCTGTAAGGGGATGCAGAAAAAACGTGTACAATTCTAGTACAGTGTTAAAAAATTAACTGTTACTTTGGCAGCATCATTTACAACCAAATTTAATGAATGAGACGTACTGTACAATGGTACAAAAAAGCTCTAGAATTTATTTTCTTTAAATTTACGATTTATGTATCGGTTGTCATAAAAATTTCTTTCCACTTCTTTCCCAAGACTAGAGATATTCAAGTACAAAGTAACCGGTTTCGACTTATTTCTATTTAAGAAGTAGTTAAATAATTAAGCGATTAGGGAATTAGAAACATAAGTAAAACCCCGATGAAAGAGCCGAAATTTTACTTAAACAGAAGCTTAACCGAACCAATCTCTTGCCGAGTACAGTGGGGACTGATCTCTTCATAATATTAGATGTAATAAAGACAGAAATTTTTCCAGTTCAATGAGAGTGACCGAAAAGTTGTAAATTTTGGAAATTTTCGTGGACACTTGGCCCTAAAACGAATTAGTTAGAAAACGAACGACGGACAATCTGTTAAGTTTAACATATTTAGATTTTTACAGCTATGGTGAGAAACGTTTAAAATTTACAACAGCCCTGTGGCGTCCTTTGAGATATACTAGTGATGCGACAAAAGAGGCATTTGACATTGACCGGTATCGGCACCCTCGGGATTTGGCACGCACACACCTACCTGGACCGTCTCCGATTTCATTCATTAGCCACTCGTAGGGAGCTATTTCACTAAGTGGACTGTTTTAAGATTTAAAAAGTAAAGAATATTTTGTTATTTTTATGTACGTTTCTTCACAAAGTTATATTTAATTATAAGTTTCTTTAAAAGTATATTCGTACAATTGAAGAATTTTTTGTACTAGGTATGTATATTCGTCACACATTTTGTTTTACCAAGTAAGTTTTTTTATAATTTTAATTTTAGCCCTTATATCGTGGCTAGTGATTCAAAAATTTATTTTAAAAAAGTTTTGGCTCGAGACCGTATAATGAAAAAGAAAACATTATTAAAAGAGAAAGACCAATGCCTAAATTAAATATAAATACGTCGACAAAAAATTTCGACATTTTGACGATAAAATTTATGACGAATGACGATTCTTTCGTAAAATTGAAGCAATTTGGAAATCAAAATAGAATAGAATTTAACAATGGTAGACAATACAAAATAAATATTGAAAATTATAACGAGATAATTACGATTAATAGGTATATCTAAATTAATAGATGTTATATGTTTTTTCTCGAAAAGAGAATTGGCATTTAGAGGGCGTAGAGAATTTATTGAATCTAATAAGAAATTTCGATATAATTACCTCTGTTATTTATTAAGTACGTCAGATAATCTATTAAAAATACATTTAAAGAAGTATACGGTTTTTACTGGCTTATCGAACAAACGAATACGAACGGGCCCTGACGCGCAATTAATTGATTGCCCCTGTAAGTCGGCTTCTTACAGAAACACAGCTTCCCTATCATCAAATGTCACGGCACGCCACTGCTATCAGCAGTTCTTCATCTCATATTTTTGCATGTAAGAGATATATATATATGAACCACGTTATATAGTAATAAAACATTACTTTGTGTATTGTTAGTATTTACAATGTTTCTAATGGCCACAATAGATGAGATGCTTCATTAATATGTCTGGTACATTAAGATAAACAAAACTGGATAATTCTGATTTTGATAAGCTGTCTGCCAAACTTGAAAATTCATAAATTTTTTTCTATAGATTGAGACAAAATATATCATTGAGACAAATTTAAAATTTGATGTTTTATTGAAGTTTCTTAAGTTTTTGTTTTTTCTCATCAGTGGTGTTTAATAGATGCATATACAGGTATATATTGAATATCCAGAAATTAAGTTCCAATTGCAACCACTCATGCATTTATGGCTGGCTATTGTCTGTTGATTGCTGTCATGAAGATAATCAGACGACAGCTGACATATTTTTTGTTCTTTGGTTTCAGTAATCATCTGTTGAAATGTCCACTAAAGTTGAATGTGTCACTGGTTGACATATACTCAGTAATCAAATTTCTGAATGTCAAAATGTTTCCAGTGGCTGAAATTCATAGGGCAGATCTGTGATGTGTATGGAGCTGATGCTATGAATGAGTGATCAGGTAATGATAGACTTTTCAAGGAAAGTAGATTGTAATGTGCATGAAGAAAGTGGAAGAAGTTACCACTTGTTCATCATTAATGCTCTTGCACACTTGCTGAATGAAAAAAATTTGATCAAACAAAATATTCATCACATTAAAGCTGAGAGCAGAATTCTTCCAAAATTTTCATTCATGCCTATGTGGAATAGTCTATGAAAATCTGCAATCCATAAACTTTAAGGTGGATGCCCAGGGCATCCACCCTGAAGTTTATGAACATTGGGAACATACATGAACATTGAGAAATAACAGATGGTGAAAGCACTCATATTCTTGGACCAGTATGCCAAAAATGGTGATGAACTGCTAGACTGTATTGTGACAGATGATATAACTTGAATTGCATACTCAACACCAGATTGCTACAGGATGGAGCATTACTCACTTGAGGTATATTGTAAAACGTGAATCTTAATTTATATCTGACTTATACCTGTTATACTTTAATGTTGATTCATGTGTAATTTCAGAACCTTTATCAATATAATTTATAGATTACAATTATATAGTACATACTAAAGCTGACAATAAAACTAGTTTAGGTAAACTACAGTTTTTGGCAAAAACCAAAGATCAGTTTTGAACAGGCAATGAAAACAGTATCATTATTAATTTTGAAATCAGTTTTAAGTTATTTATAGTGGAAAATGGTTTTGTGGTCACCTCTAATGGCAGATTTTTTTTATCCATTGACTGCAATAAAGTCACTTGACAATTAAACAGTCTAGTGCTTGATGCAGCCAGTAGTCAGCAATTTGCTGCACATTTCTTATGTTATATAGTAATTTAACAGTCAATTGATATAAAGAAAAATTTTAAATATTAAGACTGTGGATAATTTAGCATATGTCATGGAAACAAAAATAAACAGCCAGAAGTATTTATTTCATATATACTAAAATTTAAATTTTAGTTTGACAACAAGTTTTTTAAATTAATTAATAAAATGAAATATAATTTATTTTTCAAATATCAATATGAATAAAATTTTTCAATTGTTGTTGCACATCCCTTCCATACACTATAAATTTATTCCTGCATCATGTATGAATTTGAAAAATTTTCAAATTATTTTAAAATTAATAAATAAATTTAATTAATTGAATTAAAATAAAGAAATATTCCCAATGTAGCAGTTATAATTTATGATTAAAATTACTGTGATAAGTTTTACCAACTGTTTGTATTTGTTTTAGTTTTGATTTTGTAAATAATACAAAAATTTTAAATTTGTTTAGAAAATTAAGGTTAAGTCTCATATAGATCTGTTTAAATTAAGTTAGGTTGTTTTTATCCCTGTCATATCTACAACTCAAAGATAAAATGACTCTGCTCCACCAAATGGCACTACAGAATTCTAAGAGGCTGCATTTTAATAAATAGCAGTTGGTCACCTGCAATGGTATTAAGGTGACTGGACAACAAAGTCAGACTGAGTTGGGTCCAAGGCCACATTGGGATCCCAGGCAATGAGTGAGCCGATCACCTGGCCAAGGAGGTGGTGAGGGGCCCATTTGTAATGAAGACAGTCGAACCTTTGACTTTGCACATAAAAGGCACTCTACTGAAATGATTAATGACACACTGGCAAGAGAGCTAGATCCAAAGTATAGTAGGTATGTCAATCTACACCTTCATGCCTGAAGTTGGCCAAACTCCTGTGAGTTGTGATTGGTTAGCAACCCAAATACTGACCGGACATGGGAGGTTCCCCACTTCAAGTCCAGGTTAGGACAAGGAGATGGTTGCTGCTCCTATGGGTGTCCTCTCAGTGACGTGAGGCACTACATACTTGACTGCCCTCTTATAGAGGGCTTCCGCCAGAAGGCCAACCACGTCAACTGGTCTAGGTCTCCTGAACAAGTAATTCGAATGCTAGCAGCAAGTAAAGAAAACTTACTGAAACTAAAAGAATTGATAGGAATAGTAATAGGTTTCTAGTAACAGGGTTATAAGCTCAGCAGATGTACTGGGCAGGGCCCTCTTTTCTAGGGCAGGGGCCCCACTGACCATATAAATGAGCTGGCCTCTCTTATTAGGTAGAGGACTCTAAGTGCAGAACAGGCTGCACCAAAACTGAATGTCAAGGTAAGAGGGTTCAATTTGAGAACAAAAAAGGTTGCTCTCCAACTGGGTTGTACTATCAGAGCCCGAGCATACAATTCACAAAAACATTTTATGACCTATTCTATTTTGTGGACATACTCTACTCTCTACTAATAAATAATTACAGTTTGTTCGTTTTACTATAATGGTTTTAATTTATATAAATTTCAATCTAATTTTTTTGTATCTCCTATAAGACAACCCCAGATTTTCGGGGCCTTTTTTTTCTGATTCAACTATTATCTGCCGAGATATATGATGTATATGGTGAACTGTTTTGAATTCTATTACTTCAAAACACTTAAATAGATCTAATTGTCTTAAATTTTAAAAAAGTTAAGACGAGAATAATTGAAATAATGTTATTTTAGAAAGATTAAGTGGAAAAAAAACTGTTTTCATAATTAAATGGCCACCATTATTTATAGACCATTTTTTGTGTATTAAGTGACCTTTTAAAGGAGTTTCCACTATTTCTTTTCAAACAGTACAAAAATTTCTTACTGTGATGGCTACATGTGAAGGTTTGCTGCAAAAAAGAGGTAGCTCTAATTTTATGAACTTCTGGCAAACTAAAAAAAAAATTTAATTGCATGAACATTTTTTTTTGCTTATTGTCTATGGGTTTTCACATGATCGAACTCTGTTAGTAAGCAAAAATATCTTTTCTGATTACAGGGCTAAGTTTTGAATGTTGGAGCTACCACCACCTTGCTACATAATATATGATAAACCACTTTCTATGGAGGAAACATTTAGCACAAAATTTCATGCTACCATTTTATTATTTTATTTACATAATTGAAAGTTGAAATTAAACATTTATTTAATATAATCAAAAGCAAAACTACATTTTTCATATGTCAAATATGCCCCGTAACATCCAGCTTATTTTGTGCATTATCTGGTCTCAGTCCATTGTAGAACTGCATTTTTTTTTTTTTTTTTTTTTTTTTTTTTTTTTTTTTTTTGTGACAAAACATTCTTGCAGGTAAGTTACATAACATCTTTGTATTTGGCAGCCTTTTGTGGTGGGGAGTGGTTGTAAACTAGTTGAAGGTTTTCCAGTGTCTAAAGGGTCCCATTTTGGGGGTTAAACATCCTCACTGATTTGGGTGTGGCCAGTGTAACACATTTACTGTGTGAAATGTTTTCTTTGTTAATCAGGGGATTTTTGTAAGTGAAAATGTTGTATTTGTTAGTAAAAAATTTTTCTTTATTTCCTCTAATTATTAACAAGGTTTCGGCCGAAGTTTTCATCTCTAAAACGTTAATGTCAAACATCGAGCATCACTTACAAGATAGCAGCATTCGACATTCACGTTTTAGAGGTGAAAACTTCGGCTACAACCCTACTATTATGTAAGGTGTTTTTAAAACTCTTTCAAATGATGAACAAAATTGAAAATTATTTGTTGTCCCACCCGTGTAATCAAAAACTTGTTTTTACTGGTTTTTTTCAATAATGCATGCACTTGGTAGAATAACTTTTCAATTTTCCTAATTCTTTTTTCTATGTTCCGAAAGATATGATTGCATGGCATAAAGCTATGGTTAGTTTGGAAAATCTATGAATGATTTTAGACACCCACTTTTTATAAGGTAAAATAGTATTGCATTCATGTGTGATTTTTATTCTAAGACATGCAGTTATCTGAGAATAAGTACAATACCTTGATATTTTCACTAAGAATGAAGTTAATGTAAATTGTGTAAGAAACTGACTGGTTTGTTAGGTGACTTTTTTCCAAATCAATTCATTGTAAACATAAATCATGTTTCCAAGACTTTGCTGATGAGATACTGAAGTTGTAGAATCAACACTGTTTCTTGTAAACTGTGTCACTTGATGTCACTCTGGGCATATTTTGTTGGTAATCAAAACACATAATCAGCATTATAATTGCTTTCTGCTAATAATTTCTTGTCGTTGATGTCATCGAAGAATGACTGTGAATTAACTTGAAGTTTTTTCATGACATCCAATTCTTTGTGACTCAGTAATAGCCATGAAGAGAAGTTCTTTTTCTAGATTGTCACACTTTAGATACCCCAACCGTGTATTTGGACACTCCAGGTTGGGGTGTCCAAATACAAGATTGAAATTTGTCTTGAAACACTGGAAGAATAAATCATGAAATTGGAGAGTATTGTGTTTTCCTTAACCATCTTGTTTCAATGTTTGACGTTTGATAAAAGAGTTGAGAGGGCTGTCCTTCTTGTGAATCGAAGGACTTAGCCCTAGAGTGTGAAGAGGAAGGAAGAGGGAAGAAGGTTAGGGAATAAGAGGGAAGAAGAAATAAAGCAAGACAGGAGAGTGTGAAGAGAAGCTGCCAAAGGGTCCCATGGGACCCCACGGTCATCTGCCTGGCCTTTATTGAATTAAAAAGCAGAACACATTTAGATACATTTGAAAAAGTAATCAGTATACAAAACAAAATTGCTTTTGATGGGAGTACTTGTCCCTTACAATAAATCAAGGTTCGCACAGTAAGAATTGTAAAAGTGTGTGAAACAAGAAAACAATTTTTTTTTTTTTTTTTAAACAATAACAGTAATACTCTATTTACATTTATATACATTATTTACAATGGTCTTCTCAGTCAGCTACAGATTATGTGAATCTTGCGCCTAGATCACTTGTTTTCGTCTTCGGATGTTTGATCGGCGTCTTCTTCCTCGCTTGTTTCGTCACTGTACTTATGATTGCTGCTTTTTTGTGTGTCGTTGAGAGAAGTTTGGTTTGCTGCTTGCCGGTACGGGTTGATGAGAATTTTTGTGTCTTTGATGTATTGGTTGAGAGCACTAAAGAGGGTTTTATTACCCACAATGTCTTTTTCGTCCGGGGGCCAGTTGAATCCTGCGTAGAGTGTTTTCATTTGAAAGTTCTCCCGTTCTGTCGTGAATTTCGTGCACTCAAATAGGTAATGCTGCACATCGTCCTTCTTGCTGTCATCGACGTCACAGAGGTTGCTTTTCCTGATGCAGAAGCGGTGTAGATATTCCCCGAAGTTTCCGTGCCTTGTTAAGCACTGTGTCACACCAAAGTTCACGGTGAAGTGTTTGTTTTGAAGTCTATCTTGGATTGTTGGAAAGAATTTGTAGCAATAGCGTCCTGTTTCGGAGCTATCCCACTCCTGTTGCCAGAGATTTTGCGTGATTTTGTTTATTTGGCTTCTTATTTCAGTGAGTGGAATTCTGGCATATGCCTTTGTCGTGTTGGTTTTGGTTGCCCATTTGGCCAGTTTGTCTGCCTGTTCGTTTCCCACGTGGCCCTTGTGGGCTGGTATCCAATTATAGCTTAGATTGTGATTCTTGCTGGTGCTTTCGGAGATTGCAATAAGGTCCTGTGCAATTTTTGTGGCAATTTTCTTATTTTGTAGGATGTGAAGTGTTGCCCTACTGTCTGAAAAGATTTCGATTTGTTTCTCTTGATAGTTGTTTTGTTGAATATGATCGAGAGCTTTTACAATGGCATACATTTCTGCTTGTGTTATTGTACAGAAGTCTGCCAGCCGGATGGCTGCCTGGTAACATGTTCGGTTGTTTGGATCTTTAATTATTATACCGCTACCCGTTCCTGATAGTGTTTTCGAGCCATCAGTGAAAACCTTTAGGCTCTTATTACTTCTAGGATTTTCTTCATAATCTGTGTTTACTCTGTATGTCTCCATTTGTGCTGGATTTTCTATTGTTGTTGTCTTGTCCACTTCCTCTGTATCGTTCTTCTTAATTAGGTCTATGAGCTGTTTATCGTTTGGAAGTTGCCCTCTGTTTAT
Organism: Centruroides vittatus; assembly: GCF_030686945.1. Lineage (NCBI taxonomy): Eukaryota > Metazoa > Arthropoda > Arachnida > Scorpiones > Buthidae > Centruroides > Centruroides vittatus. The sequence continues at coordinate 372,981 of NW_027122531.1, forward strand.
TGCTTTATTTATCTCTGTATCTGTCATTTCTCCAATATGTTCTTTCTTTAGGTTCCCCTGCCAGATTATTTCAGTAGCTTTCAAGTATATGGGCTTCAATTTCGCCAAAACCAGCAAGGCATCGGTCGGTGCTGTCCGATATGCTCGACATATCCGAATTGCTGCTTTCCTTTGTATTGCTAGCAGTCTTCTCTTGTTATGCACCTTATGGATCGCCTCTCCCCACGTCTGGACCCCGTACAGCACCGCAGGCTCGATGGCTCCCTTGTAGATCATTCTCGTGTGTCTGCTGCTTAAACCCCAGGTGTTCCTGCTGATATGCTGTATGAGGTTTGCTCTTTCTGTTGTTTTTTTGCAAATTTCTTGAATGTGAGTTTTCCAGTTGAGTGATCTGTCGAAGTGGATTCCGAGGTATTTAAGATTTTCTACGTTCTTGATGCTTTTGTTACCGATTTTAACCCCTACTGACTTTTTGAGATGACTGCCTTTATTTCTTCGTGTGCAAACCATGGCCTGACATTTCTGGTGATTTATTGGCTGTTTATTGTTAAAGCTCCAGTTTTCAATTATTTTTAATAACCTGTTGGTCTCATCTCTTAGGCGGTTACAGTTTCTGTGTGCGACCATTAGGAGGACATCATCTGCATATGCCTGAATTTTGACGTCAGATGTTTCTGGGATTTCCTGTAGTATACTGTTGAACGTTAGGTTCCAGAGACCTGGCCCGGCCCTGGAGCCCTGTGGGCATCCTCTAGTTATCCGCTTTATGATGTTTATGTTTTTAGTGAAAAAGCCTGCCTGGCGGTCTGTAAGATAGTCCTGTGTTAATTTCTTGAGATTCAGGGGGCAATTGATGTCGTTAAGCGTTTTTAATACGATTGGCCACCAGAGAAAATCAAAGGCCTTCTGGAAGTCAATTTTCACCAATAAGGCGTGTTGTCCTTTGTCCCATGCCTTCAGGATGAATTCCTTAACTTTTAATGTTGCTTGTGTAGTTGATTTTCCTTTCTTAAAGCCGAACTGCTTATCACTGTTGAGGTTGTGCTTGTGCAGGTGCCAATTTATTCGGTTTATGAGCAATCCATCTAAAACCTTTCCCATTGTAGGGAGCAGGCTTATTGGGCGGTAATCCATAGGTTTTTGAGGGTTTTCCATTTTAGGGATAAATTTGACGCTGGCTCGTTTCCAAGCTGTAGGAAACACTTTCATCCTTAGGCATTCGTTGAAGACATGGACTAGTGCTAAGGGGATTTCTTCTTGAATGGCCTTGATTGCTTCAGCCGTAATAGTATCCAAGCCTGGTGATTTCCTATTTGCCATGGTCCTGATGGCTCTCTGAACTTCCCTGAAGGTGAAAGGTTTGTCGTTGCTCCCAGTTGAGGGAAGATTTGATAATTCCCGTATTTGCTTATGGAGTGCCGTGTCTGTTTGCTGGTCGTCGTCTGGGAAGTGATAGTTTAGGATTTGCCGTATGTTATCTTCCATGTCTATTTTATTTTGGTTATTGTCAGTTATGTCGGGGATATGCGTTTTTTTCTTACGTTTAAAGACAGTTTGAAAGGGTATTCCCCATGGGTCTTTTTTATTCTCCTGGCTGCAGAAGTTTCTCCATGCCCTCGTGCGTTGTTTATTGATGTTCTTTTTATATTTTTTGAGTTTTTTATTGTATTCTGTTTTAAGTCTCTCCTGGATCTTTTCATTTTTGTTTTTGAGTATTTGCTTTCTTAATTTTCTGATTTCCATTTTATTATTAGTTAGTTCTTTAGTCCACCAGACCGTATTGATGAATTTCTCTTTTCTTGTGATTGTTGCTATCCTTTTTGCTTTGTTTATTGTGTTGGTGATGAATTCCACGTATGTTTCCAGGTCTTGTTTGGTCTTTATCTGAGGGAATTGGTAAGTGCGCCAGATTTCTGCGAAGGTTTGTTTGAATAAGTCCCAATTTATTCTGGTTTGAAGTGTAGTTTGGTTGCAGTTTGTGACGGTGTCTAACTGGAGGTAAGTCAAGATGTATCTGTGGTCTCAGGAGTTTCTGAAACGGGATCCCGGGAACCCGGGATCCCGGGATCCCGGCTGTTTTTTTTACCCCGGGAAATTTTTCTCATCCCGGGAAATCCCGCAATTTTTTTAAAAGTTCACTTTTTTCTTATTTTGTGTTAAGATTGAAGAAATTTTACAAATAGAAAGTATAATTAACTCATAAACTGTCAGAATGCCGGAATGCATTTATATTTAATTTAAGCCTGTGTTACTGATGGTGCAGCTGTAATGGTGAAATTTGGAAGGTTAATTGAATGTGAGCATCAGTTATGTTATGCACACGGAATTCATTTAGCGGTATGTGATGTTTTGTACCAAAAGTCAACCACTTCAGTAGCAGTCCCTCTTTCTGAAGAAATTCAAACTGAAGATGAAGAGCGCAATGATGATATTGAGAAAGATGAAGAAGACTTTAGTTATAGTATTGATTTTGAAAGTGTTTTGTGTGAGCGTTTGGCTGAAGATCCTTTCGATATAGATATTTCATTTGAATTACATGACACACTAGGTAATGAAATAGTCTGTTCTCAAATCATTAATAAGGTTAGAAAAATAGCAAAATTTTTTCGCAAATCACCTTTAAAGAATAACATCTTACAAAAATACGTTGAACAGGAACATGGGAAAAATTTGCACTTATTTCTGGATTCCAAAACCCGATGGAATAGCCTTTTAGCCATGTTAGAGCGATTTATTAAAATAAGATCATCCATATCGAAAGCAATCATTGACTGTAATAAAGATACGGACAATTTTGATCTTGACAAACAAGAAGTTACTGTAATTCGTGACATCGTGGCATCACTGCAGCCATTAAAAGCTGGAGCAGAAAAGCTTGGCAACAGAGGATCGACTTTACTTTCATCGGAAGGTATTTTTTCTTTTATTATAAATGAGTTAAATCAACTAAACACACCTTTTTCAAGAAGACTAAAAGAGTCGTTTATTCGACGCATAGCAGAGAGAAGAAATGTAAAACTGACTGGCCTCATACAATATCTCAATAGTGGAAAGAATTATGGAAAAGTTTCAACTTTCCCAAGTGAAAAAAGTTTGCCAGCCTTACCAACCAAGACTATGTTAATTTTATCAGCAAAACAGATGTTAGATCGTCTTTTTGAAGTATCTACTGATTCTACTTCCGGTGATACAGATCAACTACCAGATGTCGCAAGCTCATCTGCAATGACTTTAGCTGAAAAGCTTGATGCTGCTATCAAAGAAGCTGAGATAGACAGATCAAGAAAAGTGGACAACAAAAGCAGTACTGAAACGCGTCTCGAGAACGAAATAGAAATCTTTGAGGCTACAGGTGAAAAAACACACATCATCTGTCTTCTGTTAAATGCGTTAAAAACGATTCCACCCACATCGATTGAATCAGAAAGGGCATTCTCGGCAGCAGGACTTTTTATTACCAAATTAAGAACCAGATTGAGTGATCGGAGTATCCGACCATCTTTGTTTCTTAAAATCTCATTATAAAAATTTACAGTAATATTTGTATTATGTTTTATTTAAATAAAAAATATCATTTTCTAAGTTAGAAGTTTGATCAAAGTTCAGTTTTTTTTCTTTAAATTTTTAACTCAATTCGTAGGCAATTTTTGTTATAAGCAGTTTCGAACAAACTTTAACAAATTTTTTTTTATTTGTGAATTTTCTACGTAATTCAAAGGTATTTTTAATACATATTTTACACATCATTATTAATACGATTTTGGAGGTTGTAGAACACTTAATTACTTTAAAAAATGAAAAATAATGATATCATTCGATTTCAAGATATTTTTTATATTTTAAAAATAATTTATTATATCCCGGATTTCCCGGGATCCCGGGAAACAGTTCACTTTATCCCGGAATCCCGGGACAGCAATAGACCGGGAAATAAGCAAACCCTGTATCTGTGGTCAGCTCGCGGAGGTTCTCAGCTGCGTTTCACAGTTTAAGATTATGTGGCTTAAATTTGTTGTGTTAATGAATACATCGGTCCACCCCTCCGCGAAGCCTGTATAGAAGGTTGGTTCTGTTGACATGTTTGACGAGACCATGTCCATCTCATCCATAAGGTTGTTAAGCAGGGTCCCTCTCTTATCCTCCTTTTTGTTGTACCATGTTGCTGATTTCGCATTAACATCACCTGCAACTATAACGTTTTTTCCTTTTAACCGGTAAAGAATTTCAGCTAATTCCTGCATACATTCGTCGTCATCGTCGTACGGTGAAAAATAGACACCAATCAGAAAGATTGGTTGTTTTTGGTTAATTATAGCTGTAGTGATTTTCTCATTACTTAAATGTGGGACAAAAGCTATATCTGTTGAGTCTGTTCGGACTATGATGCCACTTTTAGGCCTGGTGTTTTTGTTACTAGTCAAAATTCTCCAGTTTTGAAATCTGATTATTTTATTATTGATGGTATATGGCTCTTGGATTGTTATGATATCCACGTTCAGGTCGTTTGCGGTTTTTATCAAAAGAGAGCTCGCTGCTCTACTTCTCTGTAGGTTTATCTGGAGAAGTTTGATGGTATTACTGTTGTTCGCTTGCATTGCCTGTGTAGTTTGAGTTGACTGAGTGATGCTTTGTGAGGAATTACAGGCCATAGTCTATCTTTTTGATTTGTGCTGCCTTTGTTTTTCTAGTTACGGGGCAGTCTGGATGGAAAGCTCCGTGGTTGGTTGGCTGCTTCTTGTTGTTTGACAATTCTTTGTTTATTTTGTGGCAGTTTATACAGCAAGGTGGTTCCTTGCGTCTGTCGCAGTTGGCAAATTTGTGTTCTTTACCACAGTGGCTGCAATGTTGCTGTCCTGTGCAGGTTTTCGCCATATGTCCTATTCTGCAGCATCTGTAGCATCTCAACAGAGGGATAAAATCGTCCACTCTTACTGTGACCCAACTAATTGAAATATTCTTTTCTGTTATGAGGAAGTTCCTGATTTTCGGGGAGGTTGTGATAACCACATGTCTGCAGTTTTCATTGACTTTCCCTCTTGTGATTGTAGCCGTGATTCTACATTCTTTTTGAAATACTTCTTTGGTTATTTCCTTCCAGATCTCATTTTGGTCGTATATGCATGTTATTATGTTTTCATCAGCTACTGATTGAGGGACGTTGAGAAGTATAATTCGAGGTCTTCTCCCCTCTGATCGTTTACATTGGATCTTTTGTTTTATCCCTGGTATGTTCTGGATTTCCGTTTCCAATTTTTCACACTCTTCCCTATTGCCAACACGTATACATATTCCATTGTTAGCGACTTTCCTGACTGCTTTTATTTTTATTCTAAGCTTGTGTGGTTCAACTGTTTGTTGTATCTTGTCTGTGAGTTTCCTCATGTCCACCGTTGAGCCGTCTTCTTGGTCCTTGGGGTATAATATCACTGCGTGTGATCCTCCCGTTCCTTCACTATTAATCTTTTCATCTATCGATCGTTGTATATTCCTTGTTGTGTTGCTTGGCCTAGTATTTCGTTTGACTATGTCACTATAAGTTGGTTTGTGGCTATCATTCCGCATAGGTAATTTTGTTTTCCGCATTTCCCGAACTATTCCATGCATTTCATGTAAGTATCCGTACAATTTAGTAGCATGTTCCCTTATTTCATGTCTTTGATTGACCTTAATATTCGAGTATGTGTGCTCTGGGCACAAGTCCATTATTTTTCCCAGTAAGAAAGCTGCCTCCTTAATTAGAGTGTTCTCTGTTGTCTCTTCTGATTCCTTTGTTTGTTGGAAATTTGTTGTCTGTTGAGTTTGTTGTTCTGTCGTGTCTTCCTCCCCTAATGGAGTGTGGGTTACTTCCGGTTCCATGGCTTTATTGTCCCATAACCGAAAAATCTAATTTAAGTCTAATTTAAGTCAAAGTGACCGTTATAACGGACAGTTATAACGGTCGCCGATCAACTGTACAAAAAGTGCAGTAACTCCCGAAAAAATGGACAGATCGGCAAAATTCAAACCGTTCTAGACACCAAAGTATTTCAGCTAAAAGATGCTGTTAAAGAACTTACTTGAAACTGTCCCAAAGAATTAGAAATTCAAGTTGAAATGGAGCAGATGAAACAACCGTTACACGATGCAACTCTCTTGTTTCAATGTGATAGATTTATTTTGAGAAATATGATTTTCTATGTTTTCAATCCATTTCAAGAAATGCAGTGCAGAGTAACAAATATTTTTTTGCAAACTTACTTTTGCAAAAAACTATTTGTACTTTTTCTCATCAACTCAAACATTATAGAAAGTTGACAATTCCCTGACCTTTTCTTGCCTGTTCTTTTCTCTTCATTGAATTGGATTAATAATTATAAGCCTCCCCAAATGCACGTCTTGAGCTTGTTTATCTCCCAGTTTATTAAAAGCATCAAGTAGATGTTTCTTATTATCATCACAGAGTTTACCAAAACATTTGTAGTACTTGCATATACAATCAGGGACATGGCTTAACTTTTTCACTTGTACTGTACTTTTGTGTCTTACCTACAGTCTTTCTTTACATTTTGCTTCCATTCACACTGAGATAAACTTTCCTCTTTTTCCAAACAGGAACATGATTGCTGCTTACATCATCATTGGAATTACTTTTGTGAGATCAGAGAGTTGTGTTCAGAACAGAAGAGAGATACTGATTTGTATATGGGTGTAATAGACACTGAGACTCTACAGTTACAAAGAAAATTATCTCAATTTTATTTAGACACAAAATAATGCTTACAGAAATAATGTTCTGGGTTTAGAGCAATACTGTGACTCTTCAGTTCCTCCTGTTGTAAGAGAGAGTTCTGAGAGGATCTTCTGTGTTGACTGACCCAGGGCAATGAGGTTAAGTCCATAGTTCAGCTAGAGAGTTGAGAAGGCAACCAAGTAAGGTCTGGCACTGTTAAAACTCAGAGAGAAGCTCTCCTGTCCTTGAACATCAGAGTTTTTATCATCTTTGGTCCTGATGAACCATTCCTGATTTACCTTTCCTCATCTTTACTTTCTAAGTGGTTGTCACTTGTTATTATGTGCAATGAGACCTGAACCCAGATCGTGAGATGAGTCCAAATCAACATTTAATTCAATCCCAACTGGAGATAGTTGATAGGACTTACATTGTCTATTTTTCCTTTGTCTTATTTTTGAGAAAAGGGTTTTTTTCATCATTATTAGTAATTTTTCCTTTTATGGAAATAAAATTATATTTTACAATATTAATGAATTTAATGGTTTCTCAATTTTAGTTCTGGAGCTCCACACTTTCCTTTCTGTTGTTAAGCTTATACAGATCAGAGGAACCTGAACTAAAAAGTCTTTCCTTTTCAGAGTCACTTATGGTTAACCCCTACACAACACTTGAAAGTACTCCATGCACAACAAAGTATTACAAAAAAACCACAAAGTGTTAAAAAAACAAGTCTGAATATTAAAAATATGAAAACTGTACCAAAATAATGTACTTGAAGCAAGTAAAACACTTCATGTATAATGTGAACTACATAACTTATAGACTTTCATGTCAACAAACTACAGTCTGACCAACCCAGGAAGGTACTCTCCTTATGTGATAGACTAGTTCACTGGCCATTGACCTGTTGACTGGTCAGCATAGTTTAACCCCTCTACCCTTAGAGTACATCAAGCAGATGCCAGCTAATTCATGTTATACCTTGCCCCTCTGAATGATTATTAAAGTAGTCCAATGCCAGACTGTACAATACGTCAGTCACTTGGCACAAGGAGACACTAGCTCAACAAGCTGCATCTTTCTTACCCAGACAAACAAGACAGTCAGCTCCATCTGTTGAATAATTTGGGAACTAACACTTGAAGCTTTCTCCTTCTTTCATCAATCAAGAGTTTCTTTTATGCAAAAGATAGGATGTATAACTCAAAACACATAAATTGGAGCTACCTTTTTTGCAGCAAACTTTTCATATTTTGAGGTTACTAATTAATACATAAGAAATTGTTAAATTGGTGCTTGCTTTTATAATAATACATTACTTTATAATTATTTAAATCTTAAAAAATGAAACTTTTTAATTCATAATTTTTTTACAGAAAATAAAACACATTTTATTATGCATTTTAGTTATAAAAAATGAAAAAATGCTTCAAAAGTAGTACAAAAAATATATATTATCATATTATAAAAAGAAATATATTAATGTAATATATTCTTTTTTAAATTATTGTACAGAAATATGAGCACATTTATAGTTAAATTTTATTACTATTAATAAAATAGAGTAATAAAACCTTAATTCAACTGAACTCTAATGGTTTTGAAACTGATCTGAAAATTGGTTTGGCATTTGAATTTAAAAACTAGTCAGTCAATTTTGAGAATTTGTCAGCATTAATAGTCCTTCCAACAATAATAGAACATACAGTTTTTGCATAGAAACTCTATTATTTTCATGTAACTTTAATGAAATTTTCTAATACATTTTATAGTAAGATATCAACAATTACAGCACAAGTTTGGAGAAAAATGATTAATAAACGAGCTAGATATTATCATCAAAAATGGGATGTCTGACATTAATATTGTTTTACATTAATTTTGTTTTGTCGATAGACGAATGCCAATGTTTACCATTTGACGCCTATGCTCAGCGCTGTGTGTAATGTGTATTAACAATAATAGAACATGTAATGATTAAAATTAATTACAAAGAAAGTAATGATTGATTGGGATCCATGAAATTTGCATAAAAATATAATCAACAAGTGGAAAGAAAGATTTAGTAAATTGCATAGTACCTTACTATTAAAAATGGAACTTGGGAAGGACCTAACTGTAGAGGATAAGATTAAAATTGATGTATTTTACCAGGAATGGAGAAAAGTAACTTGGATTGCTAAAAGTTTGGGAAGATTTTATTTAAAAAACTCAAAGTATCTCAATAATAAAGAGCAATGAACAGGAAAATGAAACAGTGGGTGCAAGAGTTCAACATCATCTAGAGAATGACATGCAATTGTTCAATGTGCACTGCAAGGAAACACATCCATTCAAAAAATCAAAAATGAATTGAAGCTGAGCTGCAGTAAACAATAAACAATATTTTGAGATCAACAGTCAATATTTCTTTCATCAAAATGAAGAGAGGCAACCAGCTTAAGAAGAAACACAAATAACTTCAATTACAGTTTGCCAGAAACAACTTTGACAGAGGGGAAGGATGGTGAAAAGTAATTTTCTTGGATGAGAAAAAGTGGAAACTTGATGGTTTTAAGTGTTATTGGGCAGACAAAAGACTAAATCAAAAGCAGTATTGAAAGAGAGTAGCTGGTGGTGGTACACCCGTGACTTAGGCGGGAATTGGATGGAATGGAAAGACAGATCTAGTATTTATTGAAGGTCGAAACAACTCTCAAACTTATCAGGAGCTTGTCTGGAGGCAGCTTCAAACTTATGGATAGAAAATTGCTGGACAGGACTTTGAATTTATTCAGGATAATGCAAGCTTCCATGTATCAAAATCAACATTATCCTTTTTTCAGAGCAAGAACATCTGACTTTTGAGACTGGCCACCCTTTAGTTTAGATTTAAATTCAATTGAAAGTCTGGGGTGACTTGGTTTTCCAAATATGTGGCAGTGGAAATCAAGACTGTTATTGAACTAATGGCCACTCTTGTTGAGTCATGGGAAAACATTCTACAGGAACAATTGCATCTTTGATTAATTCAATGTCTAATTGTATTTTTCAGCTTGTTTCCAAAAATTGTAGTAAAATCAGCTACTAATTTTAATTTAAAGATATCATAAGTCAAGATGTTCTATTAATGGGTTGGAGGAGGGCAACAGAAATTCCCATCATGCGCAATCTCGTGGAATTTGGGAGTGACATTGATATCCAGAAAAAAATTACCATAAAATACCTGGATCATTTTGTGAATTTGTAGAATTTTAATGAGTAGTTGGATTCTCCAACTATGTTTTGGAATATTCTTCAATTCTCAAGAAATTACAATAAAAGAGAGAGAATTAAAATAAATATGAAATTTTAGAGGGCCATCTATTGACATAAATCAAATTTAAACTTCCCACCATCATCTGATTGGTTAATGTTGGACATTCCATTTTTGCTAATAGTATCTAGCTCTTGTTTATTAATCATTTTTCTCCAAACTTGTGAAATAATTATTGATATCTTACTATAAAATATACTAGAAAATTTCATCAAAGTTACATGAAAATAATGAGTTTCTAGGAAAAAACTGTGTGTTCTATTATTGTTGGAAGGACTGTACTACACACACTACAGCATTAGCACTACATACATATGCAGTATTATATAGGATTATATGCTGCCTTGAGAATCATGGTTGATTTGTGATGTGGGTTTTTGTCATTAGTTGGGATTACCTGTACTTTATTTATATTTATAGATATTTTGCTTATTGGGCCTAATATTTATCAATGTTTCAGTGATATGATGCTATAAATTTTGAACATGGTTACAATCTAATGAGTTTTCTGACTAATTTCATGCTCTGACAGAATATGTAATGAATAAAATGTTTCAGTTAAAAAAGTTATGTAACATATAAATTGAATTTTTCTGAATACTTTATATAGATGGTCAGATGATTTAGGTGGCTAAAATATGCACATGCTACTTTGAGGAATTTAAGTTCAAATTTGGCCAATATTTTGGAATTTTGCAAGACAGTGTTTTGGCTGTCAGATTCTTTCTCTCACACTTGGTTGCTCCATTGTGAGTCTGATAAAACCTGCAATGAATATGTTAAAAGGATCTCTCTAATATAAACAACATCGCTGAACCCGATATATTATAGGACTAGACATCAACCAAATGCCGAAACTCTATCGGGCTAGTTTAAGGCTAATTACTAAGTGAATTACTTACCAATTTGGCTCTACAGGTAAGTGTTAGGTGCCCTCTCATATTAACATTAATAATTATAATTTAATTAATTTAAATAATTTAGAACTGCTGGGAGAAAAACTGGCAATGCATCTGCACAGTAAGCAGGAGTTGTGGGTTGGAGTCCCGCTCAGGGCAGATTTTTTTTTTTTTTTTTTTTTTTTTCAGCAGTTCTGAATTATTTAAATTAACTAAATTATAATTATTAATGTTAATATGAGAGGGCGCCTAACGCTTACCTCTAGAGCCAAATTGGTACGTAATTCATTTAGTAATTAGCCTTAAACTAGCCCGATAGAGTTTTGGCATTTGGTTGGATCTCTCTAATGTTTTATTCTTTCCTTCATGAAGCACAGTTTTGTAAAGTTCGCCAAATGGCTGTACAGTATGTTGCAGGTCTACAGGTGTTTAAACTCACTTTATATCTATAAAGTTGGATTTTATAATTTATCATGTGGAAATAAGGGTAGAAATTTTTTGTCTTAATTAAGTTTTCCCTGTTTATTTCCAAGCCTTTCCTTCATTTCTCCAGAAAGCTATCTAGCTGTGTGTGTTCAATTCTATGGATTAAAATAAAGGGCAGACAAATGGAAATTTCCTCATTACTGTCTTTCATAGCCTGTGTAAAGCATGATCCAAACAAGTAACATGTATTAAATTAGGACTTTTATTCTTTTTTATTTTTTTTTTTGTTAGAAATCTTTACTCATTACTCACAAGAAATTAATTTCTTGAGTTAAGGGATATTCTTTTCTTAGTCTTTCTCATGTGGGATTTTTGGGTTTTATGCAATAAAATAAGTAAGTGTTTTGATCTGAATATGACAAAAGACTGTTAAATTTAGTTATGAAACATTGATGCTACTGGGCAGAGAACTTGATGACACAGTATATATATATACAGCAGCAATTGCTTACTCTTTCAGCAATCAACTTACCAACATTGTTTATATGATACTGCTCTTTCAGTTTCTTTAATTTGGCTTTTCTTCCTGTTATTGAGATATAAACAGTATTGAGTAGTTGAACATTTATTTTGAGGTTCTAAGATAATAAAATTGTTTTTATTGTTATAAAATTTTAAAAATCTTATCTTGGTTAAGTATTACAATATATGAAAGTATAAGATATTTCAGTATGTAATAGACATAGTGAAAGTGAATGTTATCAAATTGATGTTATTGAAATGCATATATGATATAACTTAAGATTTTAAGGCAGTAAAAAATTTAACTTTAGATATCTAAGGTAGGCAGCAATAACCTCAAAATAGACCCTACAAATTAGCCTTCACTGTAAAGGAATAAGTTACTAGGACATTGAAGAAATATATACTGTATATATATACACAGTATATATATATATACAGGGTGGGCCAGCGAAAACGAAACGGCAGAGTGTTCGTGTTCGTCCAAGCAAAGCGCTCGGACAGGTCGATTTTACTCTCGAGGGGACATCTTTTGCAATAAAGTTTTTGCGATTCTGAATATTAACTAAACAAACATTTTTTTCGAAATAAATGTTTGTTTAGTTAATACAAAATAAATGAGTTTTTAAAATTTTTTGTTGTCTGTTGTATTCAGAATCGCAAAAACTTTATTGCAAAAGATGTCCCCTCGAGCAAAAGATCGACCTGTCCGAGCGCTTTGCTTGGACGAACATGAACACTCTGCCGTTTCGTTTTTGCTTGCCCACTCTGTATATATAAAGGTATTGTTTAGCAAGAGCTGCTTAGCATCTGCTAAGCAGCTCTTGTTAAACATACCACATTTTCAGCATTAGGGAGTTTTTCTAGATCAACGATAACTTTATCTAAATATCCTGTAGTCACGATAATACAGTACTGCTTTAATCCAGGTGTCCCAGCAACTGGATGTCCTCTTTAGTTACACAGGTAGCAATACAAATGTTTTGAGAATGTCACATGCTATGAACTCATTTGGTGAAACCATTCACTGAATGAGTTAGTGACACACAAATCAAGATTAGATGCCCTGTTTGTGGTAGAAATGGAGTATTAGGAAATTTTAATAGAATTTTGCAGTTTGGGATGATGGCTTTTGAAAAGTACCTTCTTCTTTGTTGGTATTAAATTATTTACTACTGGAAATTTCCTCATTACTATCTTTCATAGCCTGTGTAAAGCATGATCCAAACAAGTAACATGTATTAAATTAGGATAGAAAGCTTTAGAAGCGATTATAGCTATCCCTTCTCAGACTAATTTTTTAAGGTTGACCATCCAAAAAGTGTCAATTATTTATTATTTTTATTTGCTATATAATTAATTTTTATGAAAAATATGGAAAAATTAGCTTGTATGTGTTTTTTTTCCTAAAAATAAAATAATATTTTTTATTTATAATTTATATTATTTTATTAATAATTTTAATTATTTTTAATAACTTATTTATTTAATAATTTTTAATAATAATTGAAATTATTTTATTTATAGTTATTACATCCTATAATAATACAGTTAAGCCTTAATCCTGGGGGAGAGGGACAGGATTAAGGCTACTATATACATTATTGAGATGAGTTGATGATAATAATAATCAGCACAGAGCCCAAACAGTTAGGAGTTGAAAGTTGAAATTTGGTACACAGTTAGGGTATGTCATGAGAACGCACACTAAGAAGGGATTTTTTGAAATTTCTCCCCACGGGGGAGAGGAACAGAATTAAGGCTTAACACTTCCATCAACAATGGAAGTGTTAAGAGAAAGCAACATGCAAGATGCAGATGCAGTTTTTTTCGTTTTTGTGGGAAATTGAGCATATTTTTAGACCCATCTAAAAATTCTCTAAATGTCCACTCTGCTTTTCAATACCAAACTGATATTGATTATGCTGGTGTTAAGAATGTGTTTGTAGGAGAGATGAATAAAATATGCAAATTTTGCAGTGCCAAAAAATTTAACGATGAGACCCCTGGTATGTGCTGTGCTAATGGAAAGGTTATGTTGCCCGGATTCAAAGAAGCCTGAGCTTTTAGGTAATCTTTCTTACAAAATAAATGAATCAAGTGGCAAAAAACTGCAAAAGGAATCAAAGAATTTTCTAAAAAATACAAGAAAGTATAATGAATGTTTCCAAATGATTTCGTTCAGCAGTAAGGAAGTGAGAGAAGGGAATTATATGTCAACTTGTAAGATCCGAGGAAAATATATCATAGGATTGGCAGTCTTTTGCCATCAGAAGAAAAACAACCTGTATTTCTTCAAATATATTTTGTAGGCAATGATGAAGAAGAAGTGAATATGGTACAATAATTCCACAAGAGTGGATAAAAGATTAGTTTCTGAAATACAAAAGGCTCTTCATGAGCATAATTCATATGTCAAAGAGTTTAAAGGAGCTATTGAATGATATTCAACAGGAGAAAATTTTCAAGTTGTAATTAATCCTGATGAACGACCTGCTGGTGAACATAAAGGACGATTCAATGCACCAACTGCGGATGAAGTGGCCTTAGTGATTGTTGGACAATCTTTTGAAAAGCACAACATTATTATTCAAAGCAGGGATAATAAGTTGGTGTGCATTCTTGGAACGCATCGCTCTTATGATGCATTACAGTATGCATTGCTTTTTGTTATAGAGAAGATGGGTATTGTGTTAATATTCCTCAAGTTGATCCCATCAGTAAACTTCCTGTTATAAAAACAGTATCAGCTTTCGATTTTTATGCGCATTGAATTATGGTTAGAGAAAATTCACAGAATTGCATACTATATTATAAAAATTTGCTCTATCAGTTTTTGGTTGACATGTATGCAAAAATTGAAACTGAACATCTTGGTTATATAAGAAGAAACCAAACCAGGTTGCGAGTAGAAACTTATGTGCATCTGAAAGATGCTATTAATAAAGTTGATGCTGAGGTTTCTGAGTTGGGTAAAATGTCTATTTTACCAGCAACATTTCATGCAGGTGATAGGTATATGCATGAGTGAACTCAGGATGGTTTAGCATATGTATGCCATTATGGAAAACCAGATTTTTTTATTACATTTACATGTAATCCAAAGTGGAGTGAAATTAAAGGTAATTTGATCTTTGGTCAAGAAGCTCAAGATTGTAAGGACTTAATTGCACGAGTCTTCCATTTGAAGCAAAAGAAATTTATGCAACTAATGACTAAATGTGCTATTTTTAGAAAATGTAAAAACTATATGTCAACTAGCAGGTAGGCCAGGCATTGCTCGGGCAAACATAAAAATAGCGAAGATTAAGATTATTACATTATAGTCAACCTTACCCGTTTTCACAGAATGCAAGAATTGGATCCCCCTGTTTCCAGACTAATTAGAGAATTTTTAGATGAGTCTAAAAATATGTTTGATTTCCCATAAAAACGAAAAAAAAACTGCATCTGTATCTTGCATGTCACTTTCTCTTAACAATTCCATCGTTACATAACACTTCCATTGTTGATGGAAGTGTTAAGCCTTAATCCTGTCCCTCTCCCCCGTGGGGAGGAATTTCGAAAAATCCCTTCTTAGTGCGTGTTCTCGTGACATACCCTAACTGTGTATTAACTTTCAACTCCTAACTGTTTGGGCTCTGTGCTGATTATTATTATTATCAACTCGTCTCGATAATGTATATAGATTATTTGTTTGTAAGAAAAACTGAAAAATTTACACACACTTTTAGATTCTGAAATGTAACTAAATATTCCTGCCAAAAATGGAAAAATAATTTCTTAAATACACAAAACACCTAAACCAACATATATTACTTAAAATTAACACTTTTACAATGTTTTTCATCTGTTTATAACAGACATCTTCATGTATATATAATGCAAAATTAAATGGACAAATTAAAATTGAATATACTTTTACGAACAAATTACAAATTCAGTTTAAAATTATTTTTTACATAAATTACGAGTTCAGTTTAAATTTTTATTTATGTAAGTTCATATATATGTGGCAAAATGAGATATATGTGAGAAAAATAATGTCAATTCAAAGAAAACATGCCATGCTGTGGATAGTGTCTGTTTCTTGAAATTAATTTTTACTCCATCCTTAAGCACCCTATAGATTTCAATGGACTCCAAATATTTAAGGTGTGTAATGAAGGTGTCACTTACCTGCATAGCAGAGGTGTATCCATGGGTAGCCTGCTATCAGGAACTCTGTGAATTAGTGGTCAGAAAACTCAAAAAGTATAGAATAATTTTATGAAAATTACTAATGTATGCCAGATACATTGATGGCATTCTCATTGTGTTGAAAGACAAGCCTAACCTTAACACAGTGCTTAAGTATTTCGATGAATCCTTTTGGCCTATTGTTACATGATGAACAAAAAAGTCACAACACTATATTTTTTGGATATTGGTATCAAATTGGAACATGATCAACTTTCCACTGTAGTTTATCGTAAGGATTCATATTCACCTCTATTTATACCATACAGTTTACATGGTCTCTAGTTAGGGCCGGATTAACCAATAGACAAATTAGACAAGTGTCTACGGCCTGTAATTCAGGGGTCCGGCTTCAGTGCAGAATTGTTCTGTTTTAAAATGAGTTAAAAATTATTTAAGAAATTCGATAGGACAGGAAAGGCTGTCTTTAACAATATTTATTAAAGGAGACACTCTCAAATTAATAGATTGATCAATTTTCTGAAATGAAAATCCAAAAACGAAAATTTTAAATATGTTAAAGGCTGATTAATGGCTAAAATTATATACATTTTTCGTTGTACCAGAAACTTTTGTTGTACAATTATTATTGTATTAGTGTTTGTATTCTCTATTATTAATAAAAATTTTAAGTGACATTATTTAAGATTTGTTTAGAAGCAACTTATTATACCCATCCTGTCCAGTTAAAACACTCCCAAACAATATCAACAGCCTGAGAAGAAATCTCTGCCACAAGATAGACAACTGATAGTGTCTTATTATACATTATTATCATCTAAAATTTATAGAGAGATTGCCAAAAGTAATGTTCATACAACAAATTGATGTTTGCTGATGATTTTTTCACTCATCAGAAACAATAGGAATCCAATATCTGACACTTACTTATCTGAGATTTATGCAGATTTGGTGTGTGATGGCAGAATTAACCACACATTGTTATATATTGGTCTGACTGCAAGGAGTCTTGCCATGAGAATGAAAAGCACAAATATACAATCAGAAAGAAACTTTCATTCACGGCCTTAGCTGTTTATACTGGAAGTGAGGATGTACACAGGGTTTCCAATAGGACACACATTAAATAGTTGGAGTCCATTGAAATCTACAGGACACTTAAGAATGGAATAGGAAATAATTTCAAAGCAAAACACATACTATTTACAGCATGGCATGCTTTCTTTGAATTGGCATAGTTTTTCTCATATATATTTCACTTTGCCACAGATACAAATTTACATAAATGAAATTTTAAATTAAAAATTAATTTGTTTGGGAAATAATTTTAAACTGAATTGTTATTTTGTTCATAAAAGCATATTCAATTTTAAATTGTCCATTTAGTTTTGCATTCTATATACCAGAAGACCTGTGTTTATAACAGACAAAAAATGTTTGTAAAAGTGCTAAATTTTAAGTATTATATACCAGTTTAGGTATATAATACTTAAAATTTGTCTGTAAGTAATATATTTCAGTATTGGAGAGTAATTGAAAATGTACTTTCTGTAACATAATGCCCTCTATTGGAGAAATAGTGAAATAAACATATAACAACAGTAAACACATCAGAGATGTTAAAATGAAAGTTTCTAGAAGATTTTTCACAATGAATGTATGATGTACATCAAAGCCAAAAAAGTGATCACTATATATGTATATATGGGATGCAACAGTCACTAAGGGAAGGAAATTCTGAAGTTCTTTTGCTTTGTGCTCTGATACATATTCTTCTTCACTTTTAGAAATGCAATTTTGTAGTGATCAAGGCAATTATTCAATTATTGTGTGTATGCATCATACCATATGATGTTTACAATGCCTGAACAAGAAAACAAGATTCACATACATTGGTCAGGACCCACATATATGAACATTTAGCCGTATACAGTGATCAAAAGTTACTAGTTAGTTTATTTCAATTCAAGTTTGTTTAAGTTTAAGCTATTATCCAAACAGCAACTGAAATACAAAAATGTAAGTATTTGTTTATTGTTGTATTCTATATATATTTAAAATATAAAGTATAAAATTAAATTATTAAAATTTTTAGCTAAAAATGGATGAAAAGAAAAAGGAAAATAGTGAAGACCCAAAAAAACAGGAAGAAAGCAAAAGAACAATTAGATCATTTCTTTACAAAATTCAATAATGAAGCATGTCCAGAAGGTAAAGAAAAGATTTGTATTGAATTTGAAGACTGCTATTAGTGTAAATACATCTGTACATCATTTAAATCTAACAGCATCATTAAACAAAAGTAATTCAACAATCACAGATATGTGTCCAACAGAAAGTAGTGCACCAGTTATTCCTCAGGCAATCTTGGAATATACAGACAAGCATTTCTGATGAGACCAAAAAAAAAAAAAAAAACATTGAGTTTGTCATTTCAGAGACCTAAAGGACCATTTACAGGGGATCCCAAACAACAAATTAGAAGTTTTAGTGACATATTCTACTATTCTGCTTCAACATATGGCCCAGTTTCTCATTTGTGATTGTGCTGTTCACAAGTTTTAGATGCTGTATTGTCAACCATGACAGTTGTTTCCAAATATTAAAAGTTAGTAGTTTCTGAACTGAAAATTGGAATCTACTGTTTTGGATAAAACTGTGTTTTTCAACAGTTTATAAAGATCTTGAGGAACAAGATACAGATTCTCATTTTGGAAAATGGTATTGGAATGATTATTTTGAGTAACATTTATGTTGGCTAAAAAGTCTTTAGCACTTTGTAATCATTGGAAAGGATTTTCAGAATATTACATTGGCAATTTTAATTGAAAGTTTATTTCTTTTTCTACCATAATGATGAAATATGGCACAAATTTATTAATAAGCCATCTGGTTCAGTAACTTATTTGAGCTAGAATATACAAAAGGAATTGTTTGAATATTTAGGTACCAAATTAACAAAAAAGTTAACATTTAAAATTAATTCAGTACCATTTCATTTATTAATTTAGATACTACTAAAAATTTCACAAAGAAGATCAGTTAAGTGTTATTGCATATGTTTATGTAACTCACAACAAAAATGAAAAATTCAAATTATCATTATATTATCTGATTGTGTTGCCACCTTTACAAAATTGCTGACCTGGACTTCAGGTCAGGTTTGTTCGAACAGAAGTTCCTGATGCATGCGCAATGTCATTTTACAATGCGAAGAATAATGTGCGTGCTGGTTCTAAATCAGTTACAGTTAGGGACTAGGGACATGCGTAGGAGTAACATACAGGCAAGCAAAAAAAAAAAAAAAAAGATTGAGAGGCAAGTTGCACGTCACACATCAGCATAAACATAGTAACATGGTGGAATGGCAGATGAGTTTCAGTGAGTGTGAGGTCTTTCATTGTTCAAATGGTGTAAATTTATAACAATATTTGCAAGAACTTTGTTTCATCATAATTTCACAATTTCTACGAAATTCCCGAACAAAATTAATAGTTTATCCAGACAGTGAGTCAATTCCCGGACTGGTGGTAACACTATTATCTGATACTCTGAATTACATTAATTTGACAATTTGCTTCTTTGGCATGTCCACTAATCTGGCACAAAATCACCTTAGGTTTGTGGGAACCAGCAGGAAAGAGAGATTTTTATTGATGTTATAAAATGGAATTCTTACCAAATAAGCCATGCTTTTTGCAAATGTTATGAGAGAGAGAGTATTTAAGACTAGAATGGCTGCAAAGAGACAAACAACAGACAATATTTTATTTGTTAATTTTAAAAAAATATACTGCCCTAGAAAACAACTTCTAAAATTTTTATTTTTTATCCCGTCAGTTAACTCTGCTGAAAGATAATTTAGTAAATTACAAATAATAAATTAGTAGATTATAAAAGAAATGATATTGATCAAATTATACTGTATAATCTTGCAATGTTGACTGTTGAGTATAAATATGCCAGTAAAATGAATTTAAAAGTTGTTAATAATTTTGCAAATGTAAAAGGGCAAAAAATAGCATTTTAACTTTTTTGAAAATTTATTAGTTAAAATAATACATTTATAGTTTTCTCAAATTGTATTTAATAATTAGTATCATATTGTAATATTATATTTCATGTTTTTGATGTCTGTAAAATTATAAAGGAATCATAAATAAAATATCTCATTTTAATAACAAATATATATCATTTATTTTGAATATTATAACTAATATTTATTTTAATGAAAATAAACAAGAAATCATTTTTGGCTGCTTAAAAGTCCAAACAATTAACTTATGTCACTGTGCATAGTGTATAATAATCATATTTTTAACAGATAAATCTGTTCTTACACATACAGTAAATGATTCAGTTTTAGAGTCTAGTTACATTTGAATGTAAAAAAAATATTTAAAAATTAATAATTACTGTTTGTTTTAGTAAAGAAATGTATTATAAAAAGAATTTGAAAAAAGCAAGATTTAAACATGTAACATTCAGCATAGTAATTAAGAATCTTATCCACTCAACTGTACAGATGTTGACATTTTGTAATATAACATGGTATATAAGGAATACGGAAAACTAGTCATTTTTCTTGCAAGTATTTGAGAGTTGCATCCAAATTCTATGGATTATTGGGAGAGTAGTAATATGGTGTATATCAAACTGCACAATCAGAAGGTTAGTCTTCTTATGAATACAAAAGTTTGTTCATGTTAGATACCCAATGTGAACAAGCTGTTGCCAGCATTAAATGTTGAATCCATACTGGAGGACATCCACTGATCGAACAGAATTCCTTATAAGTCTCTCTGACTTAGCAGATCATCATCAATGAGGAGGCTAACTATTTGCTAGTCTAAGGCATAAATCAACCTTCTGAATTCCTGTAGACCTCAGCATTTATTTTAATGAAAAAAATTCTGTGGAGATTGGCAATTTTGCTTTGGCTATCAGAAGTTAGAAGCTGTCACTAAGAAAAAAATGACTACTTGCTTTCTAGAGCTGATAATATCCCAGATTATTTATGGAAGGTCAGTACTATATATTGAGGGACCTAAAATTTTGCTCTTGGCAAATTAAAGTCAGCAAGCTAGACTGAGAGAAGGTAGCTTTTGTTATTCTTGATGGTTATATGAGTTTTGACTGTCCCATTCAGACCTGCAACCTTTGAACATATACTGTAGTGGATTGGCTATTAAGAAGACAAGACACATTATTTCTGTTACCTTGATGACATAGTTGTGTTTGCTTTATTATTTTTGCTTATTCAGCATTTATCCACAGTTTCTGAATGTTTCTAACAGGCAAACTGCAGCTGAACCTAAAACAGTGTGTTTCAGGATCCAAAATCTAAGAATTAACCCTGATGAACTATGAGCAGCCTTCAAATTTTTAAAAAACTTTTAAAAATTATGAAACTTTTTAAATTTTATGAAACTTTTAAATTTCCCTGAATTTACTTTAAAACTGGCAAATCGTTTAATAAATTTTTGGTAACATTATTGAATGATTGGCATCATTGAAAGTTATTCATTTTTTCTGTGATTGCCAAGTCACTCACCTCACTCCTAACTGAAACCAGCAGTTCTCATTGAAATTCTGATTAGTAACAGGCTTTTCATCAGCTGCAGAGCATACACATTTCTGAACATGTTCTGCACCACTTTGTTTCTGATGCAGTAACTAAATTACACATAAATATCAGCAGTTAAAGATTTGGCACTATCCTTATCTAGATCCAGGTTGACCATTCTACTCTGTGACATACGACATAAACTACATTTTAACAAAAGCGGAGACCAATTATTCAATGATTGAAATGGAGCACCTTGCCATCACTTGGGCAATCAAAAAAAAAGTCCAGCCATATTTGTACAGACATACAGACATCTATTTAAAGTAGTCATTGATTAACCAGATTACGGGACCCATACAGTATTCTTTTTTGATGGGCTGTTTGTCTCTAAAACTACAATATGAGCATTATAGCTAAATCGGGCCAAAAAACATTTGTGTTCAAATGCATATCTTGCTGCCCTATCAATTCTCCAAAGACCAAGGATGTAAATATCATTATGACTCCTGTTATATAGAAATGACATCAGTATGTCAAGAAGTAAATTGAAAATGCTCTGGCTCCTTTAATGGTTCTGAATGTTCAGTGGGATTCTGTATCGACAGAGTTATCCAATGAGGTGATCTTGATGGTCCATTGTTCCAGTCTCCACTACTACATATTCTAGAAGCTATTATGTTAACTCAATGGCTGAACACCTAGGCTACGCTTTCACTTATGAATTCATTGCTCACAAATACTACTAGAAGGGAATGAGCTGCCAGATATGGTGGCTCATTTCTCTGTGAGGGCCTGAGGGAACATGCAAGGCTACTGAGACTGCCAACGCCAAAAACAACTATCATAATTACCAGCTAGGCCATTTGTGCTGATTTCTCCACTGAGGGAACCTTTTGACGTCATTTTTCTGAGACATTTCCCTGTGTGTTCTGCCAATACAGTAAAACCTCATTAAGTTGAAGTTTAAGAAGTAAAAATTTCTGACTTAGAGTTTACAGTATTAAATTTAATACTTGACTTTCTCAGATTTTTCTGCGACCGTAAATTTCCCGTTATCAAGCCGATTCTCAAGAATCTGTTCATAGAATGATTACAAAATTGTTTGTTTACAGTTTATGGAGCTTGAGTTCATTGTCAAGGCATTCCATTGTGTCCCAGTAAGAATGGTGGTAACATATTGTACCAATAATGTGTAGTTGTAATGGTTTGGTGTGTGTGTTTGGCACGGAGTTGTAGTGTTTATCTTAATCATCTGATTTGAAGATCATGAACTTGTAAAAGGGTGGAGGGCACATTGGAAAAGAGGTTTGAGTTAAAAGTACTGACAGTTTCGACTTAATGAAATCGTATATGGGAAACCTACGTACTGTGCCTGGAACATGTAGACAACTTCAAGTTAATGCAGTTTGACTTAGTGAGGTTTTACTGTAAGTAGATTATCATCATTGTTATTTATCCGAGCTGAGTCATTACATAGTCATCCAAGCTATACCCAGTTATATAGCCATTGACATTAGCATCTTACTGGTCAACAAAGTTAACTTGAAACTCTGTACATGAATGAAATTAATTGGCAACCAAGGGCGTTCCTTCTTCACTCAGGTAGCTCAGGAAATCCTTTCTATTTTCAATACAATACGTCAGAGGTGTCCATTGGATTTTCATTTGTGGACCAACAGCCGCACCAAATGCTTGAACCAATGCTGGCTGACATGCTTGCCCTTTGTATCAACATTAATTACTGCCAGTGTGATCAATTATTAACTTTCATCATACTGCTGGCCCTTGATAATCCGACAGGTATGGGACCAAAGGGATGTCGAATTACCGAAAGTGATTACATAAATATGTAATCACTTTCGGCATTGTTTTGCTAGCAGTAGCCTATAATATTCCCACATTTTATGAGTAAAATGCTGCCTATGTTAATATGGAAATGAAACACACATTTCGGTTAACTAAAACATGTTTATTAAAAGAAATATGGAAGCCAATAAATGTACTGTACTGTACATACAGTACGTACAGAAGACACGTAACGGGACGGGGACTACGGTGACCATGACGGGAGGTGCGTCGAACTACTTAGCATGTCGGATTATCAAGGGTCAGCTGTATTTATATATAACTAGAAGCAAGAGGACCAGATATTCACTATTCTTTCTGCGTAGCTGATTTGTTGTAACCTCTTAGATACAGTTCTACCAGCTACTCCACGGTCATTGATGATTATCTGCAACTGCCTAGAGTACACCTGGACATGCACGCTAATGGCGAGAGACTACGACAAGCATTACTGACACTGCCAACGCTACGTTTTCTACCGCCCTAGCATTCTTGTGGCTTATTTTCTATCTGTTGACTGTAACATTTTGAGCAGCTCTCGTGTGTTTATTTTATATCTTGCAGTGATATGTCAGTGATATCTTCTGGTAACTTATGAGGTAAAAGCTGCCACTCCCACATTGGACGCTTGACTTATACGGAGACGTCCATGACATCAGGTTGAAGTTATATGTTGTGCTTACGACTGGTGAAAACATCTTGAGGGGGAATGAAGTGGACTTCGTCACCATGGATTCCAACCAATAAGCAGAGGCCACGACATTCGACATTTTTAAAAAAGCATGCGAATACTCGAATGATCATGGAACTATTTCATTCCTGAACTTATTACTGAGCGAACTTGGTGTATACATTTTTTTCTTATCTCGAATACCTGTTGTGTTCTAAATGCATATTTGCTATTTTTATTTATTTAACAAGTATTACTTTGTTCTTGACGACAATCATCAGTCTTATTCACTGTACAACAATATTTAGTGGAGCTGCGAAAGATGCTTGCTGTTTGATGATTCAACTAAGCCTGTATTTCATGTCCACATTTATTCTCGTCAGTTGTTGCAAAATGCTGCCGCTAATTCATTTTATGTTCAGTTATATTTATGAATTATTTTGTATTGTAATTTTTTTATACTTTGGTTACTCTATTTTAGCATTTTTTATATAGTTGCATCATAAAACTGAAGTTACTATGATTGAGAAGTTGACATCTGGAGCATTATGACATTAATTAATGTAACGAGTATATCGTTTTTATAGATACCACTACAGATACTTTTATAGATTCATGCTAATACAAATAACTGTTAGGAAGTATTTCTGGAATCTTAAGAAAAAGAAAGTTTTGACTTATTAAAAACAAGCAATGGATTAACGTTTAATATGTTGTTTGTTTATTGATACAGGGTGACTACAAAGTTCTGAGACAACTTTTATAACATAGCTTTTTAAATTTAAATAGTGATCGAAAGAATGTTCTAGAAAACAACTAAGTTGTTAATCATAAGTTGTTCTCGAATGCATTTGTTGTTAATCAGCTGAAGTATGTCAAAGTATCATACTATAATAATCGGCTTACACAATGCAGGAATCTATTGTTGAGGATTGTTAAATTTCAGTTTCACTAACGACCGTTTACAAGATCATAGTTCGATACAAGGAGATAGGCACATTTAATAACCACCCTACAAGTGAAGACCAAAGATTGTCAACATGCCTGGATATGCAATATCATCAGAAATTGCGTAAGACCAACAGTAAAGATGGAAAAAATTGCTTAACTTGATATAAAATCGTGGATCCATTCGGAAAATAGCCAAGTGTAAGCTTGGTCTTTGACCATATAAGTTGCAAAGAAGTCAACTTACTGAAGCAAACAAAGCTATGAGGCTCTAAAAGTGTCGTGCACTGAAGAAAGACTCAGAATGAATTTGTTTTCACTGAGAAAAAAAAAATTGTTTACGATTGAACAATCGCGCACTCATCAAAATGACAGAATTTGGAGTAAAATTCCTTAAGATAGTCGAAAGTAGTCACAAATTCACACACCCTCAATAAATCATGACATGGGGCGGAATCTGTGCAAGAGGCAAAATCCCGCTAGTTTTCATTGGTATTGGTGTGAAAATCAATCCTGAAGTTTATACTCGAGATGTTCTTGAAGCTGTTCTATTTTTTGGTCCAAGTCCCACTTCGGCAAGCATCGGCCCGTAATAAGACAGTTCCAAGCCTGGTGGAATTGACTTCATCCCATGGACGGAATGGCCACAATATACTGTACTGGAGGCCGGATGGCCGAGCGGTCAAGGTGGCAGCCTACCGCTCTGGGGGACCCGGGATCGAATCCGATCGGGTCGAATAATCCCCAGGAATTTTTCGGGGGGTGGTCCGTTCGGATATGTCGGCCCCGTCCCTCACCACCCGTTCGTCCCATTGTGGGCCTGGCCGAACCCATAATGGGCCTTCTAAATGAGGCCCTCTTAGTGCCCACAGGGCGGAAAGAGTTAAAAAAAATATATATATATATACTGTACTTGGACCTTAACTCAATGAATTACAGCATGTAATTAACATTGGAGAGTAGTCTGTGCTACCTCACACCAAAACCTGGATCACCCCGATCCGTGAATATGAGAAAATATCTGTCGAGAAGGTGCGAACCATCTGTAACAACTTTACGAAGCCTCTGTCTCTATCAAGGCCAAGGCACAAGGAGGTTATTTTGAGTAACATTATTAACTCATTCGTGTTTTGCGTGTTATAAAATGTGTTGTTACTTTCAATATTCAATACCGTATCTTCGAAAAATAAAACACAGGCAATATGCAATACATTTCGTTTTCCTGTAGCTACTCGAGGGCGTTCGAAATTTAATGTAGTGATTATGAAAGTGTCGAATTCGTATCCTAATCTGTGATGTGAACACTACAAGATTTTGCTGCCCAACGTGGTCTGTTACTCGGTTTTGACGTCCCAAAATATGTTGCCCAACAAGGAAGTAGACCAACATTGATTTTCCCAATGTATGGAGAAAACAACTTGTTGTTACTCAATAACCAATCAGCGAATGTCTCGGATGATATAGCCAGTTTGAATAACGAGTAGTAAGTGACACGCATAATCTTATTCCTTCATTTCTTTCTTCGATTTCCAATTTAAAAATAAAAACAGCACAGTGGCGTAGCGTGGGTGTCAGCCGTCCGGGGCGGAGGAAAATTTCGCCGCTCCCTTATTTAGGTATCTCAATTCAAAAGACTAAAATACACCTATCCCTCGTTTTACACGGTACTTCTTTTACACGTTTTCGCTTTTACACGGTAAAAATAAATGCAGAAAATAAACTGGCTATGATCAAAAGGAACAATTTTTAACTAATCTACATCTATATTCCAATCCACCTTAATTATATGTTATAGTTGATATTTAGGATACTAAGTGACAGTTTTATTTCAATCGGTCAAATAGTAACCGATAAACCGATGTAGGGTACTCCCCCATACGCATGAAGTTGCATTCATTGCACATGGTTTTAAACCAGAAAATTTTAATTTTTCATATTCATAAGTAACAAACGATTACATTATTTTTAATTACATTTTTTACATTACATTACACAATTACATTACATTTTTATGAATCTTTCAGATTTTATTTTTTGTTCCTTTGTACTTTGTATTTAATTAATAAAAGAATATATTTTTTTTGCCTTTCAATATTTTTGTTTGATTTATGTACCTTTAAAAAATTGAAAAAAATTCATAATTAATAAACAACGAAATTATGCGTTTTTTGCATACTTTTCGATTTACACGGTTTTACATTCAAAAAGATACAAATTCGATTTACACGTTTTTCTCGGGAACCTATCTTCCGTGTAAATCGAGGGATAGGTGTATACAGTAATTCTAAAGAACTTTTCGGCAAAGAACAATCATCATTATTGTGTATTGTACAGGTGTATTGTGTATTTATTGTGAAATTCTGCCGCCCCCTAAAAAGTGCCGCCCCCACTACGCTACGCCACTGAAACAGCAACATCACGTTTCTGGGTGGAGGCAGCCATTTTTTGAAAATTCTGTATCGCGTGATTGGTCGCTGGAGGAAAATATTACCTAGTGTTCGCTTGCTACAAATATTGTGCGTGCCTACATGACAAACAACTAAGTTACCAAGCCAACGACAGAGTCCGTTTTATATGAAACGAACGAGTTCATTGGCTCGCGTAGCTGCTTGCATCCATTGTCTGGAAACAAACCGCGAATCACGGGCGGCCAGCAAAATCGTATAGTATTCGCCACGCTTTATGAAGAGAAAATACGTACTGTACAATATTTAATTTTACAAAGGAACGTTACTAATTTTGCAAAAAGTTATTTATTAGTCTGTCATGTGTTGCTCCATATTTGTGTGAACTTTAGTAGACGAAACGACAAAATAAATACCGTATTTTACGGTATATAAGACTTCCGCTTGACCCCGAAGCGTGAGCGGCTGGGTCGCTCACGCTTAGGGGTCACGCTTTAATCGGGCCCACAATGGGAGCGGCCCGGCCGCTCCCATTGTGGGCCCGATCAAAGCCATGATGGACATTTAAAAAGGCCCTAGGACGAAGAGAGTCAAAAACGAAGAAATATATTTTAAGTATTCTCGTGCGGATATCTGTAAAAAAGTCCGTCAGCTGTAGTTTACGATTTATGACGAAGTACTTCGATTTTTTCGTCCAAAGTTATCACGAGCATTTTTATAAAACGTAAATATTTTGTGCAGTAGAATATTTCACCATATTTAAATTCATGTATTCTCTTCAAAGGAAATGCATAAATATTACTTTAAAAATAATTTCTCGAATAATGCTTTACTTTCATTCCATTTCATTCGACTTACTTAATTTTCGTAGCAAAATATTAAGTATGAATTTTGATATCCATTGGTACCAATAATATATTTCCGGTTAGCAATTACCATTTACAAGTGTTTGTTACTTATGCAGTGTAGGAGATTTAGTCCCATATTTATTTCACTTATGCCTTTTAAGAGGACTTGCTTGTTAACATCGGTGGCGCAGAACATTAAATATGTAAAAACATTTCGTTTTTACATAAGGCACTTTTAAAATGCATACCGGCAAGTTTTATTTCGGTTCTAAAAAGTTTTTAAACTTCGGGTTATCCGCGCGAAAATATGATAGGCCTGTGTCTTATCAGATAATTTCCGTCGATGATAGAAAATTAAATAATTACGTTTAAATTTTAGTTTCAGAAGCGTTGAAAACTTGAAAAATTTTTCATAGCTTGTGAAATCGAATTTATAATTATTCAACCAATAAATATCTAGAGAATAAAACAATACCGTTTTGATAATGTGAAGTTGAAAATGTACTTAGAATTTCCTGTATTAATATATTAACAGTAGTTTTGCGTATATCTTTACAAATGAAATTTTCTTTAATAAACTACATGAATAGAAAGAAAAAGGAATGGTTTTTCCTTTATACTGTATATAAACATTTGAACATTTCTTTCTATTAAATAAATAAATTTAATTTAATTAAATCTAAATTAGAAAATAGAAATCGGGAGTCACAGTAGTGACTCCCCGGCAAGTAAAAAAAGTCACTGACGGACTACATACACAGGAATCAGAGTTGCCGATTTTCGGGAGTCGATTTCTCCGTCCCCAAACACCCGAAGTAATTCCGAATATGTAGTTCGAAAGAAAATTCTGTTCTTAGGTAGAGTACAAAATTCTAAGATTTTTCTGTAAAGGGCTGCCGAAATATAAGCAATTAGAAAGTGCAAAATTCGCCAAAATTCTGTATTTTTTTTTTCTTTTTCTTCATCCGGCATTGCAGACTCTCCTAGAAAAAAATTACCGAGTCTAGAAATCTCAAATTTTAAACTTAAGCTTTCCTCGTTATCAGTGAGGTGTTGGCGAAACTTCCAGTTCGATGGGTCAAAGCTCACAGGTGTTTACCATTCTCGTTGTATGGCTCAATTTTATGCCTATAAAGATAAAATTGCATTGAAACAAATGAATTTTATTTAAAATGTTACTCAGAATTACAAAAGCACAAATTTATGCCAATTAAAACTTCATGTAAAGAGTTATAATGGCATGTCGAAAGCGTCGGTCGGCGCTGGGCGACTGCCGAACGCGCCGCCGAATTCTACACCATCGTCTTATGCCTTGACGTAATAATACAATCGTTAAACAAAAACAATTGATATCTAAACGAAAACGTTTGAGTTGTAAAAAATTGCGCCAAGTAAAAACTTATGACAATTTAGATGACGGTCAAAATTTCTGACCGTCGTGTAAATTGTCATAAGAAAAGATAGATTGATAAATATTTAAAATAAACAAATTTTACAGGTGAAAAATCTCGGTGATAATGATTTGCGGTGATTTTAAATATAGCCTATATTTAGTTTATAGTGCGTGGCATCAGCGTACAATGGCTCTATGTTATTCACCCGTAGGACGTCGTTTATACCAGTAAGGAGTAAGGAATCACGCCGCGACACGCTTACAATAAATTATAAAATTCAAATGTGATTCGAACTTGTATCTGAATAATGTAAAATACGTTCTACTGGTATTATTCAATGAGTAGAACAGTAACAGTTGGACCAGATACGGCGGATCGGTGGCCTAAAGGAGTGCGGTATTCTGAATACGGTCTACGGACATAGGATCTTACACTCGGCCGTAGAAACAATAAGTATTGCAGTTGAAATTTACTGCATTATAAATTTTCTATTTATTGCGCAAGCAATTTCTTCAGACCGGATAAAAATTACTACAAAGGGGGTTTAAAAAATTGTTATTTTAAGTTTGATACTGAACAAAGAAATTATATACAGTATTTTATACAAAGTTAGCATGGCAAAACTATCACCGAATAAAATCTGGTAACAAAAATCAGATGGCAGTGTAGCAACTCGAACATTCAAAAGAATATTGCAAGGTTCAAGGTGTTTTCTCATATCCACCGCTGTCGTTCCACAAAAAGAACATTCGGAGTCACATAAGACGTTAATTATTTTACCATTTAGGTTTATCGAAAACCTATTTAATCTACATTGTGCAGCAAATGACTTTATAACTCAAATTAGACAATAAATAAGGCGCTGGACTCCACATTCCATTAAGAAATATTTTACTGTTCCAACCTCTTTCACTCAAATAATGAACATCTTTTAGCCAATATGTCTCTTAGTCGTTGATCACAATCCAAAAAGAACAAATTTTCACTTAAATACATATAACTAGAGGACAATCCAATATTTAGTAATCCTTTAGCAATAGCAGGCCATGGCTTCAAAAAGGAATTACCATTCATCTTTGAAAGTCTTGTATATGTCAATTTTCGATAGTCATCTTCCGGTAGGTCAATAAGTTTCCTCCAAAATCTAAACGATTTTATCGACAGTCCAAAAGCAAGGAGACGTCTTCTCAATTCCATTCTCAATGCAGGTCCCGAGACAGATCTGTTAATATGGAACACTCGCTTAAAGTAGAATAACTGTATCGGTTCAAATTTGCCTACTAAAAGACCGCTCCAAACCGGAAAAGCCTAAAACATACTTGGTCTAATCAAATAATCTAAAATAATTACTTGGTTAATGTTACCCTTGGTGGCAAGATGACGGCCAGAGGGATTTTTCCCTACATTCTAGACGGCGACGGGGAAAATTTTTTTCCCTGCGTTCGACGTGGCGACCGTGTTTCCTGTAACCTGGAAACGGAGACGCGCGATTTCGCGTTTGTGACGTGTGAGAGAGAGGGAGCTCTTTGGAAATGTTGTGACGTAATGTGTTGGTGCCGAGATCGTCGAATTATGCAAATTTTGTTTGGTGGGAGTGTAGAAGACAGTGGTGTGGTGCATGTTCGTTGTTGGCATCGAATTTTTTTTTTTTACAATATCTGTTCTTTCCGAATTGCTAAAAAGGTAATTTATATTTTTTACGAGTAAAAACAAAAAGAAATTGCGTGCACGTCATGGGCGACGTTGATTTGAGTTCAAAGGAATTCTGGGCCAAATGTACTACCAGGAAGTTTTATAAAATGATGGAAACAGATTATTCGGAATTGGGATTGAACCCGGCAATTGATAATGCATTCAAATTTGCGGTCAAATTAGGTATACAGCAGATAGAGTCGACGTGTTCTACGTGCGATAAGACATGCAAAATACATTACAGAAGCGAAAGAAATGAATGTCGTCTTACATGCAGTTCGTGTGCAGTTAAATATTCAGTGTACGAAGGAACTTTTAAAAGCAAATGTGGTCGTCTGTCCTGGGGATGTATCTTGTCATTCATATGGCACTACCTATGTCTAGAATGTGGTGCTACGATTTCGGCTTTAGCATCCGGGATATCTCGAAAAGCTAGTGTGGATTGGTCGAATCACATACGTCTGGTAATGATGATATCACTAAGTAACATGATGACGAGCTTCAAAATAGGCGGCCCGAATAAGATCGTCGAGATCGACGAAACTGTCATTTGCAAAAGGAAGTACGAAAAAGGCAGGTTGTTGAAATCGACGAAATGGGTTGTGGGTGGCATATGTAGACAGGACAGGAACTGTTTTATTTGTCAGGTAAACGACAGATCCGAACAAACTCTAAATTAGATAGTTTACAAATACGTCAATTCGGGAAGTTTGATAATAACCGACGAGTGGAAGGGGTACAACCACATTGACGACATCGAAGGCGTGGATCGAAGATCTATACCAAACGAAGATCAAGGTTCGAAACTCGGGAAGAAATGTAAAAAAGGAAAATGACAGCCAATCAACGTGAGTAAAAAAATGTTTTTATTTCTATTAAAATATGATTTACATTAGCTTATTATAGTATAGGAGTTACTAGGTCGCGTTATTACGATACAGCGCGCAACGCGCAGTCTCCATAGAAGACCAAGACGGCGACCGGAAACGCGTTAGTCACGTGACCACAGGGAAAAATTTTCCCCGTAGTAGTCTCGAATGTAGGGAAAATTTTCCCCGTTGCGTGTAGAATGTAGGGAAAAATCCCTCTGTAAGGAACCAAGTCCGAGCGTTATTTTTATTTTACTTTTATTTTGCTTATTATTCTATTTTTGTTTGGGGCTTATGTTTTGTTAGGACGAAGGTTTCCTCACCATTCACCTTAAGTAATTAAAAAGAGAAGAAATAAAACCCAACTCACCGACGAAAGAAAAGCGCCATAGGACTCACGCACATTTTCGCTCCCCGAGCGGCAAAGAATAGGTCCGCACCGAGAAGAGGGGGGGGAGAACCCACAAGCACGAAATAAAACTCGCTAAACCTTAAGTAATAAAAACGTCCCGGAAAGAATTGTAAAAACAAATAATGTAAAAGGTTAGTGAGTAAACTGTCGGAAAAAGGGCTGCCAGACGATGAAAAACGTTATTGTTAGCATTTAAGTATGTAAATGAGGGGAGTGACCGCATTCAGAATTGTGACGTCACCTCACACTATAAATCCCGAGTCTCAAGTGAAGACGGAGAGGTGAATTCTGATAGCAACGAGCTTGGTGAGCTTCGCAGCAGTAATAGAGAGGTGTCCGATAGGATCTCGAATAGTTCCAAGGTGATTTGAAGTGATTCGAATTTGGATCGACAGTCTGAGAAAGTCTTGAGAGTTTGAGGAAATAGGTTCCGAGTATATTGAGGTGACGATTAGGATCTCTAGTTTATAAGAATTATTGTTATAAGTTAAGCTTTTTGGTTTTGTCGGATTCCCAAGGGGAATAGAGTTAAGTTAGACATAGATTTGAATCGAGAATTGTCGGGTTGACTTTGTTGAATTTCTTAGAATAAATTATTGTTTGATTTTTACTAAATATTGTACATAGTTATTGCTAAACGACTAATTAAATCTTTGGTTTTTTTCTATTGACAAATATTGTCTTTATTTAATTCGGTGCACGCTTAAAGTCCAGGCCTGGCACGCTAACGCGAATCCGAGTAAAGTACCCGGTAGGTTAACGGTTGTTTCCGACACGGTAGAGTCGATAATCGTTGTAAACTAAAATAGTACTTTACACCTCTGGCCGCCATCTTGCCACCAAGGGTAACATTAACCAATTACTTTAATGAAGACGCTTTAATTTTAATGAGTAACTTGATGAGATTAGAGATTTTAGATCTTGCAGCAAGTAATCCTTTATTTAAATGATAGGAGAATGAGCCATGTGAAGAAAAATAAATACCTAGATATTTAAAATTTGACACAATTTCTAGTTTATGATTTTCTAAACTGAAATTATATATTTAGAAAAAGAAAAATATATTTCTTACTAGAAATATATTTTTTACTTAATACTTAAAAATATATTTCTTCTCTAATATCGTCCCGGCTATTTCTAATGAAATTATATATCTTTTTAAGTTTTCCACCTCTACGAAAAATCATAAGCTTTGTCTTTTCCGAACTAATTGTCAATCGATTATCTTTACAAAATCTCCAAGTAAGATTAACAGTGGCGTGCCGTCATTGGAAGCGGTGGAAGCGCCGTTTCCCTTGTATTTTCTAAAATATAAATTTTCATATTTTAACGTAGTTTGAATTAATTAAAATTAATATTTTACTATAATTGCATTATGTATCTTATTACAAATTTCTATACTACATGTGAAATAAACGATAAGATTGTTATTGTATATTCGAATATCAGTGGCGGAATGGAAGCGCTGTATTGTCGAAAACCGGGTCAGCTTCCAAACAGCCAGATCATACTCATTTGCGCATGCGCTTTACAGAGCACCAACTTCACACGGTTTAGCTGGTGGAAGCTACACACGTATAACTCTTCCAATGATTCTATCCCGGACCGGTTCTGGGCTGTTAGCCGCCCTCGCCCGATTATGTACTGTGGGGAAGTACTCGATCTTGAGAGTATTCCCCGTGCAGGAACAAAACAAAAAGAAACAGAAATAAGTCATATACACCATGACTCCAATGCAAGAAACTTAAGGTTTATTTTAGTCCTTCTAATCACTACTCTGTCCTTCCACTATAACAGACACAAAAACAAAGGAAACAACACACACACACAAAAAACAATCTCGCGACTCTCTCGTCTACACGTCCTCACTTCCTTTCTTCCGAAAAAGTTCCTCTTCTTCCCTTGAGCATGCGCGATCCACCTCCTTTCCTCCTTGATCCGGGTTTTTCGGTTGTCATCGAGAATGCATATCCCTTCTTTACCCTGTAGCTCACTCAAGGAGTTGGTTACGCAATAGAACACGTGATCTTCAGACCATATATATCTCTCCTTCTCCCATTAACTTTTACAACAACAAACGGGGAACTTTCATACTATGAGGGCCCATCCCTCCTTTACTACGTGAACCACCCAAGGGGCTGGTTACGAGCCGGTTACACAACAGAACACGTGGTCTTCAGACCACAGTACATTTATAACTTAACCCAACCGATAGGAATTTACTAGTACGTTTTTATGATAGTTCTGTATAGTTGACAAAAGTTAAAAAAATCCATTAAAATATTTGATATTTTTATTCTGCTCTTCCATCTTATATTACTTACGGATTTCATTGTTAAACCATGGGACATACGAAATCGTAATATCAATCTATAAGAGTATGTAGAAAAAAATGTACAATGTACAATGTTAAAAAATTAACTATTACTTTGGTAGCATCATTTACAACCAAATTTAATGAATGAGACGCACAAGGTACAAAAAGCTTCAGAATTTATTTCCCTTAAATTTACGATTTATGTATCCGTTGTCATAAAAATTTGTCTTTCCACTTTTCCCACGACTACAAATATTCAGGTACAAAGTAACTGGTTTCGACTTATTTCCACTTAAGAAGTAATTAAATAATTAAGAGATTAGGGAATTGGGGACATAAATAAAACCCTGCCGAAAGAGCCAGAATTTTACTTAAACAAAAGCTTAACCGAACCAATCTCTAGCCGAGTACAGGGGACTGATTTCTTCGTAATATTAGATAATAAAGACAGAAATTTTTCCAGTTCAATGAGAGTGACTAAAAGTTGTAAATTTTGGAAATTTTCGTGGACACTGGTCCTAAAACGAATTAGTTAGAAAACAAATGACAGACAATCTACTTAGTATTAAGTTTAACATATTTAGATTTTTACAGCTATGGTGAGAAACATTTAAAATTTACAACAACCCTGTCGCGTTCTTTGAGGTACACTAGTGATGCGACAAGGGGCATTTGACATTGACCGGTATCGGCACCCTCGGGATTTGGCATGGACATACTGCACACCTACTTGGACCGTCTCCGATTCCATCCATTAGCCACTCGTATCGAGCTATTTGACTAAGTGGATTGTTTTAAAATTTAAAAAGTAAAGAATATTTTATGTTAATTTTATGTACGTTTCTTTACAAAGCTACATTTAATTATAATTTTCTTTAAAAGTATATTAATACAACTGAACAATATATTGTACCAGGTATGTATATCCACCGCACATTTTATTTCACCGAGTAAGTTTTTTTATAATTTATTCTTAATTTTAGCCCTTATATCGTGGCTAGCTATTCAGAATGTAATTGTGATACTAAAAATACATTTAGAGAAGTCTACAGTTTTTACTGGTTTATCGAACAAATGAATACGAATGGACCCCTTAGACCAGGGATGAGCAACCTTTTTCTATGCAAGAGCCGCATTTTAAGACTTTTGAACTGATGCGGACCGCATACAAGAGAAAGAGAAAAAGAAAATGTTGATAAATCAGAATTATTTATTCATATATACAGTAATTATAAATTAGCATAAAGGTATATAATTTAGCTTCTGGAACTGATGTAAACGTAATATATTGGAATTATTTGGTTAAATATTCGTCACTGCTAGTTTTAAATTAGTTTCGATGTGTCTGTTAGCCGGTTTCTTGTTTTAATTTTTACTAAATTCATTGCGGGGAAAAACTATTCACATACTTAAGTTGTAAAAATAACGTTTGAATTTTTGCTGCATACTTCCTTAACCTGGGAAATTGATATATTTATTCACATTTTATGTGTCGCGGGCAGCATGCGGCCCGAGGGCCGCAGGTTCCCATCCCTGCCCTAGACCATCACTGACGTGCAATTAACTGATTTCCCCTGGAAGCCGGCTTCTTACAGAAACACAGCTTCCTTATCATCAAATGTCACACCACGCCCCTGAAGATTAAGTCTTTCCCTAAGCGAAGAAGCTGAATTAGCCGAAAGAAGGATATCATCAGCATAAAGAATACAATTAATTTGGACATGAGAAGAAAATGCTATCATAGAACTTTGACCTCTCAGAAGGTTAGAAAGATCGTTAAAAAACAAAATAAAAATAAGATAGTACTCATTGGTTTCCTTGAGGTAGCCTCTATTGGACTCAACACAATCAGTACAAAATGAAAAAGTTTCTATAAAATATCTAGTATTAGAAAAGAGAGTCTTAAGTAAGTTGACAAAAAACGCAGAAAGACCAATGCTCCTAAGCTTATATCAAAACAAATCATGATCGACTGTATCGAAAGCTTTCTTGAGATCAATAAAAGCAGTGTATAGTTTCCCTCGTTTCTTCGAAAGTGAAGTTGGAATAAGACCAGTCAAAATAAACAAACTGTATTCGACGCCTCTATTTTTAACAAATGCTCCTTGGACAGGTGTAACAATATTAAATTCATTCATCCAATTCTGGTGACGATTTGCCATTATAGTTGAAAAAAACCTTTCTAAATACATTAATCAAAGCAATTGGTCTATAATTAGTTGGCGTCTGCTTACATCCCCTCTAATATATCATTTTAATGCAATTTGTTTCCAAGATAAAGGTAAAGAACAACTAGACCAAAAGGAGTTAATAGTTCATCATAGTAACTCCGCGCATTCAACAAAAAGGTCTTTTTAATTGAGGTATATAGCGAGCTGGTCAAAGACGAATAGTCATCCGATCTTTCTTGTTTCCATATGTAGCGAATTTTTGGAAGTTTTAGAGTCAATACACTATCCGTCGTAAATTCAAATGATATTGAAATTGGAAAATGATCAGAATTGAAGATATCAAGGACTCTAAAATCCAGTAATCTGTCTAATAAATGTACATTTACTGTTATCAGATCTATAACAGATAAACCGACTGTCGAAAGAAAAGTAAATTTAGCCAGGTAGTCTGAGGCACTTTGACCATTTAAAATATACAATCCGTACGACTTAATCAATTGTAAAAAAACACTTCCCCTTTGACTTAATATTAAATCAATAGATCTTCGAGAATTTAAAACATTAGTATAACATAAAAATTATCTAGTTCCTCGCCTATTCTAGCATTTATGTCTCCCAAAATAAATATATCATTCTCAGAAAGATTAATCAACAAATCTTCCATTTTTTTAACAGTACATCATAAAGATCTATTCTCAAATAAACAACTATCAAACTGTTACTAGGTAAACAAAAATTTTTCTTATAGTTAAATCTAATCACTATTAAATTGTTGGAGTTAAACAACATTTCCGAAGAACCTAATTTTTGGGAAACTGCAAGAATGAGACCGCAGTAGTAGTGGTTTGGGCCATACTGATCACAAAATTAATTTTCTAATTAAAAATTTGAATTAAATTAATTTTATTTTAACATATTTAGAAAACTTTTTAATTCAGTTCAGTTTTCATATTTAAAAAACTTTTCAGTTCATTTCTTTAGTTTTTATAAAACATCTTGTAACAGTAAAGCAAAGTTTAATTAATATATTCTTTCTAATTATTAAATTTATTATTATAAAATTAATTTGCATTAATAATTTTTACAATTTGTTCTAATATAAAGAGTAAATTAAAACATGACAACTTTAAATAACATTTTAACAATAAGACAAAGTAAAATACAGAAATACAGTAGAGCATCGATTATCCGACCCCGATTAACCGGCTTATCGGTTAACCGACCGTGTTCTAGTCGGCAAATTCAATTGTCCGCTAGTGATGTGGCGCTACAATATTTAGTTATGTCTTAGCTACTTTAATATTATTTTTGTTAAATTTTTGCATGTTTTAGCTGGCAGCACTGGCTCGACCATGAAAGAGAGGCTAGTATTTAAACCAGGCCTAATACACTATACTAATAATGTATTTTTTCATACTTATCGGTTATCCGACTTTTCAGTTATCCGACCACCCAGTCCCCAATTAAGTCGGATAATCGATGCTCTACTGTAGTTCAATATAGTAATTATCTAAATTATATTTCTTACTTATTTATTAAATACCTATACAATGTATTCATTTTGAAAATATCTGTTTTTGTTTAATTAAGAATTGTTCGTAAGATAGAATATCACAAAAAGAACATTTCTTTTAAAAATATTTGTGGTGGTAATAATTTTTTAAATATTATCCAATCTTAGACATTCAAGAAGTTTGATGTCTAAATAATTGTAGTTCCATTAAAAAATTAAAAATTTCTATCTGTCCATTTTTTGTCAATGTTTGAGGATTTAGGTACCCCCAACTTTTCAATGTCAAATGATGGAATTTTTATGTACATTATTGCTTCGGTTAAGTTTAAAAAATTAAATTCAATATTTCCTCTTTGTAATAAATTATATCATACTTTTTATATAATTAAATAAAATTTCATATACCTTACTATGACATTCCCAACTTCCAAAATTATGATTTTTATATGATAAATACATCTCATGTAAGAAATTTCCAAATTTAACAGATTTTTTTTATCTCGTGGTGATAGTCAATTCATTACTTTTGATAATTTAACAGTAGTAAAATTTCCTGATGGCGAGGGGAAGTACATTTATGCATTAGTAGAATACAAATTATCAAAAAATTTAACAGAACAATGGTTGTAATGGTTGTTTTATAATCAATTACATTTTAGTTTTACTTTGATGTATTTAACAATAAGTTAAATTACAATTCACTTTTTACATTAAAATAATAGTAATACAACGGTATATATAATAAGCATTATTTTTTCCAATTTAATTTGATAAAGAAATGTAATGAATTTATTATAAAAATCTATCTTCCCAAAATTGTTTGTATGTCTTACTACAAACCCAATTTGTCTACATAAGGTGTTGAATGGAAGATTTTCGTCATCGAATCGTGTTCGCTGATAATTGATACTTTTTAACAGAATCTAAATAAATGTTTATTACAGCTTCTATAGGACTGTTTAATGTTTTTATGGCCAACAATCGATAAGTTGAATTGCTTCAAAATCTATCGGCATGCCATTCTGTAATTTTATATAAATAAAAATTAGGATTAATATTATTTTATATTTAATAAGAAAATAACGAAAAGATTTCATACATAAATATTTTTTACTAACCATATAGAATGTTCATTGATATACCAAATTGTTAATGTGAAATCTATAAAAATATAATTTTTAAAATTTATATTGTAACTGAATTGAAATGAAACTTGTTTTTAAAATTTACAAAATTTAGTTTCTATAATGAAATGAAAGTAAAAGATATATTACAAGAATTTTACTCAAATTGTACAGTAGCAATAATGATAATAATAATATTACAAAATGGTCTTTCTTCAAATCAAATTTATACTGTGTGATCCAACTTTACTTTGAATTACTATACGGTTTATACTAAACCATAATTTCTTTGAAATAATATTTATTTAACTGATAAAGTATAAATTAGCAACTTTGAAAAACAGGATATTTTAAAATGAATCGAAAACAGTTAATTACCAATAATACACTATCTTTACACCATACCTTGAAAAACAGGAAATATAAAAATGGATCAAAAACAGTTAATTTCCAATAATAATTTAAAAATAAAACAATTTCATTTTTGTATTAATATATATATCTTTTGTTTTTCAAAGTTTCTAATTTTGATATATCCTTTTTCCTCTGTTTTTGCATTAAGAAATGGTATAAATACAGGTTATAAGAGACCGGTTCAATACCTCGTCGAGAACTTCTTTTGCAAGAACATCTTATACAAGATCATCCTCTTCAGAAAGTAAGTATTTTTATTTAAAAGTTTGCCTTTGACTTAGACCTAACTCTAGATAAAAGTAAATCTTCGAAAAATTCACAAGTTTAACATCAAGAAATATAAGAGAATCAATTTAAGGTGGTAAAATTTAATGCAATGTACGACCATTTAGACAATTGTGTAAATGTTTAAAATACGTCTTTTAGAGGTTTAGTAAAGTTCATTGACTTATTATTTTAATATATGCATAACTTTTTTCCTATAACTTTTTATTTTGAAATATTACTGAATTAGTTTCATGTGATATTGAATTCTGTTTTAATAAATTTTGAAGGTAAGTATTTATTACTATTATTATTATTTAATATGTTTGATTATTGATTTTGAGGCATTTGCGCTTCACAATGAAAATCTTTGTTAACACATAGTTCTGGGAGTTTAGGTTTGTAACAAGATATTCTAGAGTTCGGGAAAACTGATTTTTATAATGAGTCTATTGTTATTATTTTTTTAAATTTAACAGTTAGACATAAAAAATTGGTAATATTTGACAATTATTTGCATGGTTTATATCTATCATATGAGAAACAAATTTTTAGGAATTACAATCAGAGGTTCGTTTTCTTGGAGTTTGATATTCTTTAAACTCTTTCTTAATTATATTTAAATAAATACTTAGTAATATAAATTAAATGTAATATAATTTAATGTATAGAAATTAATTAAAATTATAATATTATTGATAATAAGTTAATATTAAATAAATAAATGTAATCATATTATATATAAATTTTTTAAATATATTTAAAACTAATCTAATTGTACGTACTATAATATATAACTAATACAGATAGTGTTACAATTTTATTATGTTTTTAGTTAGCTTAATTAAATAAGTTGTTTTTAAAATAAACCACCTTATTGTTGTAAAATTTATTCTTAAAGTTCGTTGAGCTGAAATGAGTTTATAATAAAAAAAATGTATATAATTAGAGTTTCATTTTATAAATTTAATATTTTTAATTAGAGTTTATCAGTTAAATAAATATTATTTCAAAGAAATTATGGTTTAGTATAAACCGTATAGTAATTCAAAGTTTAATAAGTTGGATCACACAGTATAAATTTGATTTGAAGAAAGACCATTTTGTAATATTATTATTATCATTATTGCTACTGTACAATTTGAGTAAAATTCTTGTAATATATCTTTTACTTTCATTTCATTATAGAAACTAAATTTTGTAAATTTTAAAAACAAGTTTCATTTCAATTCAGTTA
Source organism: Centruroides vittatus (assembly GCF_030686945.1). NCBI lineage: Eukaryota > Metazoa > Arthropoda > Arachnida > Scorpiones > Buthidae > Centruroides > Centruroides vittatus. The sequence continues at coordinate 414,727 of NW_027122531.1, forward strand.
CAATATAAATTTTAAAAATTATATTTTTATAGATTTCACATTAACAATTTGGTATATCAATGAACATTCTATATGGTTAGTAAAAAATATTTATGTATGAAATCTTTTCGTTATTTTCTTATTAAATATAAAATAATATTAATCCTAATTTTTATTTATATAAAATTACAGAATGCATGCCGATAGATTTTGAAGCAATTCAACTTATCGATTGTTGGCCATAAAAACATTAAACAGTCCTATAGAAGCTGTAATAAACATTTATTTAGATTCTGTTAAAAAGTATCAATTATCAGCGAACACGATTCATGACGAAAATCTTCCATTCAACACCTTATGTAGACAAATTGGGTTTGTAGCAAGACATACAAACAATTTTGGGTAGATAGATTTTTATAATAAATTCATTACATTTCTTTATCAAATTAAATTGGAAAAAATAATGCTTATTATATATACCGTTGTATTACTATTATTTTAATATAAAAAGTGAATTGTAATTTAACTTATTGTTAAATACATCAAAGTAAAACTAAAATGTAATTGATTATAAAACAACCATTACAACCATTGTTCTGTTAAATTTTTTAATAATTTGTATTCTACTAATCTAAAAATGTACTTCCCCAAGCAACAAGGAAATTTTCCTACTGCTAAGTAAAGTTTGATAGTCAATTCATTACTTTTGATAATTTATCACCCACGAGATAAAAAAAATCTGTTAAATACAGCTCATGTAAAAAATTTCCAAATTTATCATATAAAAAACATAATTTTGGAAGTTGGGAATGTCATAGTAAGGTATATAAAATTTAATTTAATTTAATTAAACACAACAAATTATTTGTAATCTTAATTTAATCGACATCTAAAATTAATTTTGTGATTAAGATTTCTCTTGAAAAATTAATTTATTTAAAATTTGACTGGATTAAAGTCGCCAAATTCCAACCTCTTTCGGATAATTTTATTATCCTCTTCATGCATAAGTTAGATATAAAAGAAGTTTTAAAATACCAAAAATTAAAAACCGCAACTTTATGCAAATTACAAGATTACTTAAACTGGAATTTTGTTTCTTGTTACCAAAAATCTGACCAACAATTCATTGACGAGTTCCAAAATCAACTTTTTTGGTATCACATTATAAAATATCAAAAATTAAATCGAGAATTATCATCAGCCATCGTGAAAATTTATTCCCGCACTTAGAATGCAGAAATATGTCTTACTTTAGATAAACTGAAGAAAACAGTGGAAACACTTGAATAAACTGTAACCTAAAAACCTTTTCAAAATAATCTCAATGTTATATTATTTTGTGTGGCCGAATATCAATCAAGAAAATTAATTTCAGTATTGATAATAAAACTATTACTCGACAAATTATTTGTAGTCTTAATTTACTCGAAATGTACTTAAATTATAAAAATTTATTAATTAAATTAAATAATAATTCGTAATCTTACTCGAAAAATTAATTTTGTGACTGAAATAATTCTATTCGACAAATTGTTGTTTTAAAAATTATTTGTAATCTTAATTTAATTTACTCGACAAGTTTTAATTAAATTATCACTGCAACTTAATTTTATAACAACATTAAAACAAATCTTAAAAATTAATTTTGTGATCAAATCTTCCTAATATTGTTAAAATAAAATTAATTTAGTTCAAATTTATATAAAACATTTAATAATTAATACAGAAACTTTGCTTTAATGTTAAAATAAAATTAATTTAATTCAAATTTGTAATTAGAAAATTAATTTTGTGATCAGTATGGCCCAAACCACTACTACTGACCGCCATATGGACGACCGGGACCAGTTGGTTTTCTAGCAAGTTGTTCATATAAAAGCAAATCTGGGTTCAACGAAGAAAGTACCGGTTTATAAGAATTAGTTGACCAAGTCTCAGTAAAAGCAACTAAATCGTAATTTTGGAATAGATATATAAACTCTTGGTCATTCACTGCCAAATCCAGCGTTCCTTGACAATTCTCAAGACAATATTCTTTATTACTAAAGTTTTATTTCTCTCTTTAGCAATTGTTCCACTTAACCCTTTTGGCTGGATTTGTCTAAAAAAGTATCAATCTTCTCTAATTCATTCGTTTCTAAATTGAAAGTGAATTTGTCACCATCAACCGTCATCGACAATCGGCTTTCAGAAATGCTATTTTATTCGAAGATTTAGCTTCCGCAAAAAAAGGCAACCCTTTTCGGTTAATGTTACCTTAGGTAGCCAAGATGGCGGTTCGTCTCTGATTCCAGCAAGGAAACAGTGGGAACGCACGTTCTGACCTAACCTAACTTATTCTAATAATTTGGTTGCTAATAATTATGGTAATTTATTAGAATAGGTTAGGTTAGGTCAGAACGTGCGTTCCACTGTTTCCTTGCTGGAATCAGAGACGAACCTCCATCTTGGCTACCTAAGGTAACATTAACCATTTCGACGTTGGTTCGCTTGGAGATCGACGACGTTTACCGGCGGAAGTCGAAGCTTTATTGTGAGGTGAAGAAGGTGGTGTACGAGACATTGGACCTGGGTTAAGTTCGACTCCTCCAATAACAAGCAAAAAGAGCAAAATTAAAAAAGAAAGCATCACAGTAGAAAAAGACATCCTCAATAAATTCAATTAATGGCAAACGGTTGAATTGTAGTTCGTAACAGTAAGTCGTAGAAAAAAGACGCCAACAACCTGCACTGTCAAAAGCGCCCTCCATATTTGCTAATTACTGTTTAATCGGATGGTAAATAAATTCGGGCACGAATTTCAAATAGATATTTAACGAGAATCTTTTGAAGTTTCAATAAAATAGTGAGAGACAACTTTTATTCGGGAAAAAGTTTATTTCCGTATGAAATTACTTTTCATTTAAAAATTCTAAATAAAGACCTGAAAACAACTTACTCTAACTAAAATTTTCATTTTTTATTGCCAAAATTAGTTTTATTAATTATATTTTTTAAATTCTAATTATTTGTGATATTGAAAGTCAAGGTAAATTCTGATTTTTTTTCCTGTGGAAAAAAGTTTCCTCGTTTTCTTTCTTGAAAAGATTAATGAGGTGAATTTATTACATCTATTATTATATTCTGATTAACATGCGTGATACAAGTATCACATGTCAGAAAAATGACAAGAGGAAATCAGTAGGCCTTTTTCAATAGCCTCGAAACAAAGCTTGTTTATCTTCACTGGATAAAGTCAAATTCTCAAATAAATAAGACTTTTTGTCCAAATCCAAACAACATTGAAAAGGTATGGCATTACAATTCTGTAGCTTTTCATTCGTCTACTGGCGATTTGTAATTTTACGTTATACGCGTCATACGACGTGCTCAATGGCGTCACGACGACAAAATATTTTTCGTCATTGTGACGTCACATGTCGTGATCAAACGTATGATGGGATAGTAAATTTGACAAATCTATTATAACAACATAGAGAAAAATTTCCTTAATCCAATTTAACGGAGAGACTGTCCAGATTATGAAGTAATTTAAATCAGAAAAATGATGGCGTCATTATTACCTCGATTCAAATTTAAATGTTTTTTATTTTATTTACGTAGGCTTGGAAAATCGTTTGAGAAAACTGATGGAAAATTTGGTGGGTCGGTCGGAAGTTGTAGCCACGCAACTAATAAATGTCTATTTATTTAATATTGTACATAAACAATGTAAAAGAAAAATTTTCAGATTATTTTTGAATTGATTTGTATTTATTGAAAATTTTCTCTGGGTAATACTTATATGCGAATTAACGAAATTAATTTAATTATTCCTCAAATTACATAAAATAAGTTTCGGAATCAAATCGACAAATCTCGTTACGGGTCTTTGGAAGAAGACATTACTCATTGTTCAGTAATTATCAAAACCAGATCTGTCATTTACATGGGTGGCGCCCAAACTACGACTCCCGGGCCAAATCCGGCCGCAAAAATCACTTATAAATGATAAAAATATGCCTACTTTTTCTATATATGGAATATGTAAAGTAATTGTGATCTGACTACCTACGGCTTTTGGCCTGCCAACCAGAAAGTTTGCAAATCCACTTTTCATAATCGCGCATTTGCATTATCGTGTAAATCAGTAGATTTGCACATTCAAGAAATACAAATGTAATGTAGGGGTTCACTATGCCTCTACTTTACCTTATCTTACCTAAACTCTATGTGATAGCTTAGTCATTTTTTGAGAGAAAAAAATTTGAATAGACCAAAATAATAGTCCAAATAATGGGCCTCTTACAACACTGAACCTTAACGATTCTAAAAAGTGAGACAATAATAGAACACTCAATTATTTGCGAGTGTTATTGCTATCCTTACATTGTTTTTCATAATAGTTTATGTATTAATCATTTTAAATTGAAATATTTTAATTAATACTGTAAAGCTAAGTTTTAAATACATTTACTTTGTAATTAATCTCTAAAACTTACTTGGATAACAATAAAGAAAAATGTGTAAATTTCACAAAAATTATCATTTCAATAATTTTCATAATGTGAAATAATAAATGATAATAATTGTTGTAAATTAAATTATGGATGCTGAAGTGTTAGTGATAAGTTCGGACGGACCGAGACGAATTAAGTGGAAACCATCGACGAATTCTCTTTCTGTCCGTGGGCACTAGGAAGGCTTGTTTTACACGCTGCCTGGTAACCAAGGACGTAGACTGCCCATGAAAAATTTTCGGATTGCTCGGTGCAACTCGCCGCCATTTAGACCAATATCTGTAACGTATTGTCTTAAAATCTTTTAATTACTTTTTAAAATAATACCAAGACCGAAATAGGAGTTTGGGGCATTCCTCTCATTTTCCAATTTCAGAAAAATTTTACTATATTATTAATAATAAGACAGTACAATAAATATAACTTACATTTATTCTGTACCCGTTCGTTCCTTAGTTTACTGTATCGCGCTACTTAATTTACCTATTAGAACCTGTAAAAATTAATCAAGTGCATTACAATGTATTTTTTAAATCTCAATTGTGATTTAAAAAGTCTGCGCACGAACCTGCTAATGTTATTTTCAATTTGATGTTGTCAAACTGTCAATTTGCGTTAATTTCAATGAGCTGACATTTATTACTGCGTATTTCTTCATTTCAAACGTGACGTCACGGTGTCGATAATAGAAATTTAATTGTTTCCTTAAGAATTACCTCAACGTTTCTTTTTCGTTTTGTTCGCTCAAAGTAAAATACGATTCTTATTAATATTGAAGTGCGTTAATTAAAAGTATTTAATGAATTTATTGTTAATAATATATATATATATTTTTTTATATTTACCGATAACTTTCGTGCATATAAATAATAAATAACCTCGGAGGAAACGTAGAAAAGTCATAGGTATGTTTTCCTTTGGAATTAAGCCAACCATTTATATCCGAGTGATCTACGTCACAAATTTTCTTTTGTTTATTTCTTATATATATTGCCCGAATGAGAGTATTAAAGTTTACAAGAAGCTCGAAAAAGTAAGTCGTAAAAAGAACTCAATTATCTAAATAAGTATTTTGATTTTTAGTTATAAATAAGAAAGAAAACGCGTTTTTAAGATTAGAGATTATAAGAATATTTTGAAGTTTTTAATGCGAAACGGTAAATCATAGTGCTTTTATTACATAATATCTTAATCGAATATTCATTTTAAAATATTTTATAAAGACACGGGAGATTTTTAATTATTTATTTATTATTACAATATAAATTTTTGGTTAAATTAAAAAAATACTTATTGCATTAAACTGATCACTAAATTTCAAATGTAATTATATTTTTACCGACGAGTTATGTTACTTATTACTCAGTGTTTTCAATTTTAGGATATATTAAATCGTCATGAAGTTTAACTACATTCAAAGAATATTGTCCAGTTTTTATTATCGTCTCGGCCGTCAAATATCGCAGAAACCTGCTTATTTTTTCGCATTTCCTATTATTATAACGGCGATACTTTCTTTTGGTATTTTGAGAATAAAGTTAGAACGTGATCCCAATCTTCTGTATTCGTCCCAACACGGAAGAGCGATGACCGAAATGAGAAACCTTCAAAAACTATTCCCTATGAACTATTCCTCCAATTTCGATCTAATAAGAGCTATCTCTACCGAAAACTCGATACACGTCATGTTTACGGCCTCGGACGGCGGAAATATGATCAGAAAAGATATTTACTACAGAATATTGACTTTAGACGAACAAATTCGTAACATGGAAGTAACTCTGAACCGCACCACCTTTAAATATAAAGACATCTGCGCTAATAACGAAGGGCAATGTTTTCGCAATACGTTAAAAGAATTAGAACCGTTAATAACCGGAAAAAATTCAAAACTTAAATATCCCATCAACTTTGACCCCATAACTTTTGTCTTTCAGCCCTTTGTAATAAATTTAGGCGGAGTGAATGTCGACGATAACGGAATCATTACGGATGTAAGAGCCATGAGACTGGTTTACGTTCTCAACAGCGATGTCGATAAACAATTAATGGCAGAAACCTGGCAAAACACTATTCTAGAACAGGTAAAAAAGAACGTATCCGACGAATTAATCGTTTACATGTTTGTTCCTTCTTCCGTCGAGAAAGAATTAGAAGACTTTTCGTCAAATATGCTTCCTTTTACGGGAATTGTAGCCGTGATCATCATGATATTTTCTTCTATAAGTTGTATGAGTTCGGATTGGATTAGGAGCAAACCACTCTTGGGAATATTTGCTTGCGTGTCTGCAGTACTGGCAATTGTGGCCGCATTTGGATTTGCCATGCTGTGCGGTTTGACCTACGTCGATATTAACATAGCTTTGCCATTTTTAATATTAGGTAATTAAAATTTTGCTGTTTACTTTTAGAAGACATTAAAATTAATGATAAAATTTTAATAAAAAACGTCAAATTAGATAATATTCCTTATATAAAAATATTTAAAATGAATGTATTCGATTCAGGTATGGAGGTAGACGATGCCTACGTACTCGTAGCAGCGTGGAGGTTAACGAAACCAGAATGGTCGGTATCGAAGAGAATGGCCGAGTGCTATTCCGAAGCGGCAGTTTCTGTGACTATAACTTCCATCACTAATTTATTATCATTTTGTATCGGCGTCCTCAGTCCTTATAAAGCCATGCAGATATTCTGTTCCTACGCCGCAATCTGCATATTTTTTACTTTCGTCTATTTAATTTTTTTCTTCGGATCCGTTATAGCAATGAGTGGCTATCGAGAACATCTCAACCTTCACCCTCTCCTGTGTATTAAAGTCGGTGAGTAGCGTAATTTACGTAATAATAATTAACTTTTTCTAATTTTTCAATAAACGTATGACTTCTGTTATTCTTCTATTGTCGTAGATAAAAGGATTTCTATGGAAGACGAGGAAGAAGAGAGGCTGGAAGAAGATTATATTATGACTATTTTCAGAGATAAGCTCGGAGGATTTTTAAGGTACAATAGCGTTAAAATTATTATTATTGCGGTTTTCATTACCGTTCTCGGTTTCGGAATTTGGGGATTTAAATTTTTGAGAGAAGGCATGGAGCTAGCCGATGCGTTTTCTTCCGATTCGGATTTAGCATTGGCGATAAAAATTTATTACAAATATTTCACTCGCTACCCTTACATACTGCACGTTGCCATTAATAAAACAATGAATTTCGCCGATCCCGGAGTACAGCAACAAGTGAACGAACTTCTTGAAAAATTTGAAGATCACCCTTTTATAAGCGGAATGGAAAATAGAATTTCTTGGTTAAAATTCTTTAATCTTTTCCAACTGTCGCCTTTTAGTAAAATCGTATTGAACGGTTACGATTTATCGGACAAACGAGAGTTCGTCGACAGTTTGACCGAAGTATTTTTGAATATTCCCTTAGCCAAACAATTCAAACAAGACATCAACTTCAACGAAAACTTTACGGAAATTACTTCCACGCGCTTTTTGTTGTTGTGTGAAAATGTCAACGACATCGCCGAAGAGAAGAAGCTCTTGCAAGACGTTTGGAGCATCGCGGATTCTTCACCGTTACCGCTCATAGTTCACTCTATATTCTTTCCGGGTTTCGAGCAGTGTGTGCTTATTCGTTCTATCGTTATTCAGACGGGTTGGGCCACCGTTATACTCATAGCCGCCATTTTCTTTTTATTTATTCCCAACATCAAGTGCGCCGTATGCGTATCTATCGCGGTGATATCTACTCTAATAGAAACTGTCGGTTACATGGCATTGTGGGGAGTGAAATTAGATTTAATGTCTATGATTATATTACTGTTAGGCATCGGTTTGTCTATTAATTATCCGGCCCACACTACATTCGCTTTTAGGATGTCGAAGCATAGAAATTCCGACGACAAGATGAAAAGCGCCCTGTACGCTGTGGGTATGCCCATTGTTCAGGGATCGTTATCGACCATTATCGGGGTTTCCGTTTTACTTTACAGCCGCTCTTATATGCTAATCATTTGTTTTAAAATAGTATTTTTAGTAATCGTAAGTACGGCGTTTCATTCGCTGTTAGTGATACCCGTTATAATGAGCGTCATAGACAAATATAGTTTGTCTCATTTGCCCGATGTGTCCGACGTCAAACGCCTAAGTCGCGTAAGTTTTAAGAGTAAAAATACTCCGGAAGAAGAAGTCCAAATGTGTGTGGATAGCGAAGGTAAATCGTTTAGTTTAAAATCTATTTTTATAAAAGGATATAAAAACGACGACATGGTTTTTGTCAATAATACCTTATTATGATTATTTGCAATCGATTTAACGTCGTAAAAAATGATTCCGTAATGTGAATTTGAGTTAATTACTGGATCGAAACGTCGATTACGGGAGCGTATTACGAGAAAATCCAGATTATGACATTCCAACTTGAAAAAATACGTCGAGAGGGAATAAATTTGACTTTATATCGGTAATATCGCCACGAATTTTTAATGGCTTACGTAATGGAATAATACTTAAAAACTGTTTTACCACACTTTGTAATTGTATTTGTTATTTTAATTAATTTAGTTAATAAACATTAATTTTTTAAAATTAAAATGGCTGTTTATTTATTATCTACGTATCGATTTTTCTTGAAAAAATTTTCAAAATCTTTATAAATTGAATATTCATTATTATTATTATTATTATTATCGTAATTTTATTGTGAAGACGGTGTGTAAAGCTGTTTTTATTTTAAATTGATTAGTTATATTATTGATAAAATAATTTTTATAATAATTTAAATAATAAAAAGGTGATTTTTTAAATTCTTAAACGAAATATACATCGATGATTAGTTTTTAAATACGATTATGTTATTTTAAAAAATCTAGAGTAAAACTTAAAAAAAAATTTAAAAAATGGCCTAAATTGTCTGGATATAGAGAATTTAATAAAAAAATAAAATAAAATAAATGTTAGAAGAACGAACAATTTACAAAGTGATGAATTATCTTTCAGATAAAATATTCTGAGAATTTAATGTATTAAATAATGTTTTTTTTCCCCTTCATTGTTACTTAATGTTTGTTTGACAGAATAAATTAAAAATATGACACGGAAAGGACATTGAAAGAAATACGTCTACGTCACTATATTATTTCTTATTTTTTACGTGATGCGTACTTATGACGTAATACGAAACTAAATAATGCGTCTGTTCCTATTTAATTTACATTTTTTTTTTTGTCAAATGTATTAAATAGATACAGTATTATTGAGAATTTATTTTTAAAAAAAATTTAAATTGTAGTTTGTGCTACTAAAAATTAAAGAAATAGGGGAAAAAAGAATAAATTTGATTTATTTTGAATATTTCTTCGTGCTAGAGGTCACCTCACGGTTTATCTAGGATAATATTGCGAGGAAGGTTTTTGAACTTGACACACATACTTCTAACTGTTGTCATTGTGCGCTTGTGTTCGATAACTCGTTCCAATAACAAAAAAAAAAAAAATTAATTTGATCCGGTTTACGAAGGATAAAAAATAAGGATTTTTTAAAAAAATTGATTAAAAGATTTAATTAATTTACGATAAACAATATCACGAATACAGGAACTTATTATTTAAAATTCTACATTATTAATGAGAATACAATACAAAAAGTATTATATTTAATTTAAATTAATGGCGTTAATTTTACAATATCTTCTTCCTTATAATTATTTTTTATTTCTTTCTTCTTCGTAAACTTGTCGGCGAAGTAATCGGTAGATAACGTGTCGCTCACCGATAAAGTAACGGGTAGAACGAACATAGAATGGAAGCATACCTGCACTGAAATAATGGTAATTATTTTAAAGAAAGTTAAGATAATGTAAGAATATTGGTAAGATAATATAGCGACCGCGACGATTGTCGAAACGGTCCCTTGTAATATGGGCCAACCTACTCCGTATAGCGATTCTTTAAGACGTTCGTCTCCACACTTGCTCTTATTTACAATATAAGCGAAGGAGATATGCGCCGGGTAATTAATGGAGAATCCTACACTCACAATAAGCACTATGGTAGATAACATGTCGATCTTGACGGCCCATAGCGACATATAGCCAACGGTGCAAAAGAGAGAAGATACGATAGCCACTGCCACACACAGCGAATATTTGAGACTGGGTAAGAAGAGGAAGAATATTCCAACTAGAAGTAAAGCGGTCACCCATCCTACCTGAAATGTTAAGGATCGTATCAGCAGGGTTTCTTCGAAAAACGGAAAAAGATAAGAATAAACCAATAAGGGAAGGGGTGAACTGTCGGCAATTTTTCTCAGATCTTCCAAAAGTTTGTTTTCTACGGTCCTACTATTAACATCCTTAGCGACTAATAGAAAGCGACTGGAAACAATTTCCGTTTTGTCTTCGTTAAAAACAATATCTCCTCTGAACACTTTAGCCGGTTGGAAATTGAGGAAGATCCGGTTTAAACCGTCCAAAAAATCTGTTTTTTCTGACAGGTTATAACCTCGAAGAGTCACCATTCCTATCGGAGACTGGGCTATAATTTTGTAATACTTTAACCAAGATATAACTAGATCTTGACTGGCTACGTTGGGATGGGAAGTGAAATTGAAAATCATTTCGTCGATTAGATTTTGAACTTTTGGATCCGAGTAATCCAAAACGTCGTTGATAACTATACTGACTGCGAAAGGATATTGTGTGAAGTATTTGTAATAGGAGCCAAATCCTTTTATGATTTCCGAGTCTGAGTAAAATACGTCGGAGAATTCCATACCTTCTTTTAACGTTCTTAAACCCAATCCCGAAACGACCAAGTTGCTTACGAATATTACCAGAACGATCAATTTAGTTTTCTGTAACACTAAAATATCGCCCAGATAGTCTCTGAAAATCTTCATAATGGCCACTTCGTTTTGTTTCGACTTTTCTGAAATAATTAATAATACATTAATAACTCCAGAAATACAATAAATATTTCTTCAAACATTAATATTTACCTGTCTCAGATTTGGATCTATGAAATATCTCTATCACTTTACTCATTGCTAATTCGGTTAATTTATAACAATTATTTAAATAAATTTCGTAAGGTAAATGCTAATCTAAAAATTTTACAATGACGCTTACAGTTATGGACTTTTATTCTGTATTTTACCAATTATGCTTAACAAATATGTAAGATATTTAAAGGGAAATTATTTTATAATATTATCTTTAAAAAACCAATAAACAAAGAAGCAAAATAAAACCGTTTTTCAAAAGGAATTTTGATGTTTAACGTAATATTTTTCTTGGCAGAGTATCACTTTTACAAATATTATTAAATATATTTTCACTTATTTAAATAAGTTGACCTGGTAAAATGTTTTTTACATATTTCAATGAAAATCGCAAAGGAAAGTCATCGCTCTTTCGGAAATCGGAGAAATAAATAATCTGTTTTGCATTCATAAACTGTAACATATCCTAACAGGCTGTTGACACAAACTGGTTTTCTTAGAATACAGTTTTATGTATTATTATGAATCTAATTAGATCCTAAGCTACGAATAATTAAAACATAAAGTCTTTTCCTAAAATAGTTACTTATTTCTTGTTTTTTCCTTTAAATAAAATAAAAAATTATAACTTCGATATATGAGTCATCTCTCTCAGCTATCTGTTTTCGTCACATTCCATCCCTCTCGTGTTAAATTGGTAAAAGATAAAAAAGGAGTTAACACTTCACAAAGGGCAAGATTTTAAAGGTAAATTTAGTGTATTTTAAATGTTTCAATTGCCCATATTACATCACACAAAACTGCTAATAAGTTTTGAATTAGATATAACGTTAGAACCTATGTCCATTCACACGTTGATAAAACTGTTATTTAATATTTACTTTCTATAATAATTTTTCCTGTAAATGAATATTTCATAAATATATAAACATTTATTTATGCAGAATATAATTAACACAAATTTCAATAGAAGTTTAAAAATTAAGCACAGGGTGGGTCAAAAATAGGCATATTGTTCTTATTATTCTTTGTTCCTTTCTATTTTGCACGTATTGAGCAACGAGGGCAGGCAATCCGAATGAAGAACGGAAAGTAAATAGTAAATCAGTATTGAAAGACTGAAAAATGTCTGATTTAAAAGGTTTATATACATTGTATGAATGTTATATTCCATGTCATAAAATACTTATTCTATAAAATTATTAAAACAAATAAAAAATATTTGTATGATCTATAGACCTACCCGTTAACGTGTGAAAGGTTAAAGGATGGAGATTTTTTTGTTCTCTAAATCCGCTCAGAGCCAAGCATCCACCGAAGAAAGTAATTTGATAAACAAAAGCAAAAAACACGGCAGTAGCCGCATAGAATGAGAATAACTTGATAACTGCGTACGGAGTCGTGATTCCAATGCAAAATGACAAGAAGGTGGTGATAGAAGTGATAGTAATGGAGACCGCAGCATCGGAGTATACGTTCTCTAGCCTCTTTTGTACGCCGTCTTCTGGATTTGTACGCCTCCACGCTGCTATCAGCACGTATGCATCATCTACTTCGATTCCTATGTAATTAAACCACTGAAATATTACAAACACCGATACATATTTGAAAATATACAATTAATAAAAGTTTTCTACCTAAAATTTACTTACCCAAAATTAAAAAAGGTAAAGCTATATTTATATCGGCGTACTCCACTCCGCAATAACTAACAAATCCGAAAGACGTTACCAAAGCCAAAGAAGCGGAAATGCAGGCGGAAACCCCCAACCAAGGTTTACTTCTGACACAATCGAAGCTCATGTTTATGAGAATAGAATATATGAGTATAACTACAAAAACTACAGGACATAACTTTAAAACTGACTCGGTAATCCTCTTCAATTCGTCGTCCAAAGAACTAGTAACAAATACTTCGATAGTGATATCGGGAAAAGTGACGTTTATCATCGACTTTAAGAACATTCTTTCCCACTCGACGGCTATTTTGTATTTAAATTTGTTACTAATGTCTAAAGGATACATCAGTCTAGCGGCTTTTGCATCCAAAATATTCCTTCGCTTATCCGTTTTCACCCGACCGAGATTAACAGCGTAGTAAGTGCGATAATAAGTCACTGTATTCATATCAACTGGATATTTGACACTATGTTCACCACTGGCAATACCGTGAACGTATGGCACCAATTTCATCACGGTATTTTCCACACATTCTTTTCCATTTCTTGCGCATAACTCTTCGTACGTATATCTTTTTCCTTCGTATTCGATGGATATATTCTTCACCATTTTGTCTAAAATAATTATTTTTTCGAACACGTGGTCGCGAAAGATGCTGCCGTCATCGCTAGGTTTTATCATTAAATAACCGGCCTTGGGTTTTTCGTTGAGTCTTTTAAAATCGAAATTGTATGAAGTATTAAGGGGATACCAAGTTTTCATAAATTTCTTGTCTTGTTGAGATCTTCCACTTTGCGAAACAAACAAATAATTTGTATCTCGAGAGACTATTATCTTGGTAAGTCCTGAGGATAGCGCGAATGACAAAAGCATCGGTACTAAGAGAAAATAAATAGGATGACACGCTATCAGGTATGCAAGACGGCTGTACAGATGAGATAATAGTCTTTGGATGTAATTATACTTCATTATTTACTTCTAACCAAAAATCTGCCCACCTGAAAAAATAAACAAAACAATCAAATTTAAGATTTTCCAATGTTTGGACGTAAAATGTTATTCGCAGGTGGCCTTATTGATAATAAAAATTAAGATCTCGTTCTTCGTATTGATTATCAAATGTAATTAATTTGGAAGAAAAATATTATCTTATTTCACAAAGAAGAATTTTCAAAGTTAATTTAATGTCTATGTCCTACTTCGAACGTATAACGTTTCTTCTTGCCTATAAATAATGTATAATTGAACTTACCAGAACTTACTGAAATTTAAATCTTCCTCTCAAGACGTCATTATGTCCATATTTTCTTCTTTTAGGGAAGATATTTTAGATTTTTCTGTTTTTATCTATAAACTTTATTAGGTCAACGTATTTTAAATACTTGTCCATACAAATTTACTTCTTCTTCCGGGAAAATTCATCAAATTCTCAGAATAAATAAGAAGATATATTTTTTAAAAGGATATTTTAGATTATATATCGAAATATTTCGTGCGTACGTCCTAGGAAATCGCCCAGAGTCTGTTAAAAAGACAAATAATTCTTGATTACGCCAAGTCTCTAACAGACAGAAGAGAACTTAATTCTTTTATAGGTTTTAAATTAGGGCAAATAAATTTAATTTTGTTCGTTACATAATATAAATCTCTAGTCATTTAAGGAAATGAAAAACGCATTATTTCCTTTATCTTTCGAGTCCCTCGAAACCTCATTCAGAAGAATAGCCAAGTATTATCTTAACCGTTAGAAAACCAGAAACAAAGTGGAACATCAAACACAGATTTTACACGTGTTCTTAAAAACAATATTGCAATTAATCAATTTAGAACCGCTGTTAAATGAATTCAAAACTTAATTACATTAATTATTTTTCTTTATAATGAACTTAAAACGAAATTCTTATCGTTCATTTAATGAATCGAATAACGGGATTGATTAAAAAATTATATGAAAATTATTGTAGACCTCATCAGATAAGTAAAGAGTGAACAAACTTCATTTAGGCTTGAATATTTCCTTGTCACCTTCAAATAGACAAGGACAAAAATAAAATTTTACTAAATTTGTATTATTAAGGTTTCGATAGCCTTGTATAATAATACAAATTTCACTCGAGTGCGGGATTTTACAATTAAAATGAATAATTATTAACGTGTAATATAATACAAACTTTTAGAAGTTACGAAATATTTTTTATTATAAAATCTGGCAAATTTAAAATAAGAAATTAGAATATTTTCTGTCATGTAACGAATTAATTATTATAATATTAACTTAATTATAATTCGTTAAAGGCATTATATATATAACTTACGCAATGTCTGAGACTTCCAAAGTCATATCCTCACTCTACAGGTTACGTCCAGCATCTGATGTGACCTCATTTTTATAGAAGGCTTTATTTAGAATATACCCAGGAGGGAAAGAGAGATTTTCCTGTCTCTCTGACATACTATTTCATTCTTCAATGATTTTTTTTTATTATCGTTATATAGAAATCATAAAAAATTAATTCCGTCTTTTGGTATATTCTATAATACTTCAATAATTACATTTTCACCTTAATGAACTTTTCAAGCTGGCAAATAAATTTATCATCATCAAATCCAACTTGGAAATTGGGTAATTAATTTCCCAGTTGATAAGCGGTTAATTATGAACGAACTTTTTTATAGCATTAAATAGGAATTTATTTTACTGTGAACAGATCGATTTAGGAAAAAAATAAATAAATAAATCTTAGCAGAAATAAAAAAAATCAATTTAAATTTATTTTTCGGGGTTATCAATAACAGAAACGTGACGTTGTGGTCTATAACCTATTTTAAAAATTCCCCGAAAAGCAGAATATTCCTGAATAAAATATATATTGAAGAGACATTATTAATATGTTCGATGGAGAGGAACTTTTTACAAAATAAATAATTAGACGTTTACAGTACGCTGCACAACTTCATCCATTTCTGTAAATAAAAACAATTCATTTAAAAGTTACTTCAAAAAAATAATAAATAATTAACTTTTTTACTTTTATAAACTTATTTAATATATTAAGATAGAAGGGAAATTCATAATAAATTAAAGGTAAATCAATAACATTTATTAATAAATTCTAAAATATATACAATTATTTAAGTTAAAAATCTTTCGCAGGATCATTAGAAAGGATTGAAAATAGAATCGGCTTCTATTTTAATTCCTCGAATGGAAAGTATCCCCGAAAATACGAAACGTGTGCTACATTTATTAAAACGTGAAAGGAGGAAAATTGCTTTATGCGCTTCTAAAATGCGGAAATGCAAGAAAAATAATTTTAAACCCAGTTTTAATATCCTATGGCAAATTGAATTGTAAGCACGTGAAAACCCGCAATTGCTATAATTATGTTTAAACGTATACTTAATACTGTGCTTATTTTCTTACACTACGTAAATACTTCCGAAATAAAATTGTGACTACTTTTATTTTTTCTAAAGTAAAACATAATTATACGTACTTTATATTCGTTAACGAATTTAATATACATACTTTGGAAATGTCTTTAAAAAATATTTAAAAATTATGACTATGCAAACTTTTTTTTTTGCTATATTATTCACAGTTGCTTTGATTGTTAATGCGCTAATCTCCTTCGACTTGCTCCAAAATCGTGCATTAATATTGAATAAACAATATTACATGAAATATGTTTTCCCTGATATTTTTCTAGGGTGAAATTTTTTAAAACAGTTTCTAAATTAACGACGTGAATAATAACCAAGGAGCGAAAATAATTTTCTTAATGAAATTTGGAGAAAATATTTTATCTTCAATCGAATTTGGTATTTACTTTCGTAAACAGCAATCGAATTATTCCCAATATCGGTACGTAATGCGAGGCTTCTCTCCTTCCGCTTAATTAGTAAACACTAAAAATAATTTCAAATAACACCCGAAAATACAAAATTAAGTTTATGCATTGATTTTAACACGAATTAATTCGTTATTTGTGCTTATGCGTGTAATTAATGGCGAAAATCTACAATTTCAAGACAGATAATTTAGTGTTTTGAAAACAATCCTTTTTCACTCGGAAAATGCTGAATTTAAATCATATAATCACTCATCCTTAAACAGCCATCGACAGATAATGACAGAATGTAATAAAACTTATTTAATCATTGACGAATGCCTACTTTTATGAAAGATACCCAGATTGGCCGAAGATGATCATTAATCATTTAAGTTCTAATTTGAGAGTTGACTACTTAAGGAGATAAGCGGAATGAAATCGTGTATAGTAACTTGACGAAATTCCAACGTAAAGAAGATAACACGTGGAAATATGTGCTACTGCATAGTCGCGAGACCCTTTGACCTAAATCACGTTGAACCAGTTCAACACGTCCGTCGGCACGTATTTTTATTCAAACCCCTTCAACACGTACGAAAATATCTAATAAAAATGACTCGTTCTTCGAATTTCAAAAGAATGAACCGCTGGTGTTTATAATTATATATCTATAAAAATTATCTGAAATAAACTTTCGATAAGTTTAGCTGAAGTTAGTTACTGAGTTAAGAAACTTAAATTTCTTGCAAGTTATACGCGACGACTTAAATGGTTAAATCATTTTGCAAAGGAAAATATTTAGCTTATTATAAGTTATACATTAATGTTATAATGGAGAGAAAACATGTACTGTACAGTACTTCCTTCAAGACGATTGCAATTCAATTGTTTGCTTGAACGAACTCTCTTAATTTAATAACTTTATAACGAAAATATGTTGTTAAGCAATTATTTAACTAGATATTTTCCCACGTAATTTACGAAATTTTCTTTTAAACATTATTTTTTATTTACGCGTTGTAAATTGAAAATTTAATGAAGCAAGAAGTTAAAAATAGTGGTTAAGAAATATTATTATTTGGAACTTTACTTTTTAACCATTAAAGTTTGAAACTATTTGTTTATGCATTCCGTTAAGAGCTGATCGAAATAAAAAGATAAACCGTTATCTCTGAGAAATTACAAATGAATTTTGCAATTACTGTGATAGCTACTCCAGTCGACAGTATTTCACGCTGGTCTTTTGAGAAATTTCTGATTCATACATTAAATAATTCTCAATTTAGCATAATAAACTTAATGCAAATACTCTTATTCTTCCTTATCAATTAGGAATCTCGTATTATGTTCTTTTAATCTTGAAAGTTATTACATTGTAATTATTAATTAACATAAAATCTGGAAAAAATTTTAGAGTTGTATTGTCACTCGAATATATAAAAATGTATATAAATATTTTTGTATTTATTATCTGAAAAGATTTATTTTCTTCTTTATTCTTTGCATAAAGAGCCATAATTAACAGCAATTTTTAAAATATCTGTATTATCAAGCTGTTAAATTAATACAGCAGTTATACTATTGACAAGTTTTGTTTATATTTTACACAGGTTTAATACTTATTTTATATTCTATGTTTTATAAATACTTATAAAACATGGAATACAAGCTGAAGGTATATTTATTATTGTTAAAACTATTAAGTATTACAAACCAAAACAGCATATAGAGTTCTATCATATATTTAATTCATAAGAATGGTATTAAAAATACTAGTTCTTAATACTTACATTTATACAGATATTCACTAGAAACTGTGTCATTCTTTATATTATTTACTTCTAATGTCAAGTACTTTGTGTTAAGCGCCATTTTTTATTTTTATAGAGCGTAACGAGTTACACTGAAATATAATTTATTTAAATGTATATTTAAACAATTTATAGCGTTATTATTAAAGCATTTATTTATTATTTATATTTTCGGATTACAAAGTAAAAAAAGTTATTTATTGGGAAGTCGTAAATATATTTTATCGAAAAATTAACAGATATTTGTCCTGGCAATTTTTATAAAATATAAAATATATATTTAAAAAAATTATTCAGATATATTCGATCATCTCTCGGTATATTTTACTCTAATAAAAATATTCTTTAATGCCATATCATTTATAAAATTTCTGTAACACTCACACAGAATAGATAATACTAAAATAATGAAGGGTTATACATAAAAATAATTCCAGTTTTTCGATTGAAATAAATATATGCTGAAAATATTAATTCAAGTTTATTTTTTCAAGTAAAAGTTATATATTTTTTTTCTTTAATCAAGTTTTTCAAGTTCCGTTATATTTATATAAAGAGAAATCGCTATGGGTCTATTGTTATGGTCCATTATTTATCATAAATGAAATAATACTTGTTGCAGTGAAAATTATTTCACTCCATTATCTTATTTTCTCGGAATATCTAAATCAAATTCAGATCTTATCAGGAATAATAACTCGAATCGTATCTCTATTGGATCAAAAAACTCGTATGTTTCTTTCCCGCATAAATCAAATTTTGGTGTTTTCAGATTATAAATACCGCCAGTTTCTATGGAAAAAGGTTATAATATTTTGTAATCCGGAAAACTTCCTTACGCCGCTGGTTGTAAATCTGGCTGCACGCACTCCCAGAGGCACGAGATTTCTGCAAGACATCTTTTCTAGAATACATAAATATATATACTTTATTAAACTTTAAAAATGTTTTTCTGTCTTTTTCATTGAATTTTCTAAAAGAATATAGTTATAATCTTAACAAAAATATAATGATATCAAAATTTAATGTATAATTATATACTGTACTTTTCTATTGAAAATCCCTAAGGTTAGGAGGCCCTTAAGGTAGCAGTTATTATAGTGCACAGATACAGTGTTTATAATTTAAAATATATTTATAATTTTGTACACGAATTGCGCTAGAAAAATGTTTCACGTTTTACAGCGCGCTGAGAGGGGAAAAAATTGAAAACTTCTGTGTAAGAGAGTGTATAAAATATGACTTTCTAGGCTTTTATATTTATGAATTTCTGTTTGAGGAATATTTTTAATTGAATTTTTTTTTAAAATTAGATTCGCAATTTTTATCACCTTTTGTTCTCAAATCTTAATTTCGTCCAGTTCTAATTAAGATAGAAGACTAAATTTTGAGGACATAACTAAGTCTGATGAAAATGGATTTTAATGATGGTAGTGTCCTCACTTCACCCCGAAACCCGATATACATAACCAGATGTATAATGTATATCTGTAAATGCATTGTAGTGATGTACAGTATATGATGGAGTGGGCCATTCTCACCATTTCTCCTGCACCAGTCTCTTAAAACATGAACAATAGAAGCC
Organism: Centruroides vittatus; assembly: GCF_030686945.1. Taxonomy (NCBI): domain Eukaryota; kingdom Metazoa; phylum Arthropoda; class Arachnida; order Scorpiones; family Buthidae; genus Centruroides; species Centruroides vittatus. The sequence continues at coordinate 435,120 of NW_027122531.1, forward strand.
TATTTTTAAATGCTTTTTTTAAAAAAATAGACAGACGTGTTTGACAAAATACTTCATTTTAATCTTACTCAAACTTTATTGAATGAATTTAATACCAGAGAATTATTACTCCTATATACAATCTCGAGTATTTTTACAACATATTATTCAAATTTAGAAATATTTAATGAACCAAATAACAATATAAGAAGTCAAAAGATTTTATAAAATTTTTCTGAAGCGATAAAAATCATTTACATCGAGACCTATTCAATTCAAATTGTGTTTATTGTTCGCAAATGTGCAAATTATATATATTTTACAAACTGGTGGTTCTTTACGCGTTTAAATAACTTTTTTGCGGAAGTTTATTTATGCGCAGTTTAATGGATGGTAGTTACTATCAATTTATCTTGCAGGTGAAGCATTTCAAATCGACTAGGTTATTCGAGTCTAAAATTTTTAGTTCAAATAATAAAACAAATAATATTATCGGTCGATTTATGTTTCCTGACAAATTTTGCGTAGGAAATTCAAGAATATTATCAATTTGTCACGCTATTACGACATTTGTTATGGTCAAACATTACACACAGGCTACAGTTTCTTTTAAAAAATGTATTTAATTATTAGAAATGTATGGGTAATTGTTATTAATAGTGTAAATTCTTTTATAATCTTGATAAATTTCCATATTTTATTATTCTTTATATTGATTATATTTAAATTTAATTTTTTACAATGAAAAATAATTCTTAACAGTTACTTAATATATAAAATCGAATAGGTATGGTATTGAATAGTTCAGGGTTATTTGAAGTTTTAGAATGTATAAGTAATAAAACATTATAATTACAATTAAATAAATATTTGATATAATATACAGAAATCCTATCTTTCGATGAAAAAGGAAAAGTGAAAGGAGGAAAAAAGGAGGTAAGAATAAATAATTTTTAATTTTCTTCCCTTTTCTAATCTTCGTCGAATTAATAATTTTTCAATTTCAGTTTCGTTCCAGTTCAATCATCGATTTATGTGCATGCAAATGATATTTTCGTGTGCGTAGATCGATAGAATCCAGGGACGAATGCACAAGAGCGATCACCCTTCTGAGATTTTTTATTGCTATTCACGCTATTCACTATTTTTTTAAATATATTTTTTATCATTTATTTTTGATTTTGTTTACATTTTATGTTGCAAGTTTGTGTAGTTTATTTTAAGTAATTATTAAAGCAATAAAACTTTTATGCATTGTTTATTTTAGTACACGAATTTAAAATCGCCTTACTGAGATTTTTTTTCATCGATCCGCTACCGAAAAAATCATGAAATATACAATTATTTTTTGCTACCCATATATTTAGGTATACAGATAATAACTATCATAAATAAAGTAACAATAAAAAACAAAAAAAATTTATGTATTTGTTATATGGTTTATTAGAATTGTATCGATTCAGAAATCGATAGAATTGTAACGTAGCATACTCTATTAAATGTATTCAACTAGCCCATAATATTTTAGTTTTTCTCGATTATTCCAGGCTAATTCGTAAAAACTACAAATAATAATAATAATAAAAGTAAATTAATATTTTAAATTAATTTATATATTTTTGCCTAAAATAATAAAATAAAAATTGTAGAAAACACACACACACGATAAAATGCGGGTTACATGAATACGATGTTCCTGGAGCAAAAATAAATAAATCGTAAATAAAGTTCGTAAATACAATGTATATATACGTATGTGTAAATTTACCTCCTGTGAAATAACTCTCTTTAATTTGTCAGTATAAACAAGCTAAATAATTGGGATCGTGCGCAGGGGTCTATTTAAACTTGGTTTTAAACCCTAGTTTAAAAAAAAATCTCTTTTACAGGCTTGATCAGTATAACAATATGTTTTTATAACAACCATCATAACAAATAAACATATTAACACACTAAAAATAAAAAATTTTTTAGTTAAATAACAAGTAAAAATTATACTCTTTCCATTTCCGACTTCGAGGATTCTATGAGCCAAAACAAGACAAACAAATAGTTTTGGCTCATAGAATCCTCGAAGTCGGAAATGGAAAGAGTATAATTTTTACTTGTTATTTAACTAAAAATTTTTTATTTTTAGTGTGTTAATATTACCACCGATCCCATTGGTTTTAATAATTGATTTTATATTTAAATAAACATATTTTTTCATAAAGTACAGGTAGTGTATTAATTTCTACTGGTACTATAGCAATTGTATATAGGTAATGTATAGATAACAAGTAATTTTACTGTGTATACAGTAACGAAATACAGTAAACTAAGGAGGCACTGAACAGTTACAAAATAAACGTACGTTATAGCATATTGTTTACTTTTATTTAATTTTTTAAAATCTATTCAAAATAGAAGGGGTTACATCCCAAAACCTCTCCCGTATGCACGGCTTGATGTTGAATATTTTCCCGTGAACATAACTCATTCCGAATATTTTTAGCGCATTTTTAGTTAGAATAATTGGCATTAAACTTGTGCAAATACTTAGACCGAGAAACACGACCTATTGCAAATCAGATCTCGTTGTAACTGTAATTTTTAAAGAAATTGAATTCGTTAAATATTCAGTTTGAAAGTTGCCGGACATCTGTATTTATATATCAATATATTTAGATCTGTGTGTGTTTGCGTGTGTGTCATATCAATTATTAACGTAGACTTGTAAAGTGTTGGATATTAAGATATTTCAAATTCAAGATGTAACGTGTACAGCAACTCCGATAACACGGAACATCTACAACACGCAAGAATTGAAGCAAGTCTTGCATAACACTATTTTTAAGCTTTTGTGTGGGAAAAACCTTGTTTTCGTGTAAGATATAATTTATTGACATTTTCCGTTTTAGGAATTCTTCCATTGGTGACTCACTAGCAATTAAAAAATAGGAAATTTGCACTCTTTATTTTGTTGGGAGATCCAGTTAAGTTGTGTACTCTAGGACTTGTGCTTCTTAGAAACCATTAAATATTCGCAACGAAACATGCAGATTGTGGCTTTTAAGATTCTATTAAGATTATTTTTGTTTTTACTTGCTCGATTATTTCTTTTTCTGAGTACAACTTTGTTTTTTAGAATTCAATCGAAATAATTTCTTTGCTATGAAGTAAATTCCAATTGTAAATTATGTTTAAAATCAAAGTAAAAAAAAACACCGCTGAAAACAAACTTTATTTCTCTAGAATAAAAAATAAGAAATTTGGATGGTCTATGATAAGAAGGAAATTATGATCTATTTCTGCAGATGTGACAGATTTTTATCAGAATTTGGTACTTAGCCCTTTCTCTTACTGATATTTAATCACGTCCCATCATTTATTGTCAATGTCCCAAACTTGTCCTATTTGCATCTGCCATTTTAAACTTATATAGCGCTTCTATAGTTCGTTGGAACCGCTAATACTGAAATATGTTGCGAGTTTGAATGAACTTGATCTATATTTTGACAAAAGATCCTTTTGATGAAACTAGACTACTTTTGAATATAATCTATATTTATTATACGGAAGTCGATAAAGCGATAACTGACGTACGAATTATTCGAGCTTCCACTGGGACACACATAATTAAGGATATAATCAAGGATCGACAACTTATTTTCGAATCATTTTTCTCATTTCCGAATATACTATTTCATTTAATATTTATTAATATATTAAGTTAAGGAAATTATTTTAACATTTTAAAAGGCAATTTTAAAAATTTATATAAACTTTTAGTTCAGTTTATCGTGGTGCATCGTTTGTGTCGTGTTAAACTATGTAAAAAATTGAATCCTTTGTATGGACAAATGGTCTACAAAATACAAACAGATGTATTTTCGAATTGAAGTGTTTATTTTCAAAATGTCTTTTCTCCATTTTTCAACGTCTTTAGAAAAAAAAGCCGTATTATTTTGTCTTAATTCTATTGAATGCAGAAATATTTTATATTTTATTTCCTGAGACAGTTAAGTGTTTATTTTTGTAATAAGTTTTATTGTTTTTTGCAATATCACAGAATAATTAAAGAAATTAATTTGCTTAAAGGTCGATTTGAAAGTAAAGATGGGGACAAATGATGTTTTGAAAGCAAATTTTGTAGGACAAGAGATATTTTGACAAAAAGAAAAAAATAATAATGCAAAAAATATGTAAGAACGATTAACGAAGGACGATGCACACTAGAGGGTGATAGCCATCTTGTGTTTTTGATTGCAAATTCATATTTGAAAGGAAATTTCTATGATTTATACGTTTTGAAAGAAAATATTTGAATGCCCTGGCCTTGGACATTCAAATATTTTACTTGTAACTGTACACTTCTAATAAATTATAATTATATTAGATGTATAATATTTACGTATATTATATCTTTAAGTATGTATATTTATAATATATATATTTTTTAATAAATTAATTATGACATTATATAATTCCACTTACGTAAAGATATATATTATAATTAAACAATTGTACAAATATAGTTATCACTGTCATGATTGTAATGTCTTTACATTAGCGTCCAATTCAAATACAATAAGTATATTGTTTAAAAACATTAAATTAAACGTCAAGAAAAATCGATAAACCAAGAATAGAGAAACTAATATGAATGAATTCTTTGTACAAAAGGTATGCACTCACAATCTGTTGGAGCCATTATCATAAATAACTTTAGAAGACTTTAACAATGGCAAACTACGCAACAATAGTCTATAATTACAAGATAATAGAAACGAGTTTAAGAAATTGTCGAGTTACACGCATTACCGCTAAATGCATTAAAAGAATTTGGATAGATTAATCCATATCAATTTATTACATTTTAAGCGCATTTAACGAATATATTCAAAGTTGCCAAGTTTAAATAGAAATTGCTGCCTACTGGATGACAGAGGCCCTTACGACATAGGCCTACCGCTCTGGGAAAACCGGAATCGAGTCTGGGGGCCAAAAAACCTCAGGAATTTTTCGACAGTAGTCTTTTTTTATTTTTAATACTCTTTCCTCCCTGTGGGCACTAAGAGAACCTTTTAATCGAGACCATCGTCGGTTCGTCCTGGTCCACATTGGGGAACTGGGCGACGAAGAACGGACCCGACGTATCCTACGGTCAACTTCCCGAAAAATTTATGGATTTTTCAGCCATCCGGCCGAATCCCGGATATGTCCAGCCTCATTCTTCACCCCATTGTGGAAGAAAGAACCCACGATGGACCTGAAGAAAATGCTATCTTGATGCCCACAGAGCGGAAAAATTTTTATATAATATAGATATATATATATATATATATATATATATATATACATACATACATATATATATAAATTGCTTAGTTTCAAAACGATTATTTATGATATTTTATTTTTACTGAATTTATTTAATTTTGCTACACGAATTTAATTATATAAATTTTTGTCTACTGGAATCATTTCAAAACGTTTAATATTAACTAAAAAGAAAATTAAATATATTATGAAAGAAATTTAAATGCGCTTTTCTATGACATGAATGAAATTCAGTTTTGATTAATAGTGTTAGAATTTTATTGCGGTTTTCTCTCTAATGATTATTCACTTTATAAAAACACAGATGCCAGTGCTTTTACGTATTTTGTATAAATCATTAAAGTAAATAATAACTGCGTGGGAAGAGTTCCAGTTAATAATACAATGAAACACTTGTTAATAAGCAAGTTATGACGCTGTCTATTCTACGAAAAATTAAGGGACAATTCTGAAGAACCCCAGCATCCAGCAGATAGGCAGAACTGTTTGTTTCCAGAGAGATTTCGTACCTGCAAGACGTATAAACCCGAATGTATATAATTGTAGAAAGGTTCTATTTTTGTTCTTGATTAAATTGTTCGTCTTAGGAATCTGTTGATACTGTCTTGTGTATTCCAACCTCATCCATATCCCACTGATAATAAATTATATAAAAATTTGCTATAATTGCATATTACTGATTCAAATTTAGAATTATTAAATTAAAATGTTAATTTGCGTTTAATATTTAAACCTATTAAGTTATTAGATATTTAAAAAACGTAAAACACATTTTATAGTATTAGTACGGGACGCAAAGATGCGAATTAACGAGACAATCTGAAGCATCTTGTCATTAATTCCTATACAACGAATTAACTATCAGGAAATATAATTTTTAATGTTAATTTAATAGTTCATAAAAATTACAAGTATATTATCACGATTAAAAGGAGGAAATATCTCGAAATTAAAAGTATTTTAAAAAGGAACATTTCCTAAAAGAAATAAAATTTATAGTAATTCTGATAAAAGATTTTATTTGTGCCTGTTTGTTATTATTTATAATAAACTAAGAGTAGCTTTACTGACAGTAAACATCATACCTTAATTTTATTTCTAAACTTTATTGTTTCCGAGACAGGAAATTTTTCTCTTATAAAACGTAATAATAAATGTTGTAACTTGTTTTTGATCTTAGTCGAAAGTTCGTTATAAATACAATTTTATTGCCGTTTTGTTTACTATAAAATTCAAATACAATACGAATGAAAACTTGTAGATGACGAACGAATGCACATGCTTTTTTTGTCTATTTACTAGAATTATTTATCGCAAGCTTATATTTTATCTTATTTAATTAAAACTGTAATGAATGTAAATTTTAATTTTTATTGTAAATATATAATAATGAACGTGCGGGAGATGTTAGAGGAACGAATGAAGCGAGTATAATATTGGACAGGGATTTGTAGATAATGTATCAGTAAACAGGGTTAATGACAGAATAATTCATGTAAAGGTACAATGGAGGTCAATTTAGATGTGAGCAGCAATAAAAACTCAATTTAACAAGATCATCAATAGCGTAGATAGAATAGGATATGCCAGCATTCCAGTGGAGGAGTAGGCTTGGAGATTGGAGGAGGAAGAAATGGCATTAGACAGCTTTAGCAAACAACTTAGTAATTGGAAATACTTATTTTCAAAAAGAGAGGAAGATCGATATAAGAAGTTTTATATGTATAAAATTAGTATATGTAAAAAATACTTTGGCATATGTAGGAACTGTAAACATATTCGAAGTGATAATAGTTGGAGGTCGACATAGACTATTTAAAAGTGTTCATGGATTCAGTAAAAACGTATACAAAAAGGGATAAAATATAAATAGGAGGTGTAAATTGAAAGAGAAATGTGAAGTGTTTAGAGACAGGATAAACTGAAACTTAGTTAAAAAATAGAGATAATATGGTTGCTTTAGAGGTGAAGAAATATGCAAAAACTATTTTGGGTATCACAAAAACAGGAGAAAATCGAGTAGATAAGGAAACATGATGGTGGAATAAAAAAAATAAACAGGATTTTTGAAAATTTGAGCTGAATAGAAACAAAAGCAATAAATTTAAATATCAAATAGCAAAAAAAGGTTACAAGGAAGAAAGTACTTATTACAAGGTATATGATATATGTGAGAGGTTAGATGGTAAGGAAGGAGTAAAGGATAGAAAAAAATACGTTTACTGAAAGGTAAAGTGGGTAAAATATTAGTGAAAGAAGAGTTGATGTAAACAGTAATAAATAAAATACTATAGTAAGCTTTTAAATAAAATCTTAGTTTTAGTCAGTAGCTTAAATATAGAAGCTAGAAAGACTATTATTAAAAATATAACATATATTGAGGTTTATGAATCTTGATGAGAAGTAGAAAAGATTTAGGATCAGATCGAGTCTCTGTTTACATGTGATAAAATTTAGGTAAATTAGAAATAAGGTGATTAGTTAGATTATTTAATAGGCTAAGAATAACGGACTCAATGCCAGTGAAACAGAGGAAAAGCTGGATAGTATTAATACTATTATATAAGGAAAAATGATGTGTAGTGAATGTAATATTTATCGAGGAATAAAATTAATGAATCGTGCAATGAAGTCGTGGAAAAGTATCATAGAAAATAATATTAGGAGTAGGACTTGTATAAAAAGGAATCAGTTTGGATTTATACCTGAAAGATCAACAATGAAACTAACTTTTGCAGTTAGGCGGAGGCTAGAAAAATATAGAGATGCTAAGAGGAACTTCAATGCGAAATTTATAGATTTAAAAAAGTTTATGATAGGATTCCCAGGAGACTTGTGGCAGGTTCTAGGAAGAAGGAAATAAGAAAGGAATATGTAACAGTAGTACATGATATGTATAGTACAAGAGATAAGAAACTCAAGTTAAGACAAGACATGAAGATAAAGGAAGCTTTAGGATAGAAGTGGATCTGTGTCTATCAGGGTTCAGTATTAAGTCCATATCTTTTTATCTTAGTGTTTGATTGTCTACTAAGAGATCAAAGAAGAACCACGGTGTATGTTGTTTGCAGATGATACAGTTCTAGTTAGTGAAGATAAGGGAGAATTTATGGAAGATATAGAAAAAGTTAGAGATAGAAGGTTAGAAAGTGAAGAATTAAAGATTAATAGAGAGAAAACAAAGTTCATACACTTTTACTTTAGTGGTAAGGAGAAAGAATGCAGATTGGTATTGGAAATAGGGAAATAAAAAGAATGGAAAATTTAAGTACTTGAGCATCTAATTGGAAGAGAGTTAGACACAGATTTAGCAAAACAGAATAAACATCGAGTGGCAAAAGTGGAGTGCTTTGTGATAAAAGAGTACACATTAGCCTAAAAGGAAAGTTTTATAAGACCGTTTTTTATGACGACAACGTTGCATGAATCTGAATGCTGGGAATGAAGACATTTTACGTAAAAACGATAATGCAGCAGAAATGAGGACGTTCATGTTTATGAGTGGGTTACTTCAGCTGATTAGATTAGGAATGAGCATCTTATTCCATATTTAGCATAGCAGTTTAGGAATAAGGAAAGTTGTATTGAAGCTTATGGAAAATAGACTTAAATGGTTTGGATATGTGATTAAATGAGGAGGAACTAAGAGAAGCAAAGGTAGGGCAAACAAAAGTTGAGAATTAACTGTTAGAAAAGATTTAAAGGAGTTACAATTAAACGAGAAGATGGCTCAAAATAGGATATTTTGGAGGACTAGCACTTCAAAATCCAACTATACTGTGAGCCTGTAACTCTAGTCACAAAGAAGTCGATGAAGATTCGAATCTGGAAGTTAGAGCATTAATTATGACATTAACTTTAGCTGCTGTTACACAAAACAAACTCACTTTACTTAAGTCATGTTATGCAATCTGAATGCAAACAGTCTTCAGTTTCTAACTATACAAATTTTCCGCTTCTAATCAGACCGTCGAGAGGGGAAGCTGAGGATTTTTTTCTGAGATCTATAGAAAACTTAGAGACCCGTAGTGTTTCTACCCCTATAAAATTAACTTTATTTTTGCAAACAGAACATTGTACAAATAAATAATACAACGATAAAACAAATAAAATTTTTAAGACCGTTTTTACTGATAAAAAACATTCTACGTATTTTATTGTTCTAAAACACTGAATAAATGTCAGAAAGGTCCCGTTCTATTCCCAGACTCCATTAAGGCTCTCCACGATCCTACGATGCTTAAGCTTCGTATAAATAAGAAGCAGAAAATCTTTGTAAGATTCGGAAATTATTTTCACGGGATATTTCGTAATTCGATAGGAACTTAAGATTTTTAAAATTAGAATTGCATCGTGGCTCCATCTATGAAGGAAATCAGAAATTAAGAAAATATGTTTAGAAATTCTAACCACGCACTACACCGGTTTCTTCTGCCTTTGAAAACCATTAAGAAATGCACATATTTAAAAGTAATTTAATATATACATAATAAAATAACTAAATATCAGATACGTAAAGAAGAAAGCAGGTGTTAAAAATGGAGACGGCGTAATCCAGCAAATTATGCTAAATAAATCGTGAGGCACGAAGTTAGCCGGAACAAAAGTATAACGTAATTTTAATACAGACTACCTAAATAACAGCGTAAACAAAATTTCTGTAATAATTTTTTTTAAAATACTCAAATTAAAAAAAATAATATATTATATTATATTTATTAAATATTAGATTTAAAAATGCAAATAAACTGTTTATAAATCGATTACAGATGATACGTTAGTAATTAATATTAGTCAGCTTTTGTTATAGAATTATTATTTAAAAATAATTTTGAAATTCCGAGAGTTTTGTCAGATTCCTGTAAAGAGTATCCATTTATTTCTTTTTATTACATCATTGTCTACATTGGACTTAGTATATTAATAGGACTTATTATATACTAAGTCCAACGTAGATGGTGATATTATAAAAACAGTAATACAGTAAGGACATAGAGGAAAATAATCAATTTATTTCCTTTGAGATGATATTGATCTCGCAGTGGTAGTATCAATCGAAAAAATTGTAGGATTGTCAAATAAATCTGTTTATTTGCATGGGAGAAGCGCATTGAAATCGTGACGTTTTTAAACGTTTACTTTAGCTATTATTAAAAGAAATGTATACAGCTTGAAAAAATCTGTAAATTAGAAAAAAATCTATAAAGTACATAGTATTGACATTTATATCAGTATCCGTTCACTAGTGGCAGGGGTGGATAAAATCTCTGAACACTAGTCTCGGGTTTGCATCGAACAACAGGCTGGCCGTGGGGAACTCGCCCTATTTAGGTGGTCTTACACCTAAATAGGGCGAGTTCCCGTAGAAATTCCTTCCGAGAGACACCTCCCATTGGCAGATCGTCCACTTGTTTCGTTGTCGTGTCCTATCAAAACCAAATTAAAGCAGCATCTAAATTATTATACTTTTTCTAAAGTGAAAGACAAAATTATTTTAAAAATATCTTTTATAATTCTTAATGCCTTCATCTGATCTTGAAATGTTTGCATGTTTGGTATCGTGTTGTTTTTGGCATGCGTACGTCTGAATAGTTTCTATCGATGGCTATATCAATATTTGAGATAACTTGTACGGGATACAAATCATTAGCAAAGCAAATTGTTATGTTTAATAAACATGAAATTCAGTTAGAAGGACATAAACAGTAGTTAGTAAAGATTATCAATCCATAAAGCATATGTGTATTTATCGATAATCTATTTATTGATTAATTAAAACAAGACTTACCAACTGTTTTGTTATTTGATTTGTTTGATATTAGTTTTGTTTGGTACAGTATATGTTTTTATGTGAATTTTTATTAAATCACAATATTTATAGAAAATAATTTCAATAAAACATGGTAATTTTAATTATTCTATTATCTCAATAACATTTATTTATACTCTATTAGGATTAATCAGTCTTCTTAAATGTCGATAATTTTTCGATTCTCAAATAAGTAATTGCATCATTTATACTATTAAGAAAAATATTAAAGATAAATTTATAAGTATTGATATATAAACTGCGATTTTCAGATAAACGATTTGAAAAATAAGACACTTAGAATATTTTATCTTTTGTCAATATTTAAGTCCATAACCTCCTCATCCGCGACATACAGAGATGGAACGTACAGCCAATATTTAGTAGCAGTTTTAAATATAATTTTCCGTAAATCGATCGATAAAATAAAAATTAAAATGAAATCTACCTGTATACTAGTATACTTATGCAATGAACAATGGGTTTCTAATTAAAACTTTCAATTTTTCAACAATTCTTTTATGACAATTTTGAAGTGTTAATCTCCTTTCGGGTTTAAAAATACAGTACCTACTATCCGCTGCATTTATAAATACATCACCGTAATTAATTGAATTGAATTTTTTTTCTATATTAAAAATACTTTTAAAATTAAACAAACACATCTAATTGCAGGGCTATAACGATTATTCATACGTTAATTATATCATTCGCTTACTGTCCTTTGAAGAAAGTCTAGGTGTGTTTGAACTGAACGGTCAAAGGTTATTACAGAACAAGGACTATATCGAATTTTGAGAGATTATTTAGTATTTCGTTTATTGTGTCACGTCTGGTATAAGTGCGTGAAAAAGAGACATTACTTATCTCGGGTTTACGAATTCCGTAAACATACAAGTGTGATGCCCAGTAGTGAGAGAAAACAGAACTTTTTTATTTCATGAAATATAGTCGATCGTATTCTCTAGAGAAATGGAAAAGGACGGGAGGCATTTCGACAACGCAGTGGAAATAGACAAGAGCTTCCTTTTCGACGAAATTCTAGAATAAATGAAGGAATCACCTAGTATATTCTCCAATAAATTTGGAAAAGTTAAAAATTCTAGAGAGATGAGCGACCGGGTTGTTTAACAGAGCGAACAGACATTTCGGGGAATATCTTCTGTTACCGTATTGTTTAGATACTATTCATTAATTACTATATTACATTGTATATAAACATATAGTAAATTATTGAATTTTTAAATTTTTTTACATATATAAAATTTCATCTTGTTCTTATTTTTCGATTTGTTTTATTTACTATAAGAGTCAGCGGAGGAAATTACAAGTGTAAACATATATTGTTGAAAATGTAGTTTTCAGTGTTCGAATATTCTCTAATACATATACTTTAAATTACTGTGTCAATCACTTAAAATAAATTGTATTTAAAAAATTACACATAAAATTTTTATTAAATGCTAAATCGTTGGAAGTTAAATAGCAATTAAAAACATAATAAAAGTTCTTTTACTAATTTGTACTATATATATTAGTACATGGAAAATTAATCTCCACTCTTCTCTGACTTACGAAGGCTAGAAATTTCACAGAATATCTGACTCCATCGGTTTTTAAGATAGAAGTTTATTTCGAAGTAATTTTTATCTTTTACATTATTTTATTAATAATAAAAGTTATTATACATTACATAAAAATTTATAAAATGCTTCGAATAAAATCAAATTTTCGTTGTTATCTGAATAATTAAACATAAACAATTATTTTCTCTGTTGGAAAGTACCAAGAGAATATTCAGTCAGGCCAATATTTATTTGGAATTATGACTTGATTTTTGTGGCTTATGGTTTTGTAACGTTGCTTATTCTCGTATAAAGAGCTCAATTATGAAACAAAACAAATTTGAATGGATAGAAAAGAAAATGTGAAAAATTCATATTTTTAGAACGTTATTTGCATGTCATTCAGTGTTTATTTCGAAACGATGCTTGACTAATCATAATATCGAAATATTTGTTATTTTCCCTCATTTTAGAATTTATTATAAACAATTATAAAATTTTTAAATAGAGTATTTACGAATATAATCAAATTTTCTACTCTTAATTAATTCTCGTATAGGATATTGAGATATGTAAAATTTGATGTAAAATAAAAATGTAACTTTCATAATAAATATTAAATGTGAAAAAGTATTTGCAGTAAAAAAGTTTTAATTATAATTTTACATTAATTGTTTCTTTAAATTCCATCTATAAATTTACAAATCGTATAGGTTATATTTCAAACAATCCGACTAACTTATACAAAATAAATTCTTTGGAAAATTATTATAACAGTTTTTATTTATATTTCTACATTCGTTGATTGTATATTGAATTTTAATAATAAAATAAACACTTGAATATAATTGAATTTAAAAAAAACCTCAAATTTTGCTTTAATTTTTTATTTAACTGTATTACGTATTCATAGACCATTTTCTGTTTTCCGTTTAAAATATATAAAATATGAAATTAAGTTTATTCAGATACAAAGAATTATAAATTTCTCAAATGAAATTCTCAATAGATTTAACGAGAATTTTTAAAACATCAACGATATGATAAAAACAATTTTAGTATAGATTTCTTTTATCAACAGCCAGCTGAAGGATGCTTAACACGTTCTTGAGCTAAATCGAAGTTTTTATTACTGATAAATAATAATTTAATATTAAAAAATAATTGTTAACGAGCACTAATTAATAGAATTATAGTAGTTTCAATATGTACTGTATATATTATAATGAATATTTTAGTACTAATTGAATAATTACATTACTTATTTAAAAAATTATCAATTAGTTAAATTGATCAAGCCATTTAATTAATATTAAAATTTTAATAAAGACAATTTTCGAAAAAGAAACGGGTGTCTCGGATTACGTTCACATTTATTCGTTAAATAATTCAATTCACCTGAAATGATAAATATAAAATTAATATAAGACCATTAGAGATCAGCTCAAAAAATAAATCACACTTATCTCATAGATTATATGTACATAAAATGAAAATTTGATAAGTAACTTTTATTTTTAGGAACAAACAAGAGACTGGTGCCAACACCGTTATTGGAGTTCGAACTAATTTCCCAGTTTTTTTAATTTCTGTAGATTATTCAAAATTCTGTTTACGGATTGATTATCTATAAATCACTTGGAGAAAACAAGAGATTCTTAATTATATCTTCAACAACAGAAATCTAATATCTATCAAATCCAGCCGGAAGATCTGATTGGGGATATTACCCACATAATTCACACATGCTAATAACGTCTAGAATTCTTCAAGAAAATGTAACGCAACTAATGGACTCTTCCTCAAAATAATTCAGGACTTTTGATTCCTTCATTGAGAGATGGACATGTTTACCTAAAAACCTATAAGCAGCATGACTTGTCGTTATGAAAGTTATTTGACTGAGAGAGATGCATTGTTGTTATCTGGAATCTCAATTCTCACATTGATAAATTATATTATAATTGCAAAAGCATGAAATCGACGGCCGGATTCTCCTGAGCTAATGCTTTGCGTTAGTTCAGGAGAATCCAGAATCGAATCAGAAGAGTAATCGAAGGAATTTTTCCGGGATGGTCGAATCTTATCCCTCACTATCAATCTGCCCCCGGTATAATCCTAGCAGAACCCACAATTGATATGAAAAAAGATTTTCCATCAGATAGAAAGAGGCAAAATAAAAAAAAAAAAGCGTGGAATCTTATGTTTTCCTGGTTATGATTTATTACTATGAGAAATTATGTTTAACTGTAATAAATCTCGCTTATCCGAGAAATATGGAACCTGAAGAGTGTCGGATTATTAAAAGTAAGATGAATTTAATGGTTTAATCATTAGGAAGGAATATTAGTACATTGTATTAATCAAAAAATAAACAGATCTTATGGACCGTTCATTATAAATCTGGTAATAGCCTATTTTTCTTGCGCCGAGATAGAAGGGTTTGCATTTCAATTGATTCAAAAGTACTGACAAAGTGTATTAAGTTTGCTCATGTTTCTATGAACGAAATATGTGTATATTCATTATACAAACGATTTTTAAGGGCATTAATTGAACCAAATATTTCTCTGTGTCCTAAATGTGTAAGTCCATTTATGGCACAAAATACGATATTTGGTACTAAATTAAAATTATTCAAATCATTAAATTTTAATTATTTAAGTTTTACTTGGATGTTTATAAATATGATCAAGAAAGAAAATACTATTGTTTAATCTCAGTACAGTAGACCCCGATTATCCGAGGTAATATGGACCGGTGCTACTTGATAAAGCAGATAGCTACGGCCAGTTTGAATTTAATATTTCGAATATAAAGGATTTACATGGCATCACTTTAAAGCCCCTTTTTAACTTTGAAAAGTCCTTTAGAGTTATGAAAAGTAGTGTATTCATTTACGCGATTGCTTTAGATAATGTAAAGCCTTGGTTAATTGGTGGTCGAATAGTCGTGGTTACACTGTATTTACGTTTAGTTATTTTAAAATAATATCATGCTTATAGTTAACTATATTTTGACTATAATTTTGAACTCTGAGATGTAAACTTAAATCAAAAGAACAAATCTAAAATACTAAATTTGTATAGTGTTACTAACGCAATTTTTTAATTTAAACATATAATAGGCCTATAATAAAGGACGATAACCGATTATATTGCAATAATGCATCACTTTATCACTAATGAGGTCGCCAGATTCAAACTGACATCTCGACTCTCATAATTTGTCATGAGAAGTTCCGTTCGGGAATTAGTTTCTAATATCTCATAAGCTGGGTATGGCTGGCTATAGTGTGGGCATATAATGTGCTAGTGTCTCATGTAAATATCTTAATTACAATAAATAAAATTAAGACTACATTTGATTCGATTTATAGAAAACGGTATAAAATTAGAAAGAATGTAGAAAATATTAAATAAATCAACGTTTTTTATAGTTATATTCTATACAGTAGTATGAATGTCGTGTTTGAAACTCTGTACAACGCACGATACTCTCAATCTCGATCCGTCCATTGCGTGGGATATTTCAGTATAGTTGTTATCTATCATTTGTATTATTTATACTGCTTCAGAAGTGTTATTTGTTCTATAAACAAACTGTAAAATTGGTGTATTAAAAGTATGTATTATATGACTCGTTCCGTTATACCTGTAAATAGGGCCAATAACACGAGCATAGAACACAACAGCATTCACTATTAAGTTAAATGACGAAAATTTGCTTACATTACACGCAATTTGTTATTACGAAGATATTGATTATGCTATAGTTATTGAAGCTGGCAATAATACAGAGACTTATATTATGCTTGAGTAATTTCGCAGATATTAAACAAAAAAGAAAATGAAATTATCAATAAAGTTCAGCAAATTTCTAGAAAAATGTTTGAATAATAAATGTTAATTATTTCTACGTGAACAATATTGCAATATGTCTATTACTAATGGATGTATTTCAGGAAGAGAAAATTGATTATGTGATTCATATAAAGTAGGCTTATAGCCTATATCTAATTCATGCAATTTGTGAAAGATTATAAAATTTCTGTTCGGTGTTTGATTGACATTTTGTCTAGGTTTGTAATTAGTGAGAAAACTGCTGTAAATTTCCTTAATATTACTTTAATTTTGTATACTTCATTGTCTAAATAAGTCTATAAAATTGGTTTATTAATTATATTCAAAACATTAATTGTAAATTAAGTTTACCACTAAATTAAGGAAATACGATCTGATGACAAAATTTATATTTTTCCTCGTGGTACTGTACATTCTCCTAGTGATGGTGGAAACATAAAAATTGGAAGATCAGGAAATTTTAGATGTTTCCATTTATAAATTAACGAAATAAAAGACAAGTTATTAAATAATAAGCACCTCTGAAATACAATGTAAGTGAAGATGACCGCCATTTTCATCTTATATAAATATAGATTTATTAATGTATCATTTGATACGAATAAAAAATTTTAAATAAATATTGTGAATATTTGAATAATGGTTTTGTCAAAACCCATTTATAGATATTGGTTGAAAGTAATCTCAATAATTTAATTGGCATGCTTAGAATAGAAATGGCTCAATAAATCGATATCGTATTGCTCTAACATTTACTGAAATAAATATAAAAAATGTGGAAAGAAATCGCATGTAGGCTAATATTACTCTGAAAAAGTATTTGGCTGAACGTCAAATAACAGATTTAATTTTTCCGAAAGTCTACTTAATTAAAAAGTCTTTCAGCATTATTCAAATTTCAATTCTTTTATCTGTTCACAGAGACAGGAAAAATTTCATATCTGTAATTTTAAAAATACTTTATATTAGAGTCACAAGAAATTAAATAACTATTTTCAAACTCTTTTAATTATTTCTCAATGTTTAAACATACTCGTTTTTGACTAATATATCTCAAAATTAAGAATCTACGAATAGAAAAATCTTATATCATCAATTTTATTTTTTTTGTAAAGGAAATATGTCATATGCTTCTAATATATTAATTCTATACTGTTTACTTTTCATATCTCGTCTTAAATTTCATTTATCTAACATTGTTCTCGAGATTTAAGAAAGACAGGCAGACACCAGCAGACGAACAGACGAACAGACGGATGAGAATGGGAATTTATAGGCCTACAATTTTTTTAGAAATTGCAACCCAAAAACTAAGCAGTTCAGAAGTTTACTTGAAACCTTTAAACAACGGCTCGATAATGAATAAATATCGCCTCTGTTATCGATTATACAAAAACGATAAAATAAGATAAATGCGACCATTACATATATATAATAATAATATAATACAGTAGAGCATCGATTATCCGACTCAATTGGGGACAGGGGTTGGTCGGATAACTGAAAGTCGGATAACCGAAAAGTATGAAAAAATACATTATTAGTATAGTGTATTAGGCCTGGTTTAAATACTAGCCTCCCTTTCATGATCAAGCCAATGCTGCCAGCTGAAACATGCGAAAATTTAACAAAAATAATATTAAAGTAGCCAAGACATAACCAAATATTGTAGCGCCACATCACTAGCCGATATTTGAATTTGCCGACTAGAACGCGGTCGGTTAACCGATAAGTCGGTTAATCGAGGGTCGGATAATCGATGCTCTACTGTAATAATAATGATATTAATACTAATTACGTTCATTTTATTTGACGATATTAATATTATTATGTTCAACAATCATCATTAACATTCTCTTTTTTCTGAGCAAGAATACATATGGATACTGTAGAAACTAATTTAACTATGAAGTTTAAAAACTAGAAATAATTAACAATAAAGATTCCAATATAGTATAGACTTTCTTATACTCGAGTAAAAGTAACATGAAATATATAAATATGAGAAAATAAATTAAAAATATTATTAAAGTAACGCCAACAAATTACAGAAAAAAATTTCTGTATCCCAATATTACGTTCAATCGCAATATTTACGGTTTTTATTGTTTCACGTGACAGAAACAATAAAAAAAAAGGCCCAATGATTATTTTTTTACTGTTTCTGTCACTAATTCTATTATTATTACATAAATTTAACGCAAATTTATTTTATTTTATCAAGATTTTGTTAGAATATTTATATTTTTTCATAAGTAATTTATGAAAGGATGTAAACATAATTAGTATCAGTTGTTTTGAAAATAAAGCAATAAAATATTATGGACCTTTACATTTCGACTCACAAATAATTTTAAAAGATTAATTAATCTTTTATCTTCTAATTTTGTTGGATTTAATATTCACGAACTGAGTAATAGGTAGATAACTTAGAAATTATTCTAATCTTGATCGATTACAATTACACGTTGTGAAACCTTACAAGTTTAATAGCAAAAAAATAACACGAAAAGATCGATTCATGATTACATTTTAAATAAATTTAATAAACGAAGAGAATAATTTGATATTTTTCACTAATTTAGCAACTTCAAAACTATTTTAAAATACAGTAATTGAAAATTAATGCAAAGACCGTTTTATAGCATTTTGTTTGCTTATTATCAAAGAAATTTTGTGATATTTTAGATAAGATATAGAAGAATTTTTGGAATTTAACGGTTACTGTTTAGTTGTATTGGTCATTTTAAAAGGAAAGACAAGCATTATTTTACTCCAAATCGGCCATTGACATTAAAATAATTCTTTGCATATTTTAGTATTTTTTATAGTAGAAAAAGATTGAAGTATAAACGTGATATAAGTCAAATGTCACATTACGCTTTAAGTTTCGTCTTGTTTTTACCTCGTAGAAATAAAAGATGAAAATGAAATTGAGAATATAAATATTAACAAATTTATTTTTATTTTTTTCTAATATTTAGATTTTTATTATTCTGATAAACGTTTATAAGTATCTAAATTGTTGGATAACATGGCTATAAATTTATAAATCTGTACGCCTGATAAACTTTCAGTATAAATCTTATACGTGGTAACATTATCTATTGTGCAGTATATATTGTTAGTTAAATGTGTGTAAAAAATCATTGTTAATATCGGAAAATTTCGATAAAATCTGTTGCTAATTAAAATAATTTTAAGAGAAAATTGTTCGAAAATCATCGGTTTTCTGATAGTAATTGATTCGAAATCCTTAATTAATTGGTATAATTCGAGTGTGGAAAAGGAAAACATTTTTTGAGGAAGTAAAAGTTGCAAAATCGTTATATTTAAC
Organism: Centruroides vittatus; assembly: GCF_030686945.1. Taxonomy (NCBI): domain Eukaryota; kingdom Metazoa; phylum Arthropoda; class Arachnida; order Scorpiones; family Buthidae; genus Centruroides; species Centruroides vittatus. The sequence goes on from NW_027122531.1 coordinate 454,995, forward strand.
AAATAATAAATATTATTTGGTGTTATAATACACTGAAAGCGAATTGTTGAACAGAAAGGAACTTGTTTGATCTCGAGATTGGTATGTTTCGGCGAGGGACTTCTGAGTATACCAAGATTTGGAATAGAAGACGTACCCTACAGACAGTTCGGCTATAGAAACTTCCGCCAATATATTTTTGGAAACTTTTCAAATTTTATATAATATTAATATTTATAAAATAAATAGAATACTTATACAGCGCTTATTTTTTATTTTAAATCTTTAGCAATTGTGTATAAATATTTTCGAAACTAAGGAAGGAATCACACGATAAATCGAAATATTTTAGGTTATTTTGATCTCTAAAGTTTGAATACGTTTTAATTATCTATATCTATATTTATATAAACATAGAATTATTATAAATTTAATAAAAAAGTATTTTTTTTCTGCTGAATTGAGAAATAATATTTAAGATGACCGACTTAATTATGTAACATCTCGAACTATTTAATTTAATTCTATTTATTTAAAAATCATTTGCATTTTTAAATAACGTTCTATTGAATTTTACAAATTTTTTAACGTTAAGTATACATGTAAGCAATGTATATTTATATAGTGAAAGAAAAACATTTTTGTTTCTTTAACTATCTTAAAACATTATAATTAATATAATAGGTGGAATAAATGTTTATTGTGAATTAATTGTAAATTATTTTAAAATAATAACACTTCTAAGATATACTACGAATTATTTTTTAATATATTTTAAAAAAATTGCAAAACAATTTGAAAAAAGAAAAATTAATTCCCATTGAGAAATATAATCCTCACCATTAATTTTTTTCTGCATCTTATTTTATGACCACCAATTCAAAATTTAATACCGAAACTTACGTTAATAATTAGCAACTATAGCAAACAATTGAAATTTAGGTTACTTTTACTGTTTTAGTAGCGGAAAAAAATCGTAAAATATAAAAATATCAGTTTAAAACACGTAAACATTATGATTGGCACAACAACGAACAAATATCTTGAGGTATTTTATAATATTTAATTGTTACTTTCGTGAAAATTTTTGCAATAATTATAATTTACATAAAATTTCTCTTTTAAGAATTTCTGCACGGGCGTGAAATTAACGCACTTAAACGCAATTTTTGATTTTGAACACATTTATTTGCGAACGTCGTGGCGTTATCACATTCATCTAAGAACACTTTCAGACGGGAAACTCGACTACACAACTTAGTCGAGTGCATCATCTTCCCATTAAAATCCTTGTACTTTGAAAGTATGAGTTCACACGGGCGTTAGCAGCACGCTCTGTGGCAGGAAAACGCGGATCTTCGCCGTAATTGGCCACCACTGAATCACATGGAGCTTTCCACGTGGACCACTGAACGATGCGCTGGAAAGTGCGACAGAGTGGCTTGGCTAAATGCGTCCTACTGCTGGATGACTGAGTTAGTTGTAAAGACGTCAGCATATCGCGCTAGTAGATTCGGGATTTAATCTAGGAAAGGAACTCCTCGGTATTTTTTATGGACACTCTGTTCCAGGTCCCTCACTAACTGCGCCTTCATTGTGGAGCAGGACAACTACATGATGGACACTATTGGATTGATGAGATAAGGCAACACAATACAAAGGAAATCCACTAACGAGGTGCCTTCTGGAAGATTTTCTTGGAGAAACTGTCTTTATTTAGGCATTAGACACGCGAAGAAAACCCAGAAAACACCACGCGGCCAACCCGTTAATGAGGTTCAAACCCATGATCAATTACCAGTGTTCAGTGGTTTTATCCTTTCGGCCTCTGATGGGTTATATCCGGGAATGACAGCGCAAAAAATTTCCCCTGTTTCTCCATCCGTCCGGATTCGATTCTGGGTTCCTTAAAGCTATATATTTTTACTTTAAAGTTAAGAGCCATTCTCATCTTGTGAGGAAATGTTCACAATTTTAGCAGTTATATTCTACTGTACCTCCATTAGTTTTAAGGCCTCATATGTGAAAACGAACGGCAGCAAAAGTATACAAAACCTACGAATGTAAATCCTCGTTCTGCTTCCATTTTCTGCCTCTGGCACTGTTGATTATCTATCAAATAGAATTTCAAACAAAGAAAATGATTCATATAAAAGAATGATGCCAAATTGAATCAATTTTCTTACTTTATTACTTTTAAAATAGAGTTTAAATGACTCAAAGCAACATCAATTCTGATGAAATATTTAGAAACTGCTCTGATTTAAAATTAGATTTACGGTTGTAGATCATAGACTTTTTTTTTTCTTTGTAAGAATACTTGATAGCCAGTAATTTAATCTAGCTAATAATAATAATAGTGTATTATATATAAATAAATATTTCTATTCATATCGGTCGAGATAGTTATTTTCTATAAATTCGTTAAAACTTTTCTGTGCAGCTACGAGTAGAAACGACGACAATTACTTTCGAATTGATGAATGTTTGCCTCATTAAAGTTAAGTAATAAAATGAAATCTCTAGGTATTAGAATACGAGAATTGATAGCATAATTCCAAAACATTTTCAGATAACTCACTCTATATTGATACGACTTTACTAAAAGAAAAAGTTCACCCCTTAGAAAGCTTTAACGATATTGGATGAATAGAAAAGTTGAATTTCCTCAGATGCCAGCCAAATGAATGCAAATTTCATAATAATTCTGAATAACTCGAGAAATTGCTTAGCCAAGTCTATAGATAAGTAACGATTAAGTAGAAAAATCGAACCGTTTTAAGTTAAAAATATGTATCGATAGTGTGATACTGGAATACTTTTTTTAAAATAAAATTTTGGCCTAATGGTTCTTATAAATCTTCGACTTACTCCAGTGTTTTTCAGCCTTTTTCTAATAGAGGCACCTTCAAATTGGCAAATTTTTCTTGCAATATCCCCATTTCCTTTTTTTGTGGTTTATATAAGTTTACTTTTAATAACACATAAATTTATAAGAAGAGTTATAGCGCTGCTCGGCATTATTTCGCTGTATCCAATCCCAGTGTGCCGCAGCATCCCGGTTGAAAACCACTGACCGGATTTTCGGTTAGGAAAAGATTTCCTTTTGTAGATAGAAAATGATTTAAAAACCAAATTAAAATTTTTAGAGACGATTCGAATAAATTACAGGATTCTTCAAGCACTGATTTTATAACCATTGAAAATGTGGAGAATATTACACATTACCAAACACAATTGGGAATTAATTCGGGGAATCATTAATTAATGGTTCCCCGAAAATGCGATCGAAGTCATTAAATAGTAACTGTTGCGTTTGACAACTAGAGATTGATGAAGCTGTATTTACGCGGATTTCTAAATTTATATTTTTATAAAAGTTATTTAATTTAAAAATTACTTAGTTTTAAGAATTGAACAACTTTCACAGCTTCTCTGCAAAATAATTTTGGTAAACTGATTTCAGAATACACATCGAAAAGAAATATATCTAATATATGTTTGTTTAAAAGGTTCTTTATATTTATTTCCTAAATAATTCCTTTTGTTTTTTAATAAAGAAAACACTTTTTATATGAAAAATTACCTAGGAGTAAACAGACGGAAGTATAAATTGCTCTTAACTCTAATGGACAATGCAAATTATGTAGCTTTAGAACGAACTGGAATGGGGGAAAAAACAGAAAATATTAAGAATTTATCAAAATAAAATGCACTGAAATCGTAAATTTTGGTTTCATCTCTGGAAACTTTAATTATCTTATCGCTTGGATTTTATGATGCATTTTGAATCAAATAGTCTGTTGACAAATGACAAAATGAGCATTCCAAATATATTTTCTACAGCAGTTTCGTATCTTACACTTTGACATTTACACATTCGAAGATTTTATTCTAGTTTGTGTTTTCCACGTGGAGCATATCTGCATATCGACAAACGTTAAATAACCCGGTATCCACTTACTAAAATGCGTGACTAACAAATATCTATCTTTATTCATTGGCATTACAATTTCTCATTAGTTTTTGTTTCGCTTTTTGATGTAATCTTCAACGCTAAGCTATTTTATTATCTCATTTATTTCATATATTATATTCTGAAAAATAAATTCTATATTAACATTACATGATATGACAATGACCGTAAATTTAAAGGTCAAATAGATTTCGCTGAATTTGAGTGAATTTATTTTGCTTATTTTGTTCGATTTTTTACTTAAAAAACTAAAAGTTTTTCAAATATACATCACTATGAATACAAGACGGAAGTTAGATTACAATTTTTTGTGTTTATAACTTACAAAATACAGAAAATTACACAATAATTGGGTAGTTTCTTTTCTGCAGACAGAATATTCAATTATATCAAAATTCGATCAGAATAATCTCATAGAGAGAGGAAAGAATAATCAAGCTAACTTTCATATTTTTATTTTTATGAAACTGCAATAGAAAACATCGTTATATTATATGTATTTACATTTAGATAACGTACAGAGTCGAAAGGTAATTGCAGCGAATTGATTGTAGATTGATTGTTCTGACGGTTTTGTCGCCACTACAGTTTGTCTCGACATTATGTCGAGACAAACTGCCATTCCATATTTGCAAAGAAATTCTGCTTACAGACTGGTGCCATTTGCAGAAGACGGTAAGATATAATGAATAAATTCTTAAAATGACTTCATGTTATGAAGTAATTATAAAAATTTAATTATGTTTTTGTCAAATTTATATTGTAATTAACGAAGCTAACGATTTTTACACAAAACCTAGAGTTTTAAAAAACAAGGATTTTTCAATGTCGAGCCTTTCAGACTTATTACTTAAATAGCTGAAGAATTTCTTCGATTGTGCAGAATGTTATGTATTAAGTTTTTTGGCAGTTATATTTAAATAAATGCATAAATTTATTTAAATTATAATGACTTTTACCAAGCAGTTTACGATATTCTTTACGTATACTTTCTTTTATTTAATTCATTTTCTTAATTATTTTGAAAAAAAATGTCCATTACGAAGTAATTTATTACTGAAAGAAGATCAAAAACATCTGTTTATTTAAAATAATTAACAACGTACGAGGTACGGATTTATAAACGGGATGCGAATTTCAATTTAAGAGGGCGTAATTATATAAATAAGGTTATATAAGTAATAGTTATATATTCTTCCTTTCAAAAACAACAACAAAAAAAAAAGAAGAAAAATATATATATATATATAATACGTAAATTTTGAATACGTTAAAGGTGTAAAACGAATAACGTATTCGACTTAAGAATTAATTTCTAGAGAGTTACGTTAACCTCAAGGCTAGCGCAGCTTTGCCAAAATCCCTTAAAATAGAAAGTGATGCGGATAAACCGGACTTACTCATCGCTTATTTAATCGTTCGTATTTATTTTATCGGCATTTATAAATTTCTCATCCCAGCTATATTATGCTAATACGTAATTTATGTTAATTTCGTGACGTCACGCCCACGTAGTAATTCGCCGATCTTGCGATGCTCTTGAACTCTTGCTAGTACGAAATGAGCGTAGAAAAATCGATTCGGTTGAAGTCCATTACGATGCGAAAGGGATGGAAAGACAAATCGAGAATTTTAATTTAGAAAAATTTCAAGAAATATAATTAAATTATTTTAATTTAGTAACTTTGTTAATCGAACTGGATGATGGAAGAGCTAATTTAATGGGGAATTTTTTTTTTTTCCGTAAATTTAGACAGGATGATGGTATTGAGGAAGTGTGAATTAGCTTTTGCCCGATATATAACTTAACGTATGATAAATATAATAATAGTAACGATATTTATCATCGAACTAGAACAGAATTATAATTTCGAATGCAAGATTGACAATGGAGAGGGGAGGAATACAACATGGGATGTTTAGTGCGACCATTTAAAAAGGGAAATTTTTAAAGTTTAGTGAAAATTCACCAATAGAGGCGTAACTGAAACTGTATAAGACATTATTTACAAATATTTTCGTTCGATGTGTCTCGCGATGGTCATATTAAGACGATTTTGTTGTAGCATCATTACTGCATCCACCCCCGGTATCGCGAGTGGAGTGGTCCGGCCTCGACTCGGAGTAGAAGCTCCGAAGTAACGTAGAGACTGGCTACAACATCGAAGAGAAGCTTTCGACGAAAATTTTGTGAACTGTAAACGATATTAAATTATATAATATGGATAATCCCACGCAGGAGAAGCAGGAAGAATGCAATTCCGGTAAGTGTTGGTTAGGTCGAATGATAAATCTGCCTTTAACTCCACAAGTGTTCCGGTGGTTGGTGGTGGAGCGTGATATTTAGGAGCTAGGTGTAAATATCTATGTTTACTTTTAGCCATTGATACAACTTCCCTCTGGTGGTTATTTCCGAAATTACGAAATATTACTCTAATACGATTGTCCTTGTGTGGGTGTTTACTTGTCGGGAACGATTAAATAATTAATATTTCGTCACTTAGCGTTCGGAAACTGGTACCCATCTGTTGGCATTACGTCAGGCTGTAAATGCCAGGGGGGTTTAACAAGTTTCCACCTGCATCCTCGTAATAATTGTTATAAAGAAAATTTAGAATTTAAATATTAAATTTCTCTCCATTTTAACTTTAAAACGAATATATGCCAGCGTTTTTTGAGATGTAAACATAAATGGAAAGAATGTGTCGCCATTTTAAAGCATGGCGAATGTTTGTTTTCGGTTGTAAGTATACACCGCGGATCCGTTTCGAGAAATTAAGCGTCTAATTTCTAAATATTTTGCTATTCGCCACGATTTAAATTAACGAAAACACGTCGATTATTTTATCAGCCAAGTTATTAAAAAAATTTGAAATTTGTTGCCATTTAAAACACGCAGATAACGGGAAAAAACAACTATTAATTTCATAAAATATGCTGTAAACGCATCAATACACGTACCCGAGACGTCTCCTGCTGTTATTTATAAAAAAAACAGATAATATATTCAGAAAACGATTTTATTGTTATAGTGCTTCGATTGATAGCAGTCATGTGAAGAGGCTAACGATATGAGGCCCGAAACGATCGATGGAGATGTTGCCAAAGAGACTCCCAACACAATCATTGAAAATAAGGGACAATTTATTATTATTTGTTATATAAGTTTGTAATAATTGGAAGATATTAATATACAAACGATCGATACGAGTCGTTAAGTCCCTATACATCGATAGATTATAGACCGGTTCCGCCCATTTTCTATATGGCCCAACTAAATTTTTAATATAGAACTAAATGGGTTTAATATAAAAATAATTTATTTATCACCGTGTGTTATTCTGGTAAAATATATAGAAGCTTTTAGGGTTAATGAACAGATGGGGTTATAAATTATTTATAGTTTTATACTTAGTGAACGCAATTAATTTAGCATACACTTACTTTAATTGCGTTTTTTTCCCGTTTTCTTATCGAGTTCGTGCGAGATTTGAATGCGAAAATGGCAGTTTTAATGGTTAATAAGAAAGTATTAATCACGTCTTTAAAAGTTTTACTCTGATTTGATAAAATTTTATTGTTTAAACGAGAATTTGTCTTTATTTCTTTGGGAAATTTTGTTTTGTAATTCGACCGATTATGGTTTCGAAATTCGATTACGTCAGCATAGAAATTCAAGTAATTGATAAAGAGAATTTCTGTCAAATACTTGAAAAATCAACTGTCCATAATATAGTTTTATTATTTTTGTCGTGTAGAAAAATACCTATCGTTGGAAAATTGGCACTTAATCACTTTTAAAGAGGGAAAAAATTTCTATATTGTCACTAAATTTGAAAATGTTACGTTATTGTGACGTCACGAATTTCGATACGATTGTCCAGATTATAACGAAAAAATTTCTGAACTTAATAGGTCAAATGTTTTCGACCTATCGGTCGCTTAGCAACAGAATTGTTCTATGGTAACGGAACTGACGTCACTTCCTGATAGTGTCGATGTCGTCTCCCAAGGTATATTGTTTCGAATTGCATCTAGTAACCTTTTTTACCCCGATAATTACGTCAAATTAAAAAAAATACATTATTTATTTATTAAAATATTTTGTAATTATGCTGATAATGCATTACGTAATTCAGATTAATATTTCAGTGCTAAAATTAGAGTAACGTGGCGTAATTGCAAAACAAATTTTTTATGGTTGTGGTGGAAACGTGTTTGTTTCATCTTTATTTATAAAGCAGTTATATCGTCTTTCATATTTGTTACATGCTGAAGAATTTTTATAGCAGTTATAACGTTTGTTTAAATAATTTACAACTCAAAAATAACTTCGCTTAGCTGGGGGTAAGGTTATATTTGAAGCAATTTCAATTTGACGGGAAAAGGAAAAAAATCGATAAATTCGACAATAGATGGCGCGGTTGACATTCTTATAATAGCAATTTTTATATTTTTTTAAAAGAAAATTTAAATGCTTATTATTATTATTTAAATTTTTTAAACTTAACGACATAATTTTAATCAAGACGGTTATTTAAGCTTAATTAATAATTTTTGTTTAATAATAACTATATACTTCATCTAATTCTTAAAGCTGGATGTTATAAAATGGTTATAGTGCCATCTGTTGTCAGAGTTTTGAAATAACATGAAAATTTTATGGAGGAGCGTGATTCGTTATTAATGTCCCAGATTTAACTGACATCTGCATTCAAGCAATTAGAAATTTTTATAACCAGTCACGATTTCCTAGAAAATTTATAGATGTGTTCTATATCTAAACTATTTTCAAATTACAAACTTTTATTAATTAAAAATAGATCACATTTAAAGAAATACGCTATCGAACCGCAAAAGAATATTACTTCAACCGTATTATAATTATTATTATTATTATTTTTTTTTTTATATATTTCGAATGTAGTAGTAAGCTCTTTATTTAAAAGGAAAGAAGTTGATTTACATGCAAAAGTTATACACTTTTTAATTTTGAAATTCAATTTCTCATCCGAAAATAAGAGTCACGCAGCGGATTAAGATGGAAAACAACAATTAATTTTGTTATGAAGAAGCCGTTTCCTGTTTGAAGGTAATAAAGTTGCTCGTCTAGTTGCAGCTGCTTTATGTATTCGTGTATATTTCATAACAATATAGAAAATTATATTACATTTATTTATATATATATATTTAATAAATCATTACGAATTATATTTTATTAACTTTTTTATGTATGCCAACATACTGTATGTATACATGCCTGCATACGTCGCAGGTATTTACATAATGTAAAACACAATACATGCATAATGCATTTGGGTATTACGTTAAAAAATAAATTTTAAAATTCCCTTTACAAGCAGAATTCTCGACTCATTTTAGTTTCCTACATTGACACGATATTTATTTATTTATTTATTATTTTTTTAAACAGCTTTAGCACAAATTTAATTAGTAAAATAAATAAAAAAATCGTTCGATGTAGGGAAAATTTCATTCTGTTTCGATGTATTACGTTATGCAAATTTTTTAAATTGAAAGTTTTAGTGTACGACTTTATGACATTTAGAAGCGATTTGAAGACGAATGCAATTAATATAATAGAATATATAAATTTTTAATTGGAATTTCAAATAAATTATTGACTAGCCTATATATAGAAATTCTGTAAGGAAAGGAAGAGTAATGATGAATTTAATCTACAGATAATGAAGATAGTTCGGAAAAAAAATTATTTGATAGCGAGAAATTTTATATAAAAGTCGAGTTATTTATGGAATTTTTCCAAAAATGCCTATGTAAATATTTTAAAAACTAAATATTCAATATATAAGTTTTTATTTTTGGCTGTTTGGGGTAATAAGAGGGCCTTTATTTTGTACCCATCGTGGGTTCGGCCAGGCCCACAGTTGAGGCTGCCATGTGGTGAGGAATGGAGCACGACATATCCAGGACACACGATTCCTGGCTCACCCGAATCTCGGTTTCCTCATAACAATAGGTTGACAACTTAACCGTAATATAGGCCTACATAATTAATTACATGTAGCCTATATTTTGAATATACACACACAGAATTATCATCATCAATTATACAAATATAAAAACCGTTGCTAAGTTTATTAAGATAATTAAAATTACCTTAAAATTTTATCAAATTTATATTAACTTTGAAGTGCTAAAAATTTATTTTTGTACTTTTCATACTATTGTGATAATGGTAGAGTATTGAATTAAAAGAAAGAAGTGGATACATATAATTATGAAGCAATTAAAGTATATAAAACTTCATAAACATTTCCATAATAATTAAATAAATATTTATTGATATATATAATATAAAGTTATAAAAAAAACTAGAATTTCTTAGATGGGTCTTAATGGAAGTAGAATGTTATTCAAATGTATAGATTTTTTGAGGAAGGCAAACATGGACGAATTTAAAGGTAAAGAAACAATTATCGAGTAATTGATTGCTTGATAATTTCAATTTCGTGAAATGATAAAAGATTATATCAAATACTATCAGAGTCATTTCGAAGATACCTGGTAATTAGCATTTTCAGCTGTCAAATTACTCTGTTTATATATAATGGTTTTTTTCTACTAACTTATTCGCTTTCGTGAGGATCCGGAATCTAAATATTTTACAAATTTTTAAAAGTGCTTCTTTTATAACAACGAAATCATTATTTGTAATTGGAAACGCATTTTACGCAACGTTTGATAACTGGTAGGTCCAAAATTAGTAAATCGCTTAATCTATATAAATCAATGCTATACTTGAATAAGTAGAGTGAATTCGATTTTTTTTAAATGAATCATAACACTTAATGACAGACCAATAAATTATAATAAATAGGAACATTTTAAAAACTTTTATTAATACAACTGTTACTTTAGTATATACGTAATCTTATAGGAAAAGTAATTAGTAGGATTATATTTTATATGCTAAAATATAGTAGATATTTGTTTAAATCTTTGTAATTCGATTCTATAGTTTTATATATCGCAATTAAATTTGCAGTAAATGTGTTGATACTTTAGGATAATTCTGATTTATATAATTAAGAAATTCTCTATATAAATTTCTTCCTTCATCTTAGGTTAGAGTATCTTTCATAAAATGAAGCAGGGATAATCGAGTTTCTTTTATAAAATGAAGCAAGAAAAGACGAGGCGTTTTCTGTTATTGACAATAAACGAAAAAACCTCTTAGAAAAATGTTATTTGCAGTGGATTTTATCTAACATTTTATAGAAAACATACGCGGTAATAAAACTGTTATTGCCGTCAGATCTTATACTTTAATAAACTGAAATATTATCCTTTGCCTCGCGTTTTTTACAAATACTACATAACTCTATGACCCTGATTAATTATGTATGAAAATATTGATATAAAGAAGAAATAATTTTAGCTGTGCTATAGAATTATTTATTATACAAGATGCTCAAAAATTCTGTCGAAAAATTCGAGAAGAGATAGAAAAAGTAATTTAATGCAAGTTTGACCTTTCTAAACACTTTTATTTTTTATTAATGTATTAAACATACATAGCCTGATCCCGCATATGCATTATCAGGTGAAGACCAGAGGTAACAGAATAACGAATTTTGTACATCGGTAGAGAAAACACATTCAATTGACCTTTTTAAACAGGAAAATAAATTTGTATTAGTTTACCAGATAGAGAGAGATCAAATCTAACCGAAAGTAGGCTGCTTTCTCAGCTCCAGTGTTCCGCAGGAAAGCCAAACTTTTAACGACCTTAAGTTCTTATCTTTTTCCTGTGAAGATTAAATGGTAATTCCTGAGAAATTATCATTGCAATATGCAAATATGGCAATTTGTTTTTAATAAAACGGGAAAGCTGCTAGCATTTCGTTAATTACGGTGCGTTTCAGCTGGCCCGAGCTTATTGATGTGCATTTCTGTTGTGGTAGCGCAAACGACAAAAATAAAGAACCCCAACGAATTTCTCATCATTCCATCTTTACCTCGATTCGTTGTTGATTGCCAGAAAATGGTTCATTTGTAGACAACGGAGTGAATACCGATGCCCTTGGACAGTTCGCACAGTGCAATTTGAAAAAGAAGTATTTCAAAATGATAGAGAGAATATACAATATGCGGTAGTGAAATTTGATAACTGTACGATGCATGAGTGAGATTATAGACGACATATTCCCGGACAGTTTACACTTTCGTAATTCTTGTTAGTTATACTAAAAAGTAGTTACTTCTTTGTCTACAGAATTTTTTAATATAATGAATGGCAAATAATCCTAAAATACTAGATTAATTACAAAGAATATTTAAAATTTTTAAAAGTATAAAAATTTAGCAGATAAGATAAAAGCATAAGACGATACACAATAAATTTATGGAAATAACAATATATTCTACGAGTTATGATACGATATGCATTATTTAATTTATTTATTTTATAAAAGAAAATTGCAAACTGAATGGCTGAATACAGTATATTGACCTGTTCGGAATATTAAAAGCAAAAATTTGCTATTCGGTTCCATCTGGTTCGTGTAAGTTGATATTTTCTGAATAAATATGGCTTTTTTATGTTGTTATTAAAGCTTTTACATAATATGAAAGCTTTAATGATAAAATCGCCTTTCATATTTTATAACTTATTGTTCAAATGTGGCAGGTAAAGTTCAATAAAAGTACCGAGTTCTCCTCCTTCTATATTAAAAAAAAAATGCAAATAAAAGCTTCCTTAATAAAATCACAAATAAATATATTGAAAGAAATTTGCATAGTGAAATAAATATAAAATACTCAATATCTTTCGAAAGATATTGTATTTAATATTTTAAAAAATAAATTTATGTCTGATCTTATTCTTTATATTGCATTAAATTTTAGCTAGTCTGATTTTTACTTATTTTAATTCTAAACGATATAATTCCGCTATTTTAACATTTACCAGATTAAATATTACACATCTCCAGGCCTAATCTCTAGTTTTTCTGTAAAGTAAGGTCAAAATTGACGTGTTTTTATAGTTTTACTATTCCATCAATAAATGTCGTGAAGCACTTTACAACGTGGATTTACAATACGATTATGAATAAGGCTATTATTTGTATACATTAATGATGATTTCTTTAGTTACTGTAAATATAAACCTTCATAGGTACTCAAATATTTGTTTTATTTATTAACATTGTTGCTTCTGCAAATACTTCTTAATGTTGTTTAACGAAGTCTGAGCAGATTCTTTTGTTAACATTAGAGGAAACCCAACGATATCAATAAAGTTTGATGCTTGCTCGTTAGTTTAAACGTCACTATATTAATAAGTTATAGCGTTATTAAACATTAATTAAAATTTTAAAATTTGTTTTGGTATCGGTAGCTGCTGGATAATTGTAGTGCAAGCAATACAAGTATCCAGCCTTGCACTGCAGTGGTGTAGCACTACTTGCAATACAGGTTATGCTCGAATCACCGTATGGGATTTGCATTCTAATGCAAATCCCGTACAGTTATGATTTTTATATTAATATTGGATCGGGATGTCATCCTATATCCCTTTTCTCACTGGTCGATCTAATGCATTACGAATCAGGTTTTTCCGTATTGAGGTCTTATAAATAGCTCTGAAATGCTGTTATATTATATTACAAAAGTAATCAAGTAATTATTTACATTACAAAATATAAGAAAATAATAATAAAATTTTATTAACAATAGCAATTAATATGCGAAATATAAATTATGAGAATTTATGTATTCACTTAGAAATAAATTTCAGATGTTTACAGTTTAAGTAAAATAACATTTCTCAATTTAGTAATGATAAATTCAAATATAATGAAATATTATTAGATTACTATTTTGGATTTGCAATAGTTTTGGTTCCTTTCTAACATTGTTGTGATTTCAATCTTCGTTTGTTACTAGAGAAAGACAAATGCATTATCATTAGTTGTAGTTATCGTTTCGTTAAACTGATAAATATAAATCGATTAAAAACAATATGTATTAATTTTGATAGTCAAAATTAATTAATGAAAGCTACTTTTTGTCACAATGTTATATAACAATAAATATGAACTTAATTTTTCTCGAATATTTTGAGAAAGTATAAAATTACAAGAGTAGATTAAACTATATTAGTTGTGTTTTTCAGATTGGTATAGAAAATAGGCATACAAAAATGCTTTAATAACTATTCAAAGCATTTTTGTATGCCTATTTTCTATATCAGCAATTTGTGCAGAAAACGAAGAATTTATTTTATTTCCTCTATGTAAGCATTAATTCTCATCCTTCCTGTCAATTTCTGTTTTTTAAGGAAATTTTCTGTACGAAATACATAAATTTTGCCTAAAAATACAGAATACATATGATAGAATTAGTTCAAGTGCATAGTATTGCAAGACGTATTGAATTATTTATTATCATTTTTTGTTCATCTTTAAAACTTGAATTGTTTTTCTTGCAAAATTTCCTAATTTCCTTTCCTGTGTTATCAGAAGAGAAAAAATGGCATAGAAAAAGTAATAATAATTAATATTTTAATTTTTTACATTTTAATGTTGTTTTTCCGATGTAAAAACTTTAAATTAAAAAAAAGGTTTGATCTCGTTATCGACATTCATAATTGATGAAATGTAAAATACGTTATTTTAAATTCATAACATAAAAATATATAAAATATTCACAATACTTTTTAAAATTGATAAAAAATTTAACATATTAACAACAGTTCCCTAATTTCATTTCCAGCTCAAATGACATGATATATACATATAAGCGAAAGTAGCGAGTTTAAAATCATCTGAATCATTTGGGTCATTTTCAGCTGATAATGAAGATGGAGAAGAAAATTTCAACATGTCTTTTGCTGATGATGATGAATGAGATAATAAGTGCTTTAATCATTACATTCTAGAGAAATAGAATAATACATCTTTTATCTATTAAAGTACAGATGTCGACGTTACATTTAATTATCAAATTCAAAATTCTGAAAGTATAATTTCTATTTTTTGTTTTGTTTTGAAAGACCTAAGCTTTTATCTTTGGTTTTCAACGAAGAAGCCATTTAGATCTTTGTTGATATTTAGTATTTCCAATGATTATTTAGATTATCACTAGTTATGCTGTGCTTCTTTTGTATACATTGGATTCATAACAAACCATATAGGCCTAATATTAAATTAATTAAATAAAACTTTTATTTTTAATTAGCAAACATCCGAGTAAAATTTCCGACTTAAACCTAAGTCTATTATTAATCATAAATAATAGAATACTACAATTATTGCAGTACTCTTCAATACGAAATACTTCAAAATCAGTTCGACGAAGTCTTTAAAATTAAATCATTTAAACTTAATGTCATTTACTTGAATTAAATTAAATTTAAATGATTTAATTTTACTTTCCGCTTACATAAATTTTAATTAAAATTTTATATTCGGTTTATCTTTTTAAATTTATTTTAAATAAAGTAATGTACAGTACAGTATATTCATTTCATTTCTTTAAAAATAGTTTTCGAACTAAAATCTTCGACAGAGCAAAAATCCAAATTTTTACACTTTAAATATGCATACTTTAACACGCAAATATAAAAAGGTTTGCCATTTTTGGTCTACACCGCAGTCCTCTAATGTATTCTCGTCTAAAATCAACAGCATCCAGTATACTATTAATGCGTAAATTCTAATACGTCACTAAAATGTTAGTTTCTTGAAATAAAACTTCTAATGTATTAAAGAAAAACTATTTTTCTCGGTCTTAAAATATGCCTTGTTCTTACAATGTTTGTTAGGATTCGAATATAGTAACTCGAAATTATGCATTTTCGGAAGGATTTTTATAAGATTTCAACTTTGATAATGATTAAAAAATGTTTTTCGGCATCGAAGAAAGTAACTTATCTTCCAATATTTCGATTCAATTATATCTATTATACTACAAATTTCAATGTTAATGCCGACAACAATCCGAACAAAGTTAGTCGAATACTGTGCGATTGTTTTATAGAATGGCATGGCTCAAGGCTTGCTTAAAATTGCTATTGCGATAAAATATTATAATTTCTATATTAAATATTAATTGCGTATGTAATACGTTAATATATTTATAAACTAGCAATTCGTTTTTCATTTAATAGACATAATATTCCATTCTTCTGCAAGACTCATTCGAATAGATTTATTTCCACGTCTCATAACTTTCGATCTGCTCCTTTTATCTTAATTAAATATCATATGAAATAACTTTTTCAGTTCAACTTAAAGTGCGATGTTTACGAGGTATTTTTGCCTGTATTTTTAATACTTTCTTTCAACAATAGTCTTTACGCTTTAGTACGTTTCACCTTACTGCAATATTTAAAGTAATCGTTTAAAGTCGATAATATTTCTAAAAGAATCTTTTCAATTTAGGCTAAGCCTCTTTTATTTTCGGTAATAATTTCAGCATTACAAAGTTTTAATGTTTACTTTAATAAACAATATGTTTGTAAAGTATTTTTTGTTCGTTGCCAAGACAGATCTTTCCAATTTTTCCCTATTTCTGTGTAGTAAATAGTAATATAAATTTTTAAAATTTTACAAAGATTTCTATTACGATTTTAGCTATCGTCAAGTGCAACATTTTTCACATTTTTTTTTTGAAAGTTTATATCCATAATCAATAAGTATCGATTCCACAAGAGGAATTGAACTTAGAAAAAATAAGTAAATCTATTATAGAGTTTTAATTGGTTAATTTTTATTTATTTTCTACTAAATCAAACTAAATTTAAGACGAGGAAACAAATGTGTAAGCTTTCAGATAAATATTTCAAGCATTTTGATCTTTTTTCTTCACAAAATAACAATTTTTTTAAAACAAACATTTTATTATCTTTTTCAGAAAATTTTTATTAAATTAAAATATAGCATATACATATGCTTTCCAGACATTCCCATTAAAAATAAGGTACATATTTATCTGTAAGGCAAACAATGAATATAAAAATAGTTGTATCGAAAAATATTATTTCTCTATTCTTCTTTTTAAAAGTAATCAATTATTAAAATTTTGATTATTTTTTAAAAAGAATAATTCAATTTATTTTTTAATTTTTTCTACCTCTAAATTGTTTGAAGTGTTTATATTAGAAAATTTGTAATCTAAATTTATTATTAATTTTAATAATTTTTCATCATTTATAAATGATTCTCTTCCTTGTAAATTATTAGCTTATTCTTTCTGTTAAAATTCTCATATTTTTTTTCATGTTTTTATAATGATTATTATTCATCAAAAACACATTAAATTATGTATGTTTATGAAGTACTTCGCGTGGAAATTAATGCAAATAAAAAATAATTTTAAACTAACTATAAGTGGATGCGCGGTGCTTTATTCATCAGAACTGTCAAATTCGTTGCCGCAAAATATGAAAGGTTATTGTTTTTAACAAAATTGATTAGCTACGAAAGTATCGGGTAAAAACAGTCTCGAAGTTGTGTCAGATGTTATTTGCTACACGCTTTCACATAAAATAATGCTAATACTAGTGTTATGACCCTCTTTTAGTCCATTCTTTCCACTATATACATTATTTTAAACTCCCAAACATATGAATTTAAATCTGGTGATTGTGGTTAACGTGTTACAGGAAACTCAGTTAATCATTCTCCATGAAATGTGAATGAATCAGCTTTTGTCGCGAGTTAATGTCAGGAAGATCACTGTCTTGCATAATGTTGTATGGCTACATCCATGTCAGTACACTTAACAATGACAGTTCTAATCGAAAGGACATCTTAGTACTTTGTCAAATACTGGGCGTGAATAATTCAGAATAGATTTTATGTTATATCAATTTTTGTCCACAATAAATTTATTATTTTGATGATTATTTTATAATATAGAAACTATTATTATAACTGTGTGTAAGAAAAACGAAAGAAACAATTCATTTTCCCTTCTTTCTCGCTCATATAAACACCCCTCTCCCAAATAATTGAATTTAAAATATGAATATAGAAGCATTGTTCATATTATTATAAGTTCCGAAATTAATTGCTACTATAAATCTTGACATTCCTATTATATAATCATCTTCCCATTAGTTTAAACATCTCAAATATTCAGTTATATTCGTAGGCTTACTCCATCGATTCATAAATAATAATTGTTTCTTTATTTTTTATTATTTCTTGAAAATGATTCAAATCCGTGCATCATCGCTGCATGGATTTAATCTCCTTCAAAGAGATTTAAATCTCTTTGAATAGAGTTTACTTATTTTAAAAACAAGTTACACACACTGAGTGATGTTAATTAGATGTCAGAGCTTAAAGGATTGTTACATTTCTAAATGTACTAGTAGTAGTTTAACATAATTCAAATGGCATTATCCCAACATAAGGAACAGGCATGTGTCTATTGTCTTCTAAAATTCTTTAAACTATTAAATAAAACCTATTTTACTGGATCCTACAGCAGACTATTTCGTTACAAATGTAAATGTGATTGGATAGAACATTTAATACTTGTCTAATTGTAAATTTTAAACGACGTAGCTATTTAGAAATTTCATTTCTAAATCAAATGCTACACAATTGAATGTCTTATCCAATAAAGTAAGACGTGAACTCTGATTGCCTTTTCTTTATTACACTAGAAAAATGGAGCATTGAAATTAATGGAATCAATTATTGTGGCATTTATTGAAAATTACTCAATTCAAATCACATATAAAACGTAAATATACATTATAGAATGCTATACTTTTAATATCAATATATGAAAACATTACAGCATATACAACATTAAACTGGACTATTAATTAACATTATAAAATTTATTATATCATAAATTACAAGAAAATATAAAGTTATAATAGGGAATAAGTGAAAAAGAATGTGAAAATCATAGACTTATCTTAATTTTTCTGTAGATAAGAACTATCGGATCACTGGAATGCGGAATTAAGAGATATATATTATATATCTAAGCGTAAATACGTAATGCAGTAGATAAAATATTTACTCAAAAATATGTATTTCTGTATTCTAGGTAATGCGGGGAATAAATAATTTTTTATATAGTTTTGAGTATTATTGTTTGCTATATAAATATTTTATTTGAAAAATCTACGTGTTTAAAAAATAAATGTAATTTATTTTTGTAATTTATAAACATACAAACATACTTCGTAAGTTTGTAATAATAAACAGTTTAATGAATTCGTCAATTAAAACAAACTGATCAATTCAATTCTTTATTTCAGCTCCTATTTCTGTAATTTAGTTGGATAAGTGTCGCCATCTATCCGTGTATATATATTAATATATTTAAATAAAAGAAGAAAAAATGAAAAAAAGTGTTTTAATATTGATATTATACTGATTTAATTTTAACGTAAACTTTATCGATTTTGTTTAAAAATTAAAACAATTAAACTAGAAAATTGAATTTAGTTTAAAAGTTGTTAATAAGATGGCGCTTTAGTATATTCCTTATCGATTGCTTGTAGTATTAATCGGTTCACCTGTATATCGAGTTTAGTCTTAAATATTTTAATTTAAATTTGAGTTTATTAAACAGCAGTAATGTAGATATTGAAAATTGCATTACTGATATACAACCTTACAAATACCTTATACTTGTATAAAAGGAACTACTGTAATAAAACAATCAACAAACAATACTGTTTTTGATTTACAGTACAGTTCTCCTGAACAGAACGAATTCAATTTATTATGTGCTGCGGTTCATTTTTTTTATAATAAAGTATTATTTCCTAAAACACTTGAATGCGCGAGAGTATACTGCGTATTAACACTTATCGCTTTCAAATGTAGAAACAAATATAGACTACTGTAGTACATATCCAGAAAGCAAGCCTTTATATTGAATTTTCCATATTTCTTTATAAAGTAGGTATTGACCATAAATAACACCTTATAATCTAGATAAGTAATCAGTCAAATTTTAATATATATAGGGTCTATATAAATAGTAATTTCAATTTTCCTGATAGTAATCCATATGATTTATAGAAATACACCTATATAAATGAAGTGCACTTGTTCAGTTTATAACACATGTGCTTGCTTTTAGTATTCAAGTATATGCGTTTGTTTTCGATAGAACCAATGAAATAGATATTTATCTACTTCATCAGTTTAAAAGAGGAAAACCAACTTCGAAAGCCAGAAATATGGCTGTTGCGATAAATAATCGATTCGAGTGCGTTCGATACGTTCACTTTGCTATTTACCGTGCTGTAGTGGTTTGATATTACCGTCATCCATCATCTCGAATGTTTCTCAGCATCACAAATAAACATAAGAAAAATAAAGAGCGAAAAAAATCATATAAAACTTTCTGGTTGTAAAAAGCTATGAATGCTGCAATATAAGTTATAGATGGCGAATTTATATACTCTTTCCCAACTTCACATTTCTTCACCGGTTTTAAATAATGCAACATAATAAGAGAGTTTCGAAAAAAAATTTTTTTACTTGCCAATAGATGGCATTGATCTATAAAGAAACGTTTTCAGCCGCCATTAATAACTTATTGTAAGTTATAATTTATTTTGTTTGCTAGGCGCTTTTTATCGCTAGTAATTTATTATGCTATCGAATGAAATTAATATTTTGTAAAAACGTTAACCGTCCAATAAATTGCAGTTAACGGCTATAACTCCTGATTCAAAACGTTTTTAAATAATTCGGAAAAGCATATATCTTCATTGTGTTAAGTTAGAAGGAACAAATCTCTCTCGGTCATTTCGGCAACGGTAGATCAGACATCAGGTATACCTCATTTCTCTTGAGATCACAAAACAAATTTGATAGTATTAGCGAAGACACAAGAAAAGCTTTTTGGATTCCCTTAGGTACTAAAGTATTCCCAGTCGAAAATATCCAAAATCTTTCATTTAAAGATTATAAATTGGAGAAATCCCTTTATTAAGCTCTCTTAAATAGTCAATTACGAAGATATGAAATAACTAGATAAGATACAAAGTAACCTTTATAACTACAGAGACGACAATAGAAGCTTAAACACGATCTTTTATTTAATTTTACAAAATGTGTTTAAGTAAAATTAAGGAAAAAGATATATATGTGGGAAAATTGATAATTTTAGTATTAAACTATCAAATTTTATATGTTTTTAAATATTTTGATTATTTTGATTAATGCGAATTTTATCTAGTATCAGATTTGTGCGCAACCACTTCATCAAACCAACTAATTTCGTTCGAACTGCTTCGTTGCGAAATTAATCTCCAGATGGTGATTAGCACAGGCGAAGTAATCTGTTTTCGAGTGGGGTAGCTTTAATTGATACTTTGCCTGTATACTTGTAATAGAGTGTTATCTTGGACACGAAATTCGGTCAGTTATTTAGAGCCTTCGGTTCGTATACAATTAAATACACACGGTTGTTATTAGTGTAATGACATGATATTTTTAAATAATAAACGTGGATAATAGGAAAATCCATTCGTAGTCTACTACTATTTTAAAAATGAGAAACGTAGTATTAAAGTTCAAATATACTTTCCAATTAAATGAGTAAAATAACTCTGTATAAGTGTATTAATACAATTAAATAGGCAAATATAAATTGCACTCTCGAAACTTTTCTGCTTAGCCATGCAAAACTTCATATCTATCCGGATCGGTAGTTAGATTGTATCTCCGTCGTCGGCCATATAAGCACTTTCTATTGCTAAGAGACATTATCTATTATGATTAAATATCAAAATAAACGTCTACGGTCGAATGTAGTAAGTTACATAAAAGAAAAATCTGACTACCAGCCATTAATCAAATAAAAATTTGTAATAGATTTTAAAATATTTCTATTGCATTGTTCAAATAACTTAATATTTATCGCTTGTATTAAATTTAATACGCTTAAAAATAATTTGAATAACTCATCATTCATTTTCTGCTGAACAAAATAAGCTGAGCAGGTTTAAACGAAGGCTGGTGTAAATTAAACACATGATTAATGTTATCTTACTTGTTAGTATTATATACTAAATATTTAATAACTGTTTACTACAAATTTAAATGTTACCTTTGCATTTAAATTCACAAGTTTTTAAAGATTTGATACTTTTTCACAATATAAATTAACATATAATTTTGATGATTATTTTCATTTGGTAAAAGTGGATTTGGTTTTTGAGCTATAAAAATTAAATTGTTTAATAAGATCAACAATGCTTTTATTTTATTTAATTATCTTTTAGTTGTAGAAATTAGAATTATTTATCTTACATCAATTTTTAATTTAATTTTATTGTTATATATATATAATATATTTCAAATTAACTCGCAGATAGCAGTGTTTAACTCGAACATAAAAATATAATTCCAAATTTAATTACTTTCAGTGGGTATATACTTTTAGTGCATTGGTTAATTAATTACAATTTGAATAAAACAAATTGTAAAAAAAAATCGAGAAAAGGACATCGTAGAGTATATTTTCTTCTATTATTTTTAATTTTTAATCCTTCAATGATAGAGAAAAATTCTTTATAACACCTGCTTCATTATATTTAATAATGCAAATTTTTATATTGCTTACGGCGCATCGAAGAATGTTATTTCAATTTTATACTTTCACATAAAATTAAACGCTGAAAAAATTTTTATTTACATTATTTTTATACATTGTTTAATTTCCACCTCGCAATATCTCACATTAATAATGTATAATTTTTCTATGAATAAATCATTTTTTTCTTTTTTGTGCGTGAAAATAACTTTTAGTTACACTATCTTATTTTTTTCTTTCTTTTCAATTTTAAATTAAATTCAAACTTTAATTTAAAATAAGAAAAACATTCCACAGCTGTAAAGCCGAATACGTACATCTGTTAAAATTCCATCGGCAGAAATTGGTAAAACTCCAGGCGATTGGTCAAATTTGATTTTAGCGCATCTAATCAACCAATAGCGTATCCCGATATCAAATTTTCGTAATATATGAAAATATTCTATTAATATTTAAGACGAATTTTTTTTTTTTAAATTGAAAAAAATAATAGTTTAAATTGAAAATATTACAAAACAAGGTCGAAGATGACAATACAGTTTCAAAATAATAAAGAAAAGTTTATTAGTTATTTACCTGAAGGATGTGAGTGACTCATGCAACGTCTATAGGTGGGATTTACAACATTGGAAAGTTCCCTGCTGAGAATACTGAGTCATATATTGTCTACAGTGTACTGTTAATTATCATTTATTGGATTTTGGACAGTCGGGGGCGAAGGGGGAAACGGTAGGAGGGATTTTGACGGACTAGTCACCAATCGTCCCTAAGGGTTTCTTTTCGATTTCTACACGAATTCAGAAGGTTAACAAAATATTATAGAAGATTTTGTATGCAACCACACTCGATCGACAATATTTTTACCTCAGTCGTTAATGATAGGATCGTGACTGTCTGATACCGTTAGAAAGTTAAGATTTATGCTGGCTAACTGGATATATATTTGTTCCCAATAGGACAGATGGAATTGCTTCGCGGATCTTTCTTTGATTGCATTGGTTATCATTTCCTCGTGAGATTCTGTTTTTTGCAAGGAGATTTTTTTCGTAACTGCAGTCTCAAAATTAGATGGATAATAAAGAAAACGAATTTCTATGTATTTATCCCATTCTCTATGCGTCTGAACAATTTAAATTGCTCAAATGCGTAGCCGAATGTGATAAATACGTACACTTAAAATCTAATACATTTAGGTCTTAAAGATGGAATAGCGATGTTTTTGTTAGAGAGTTTGTTAGTGTTTTTATCTGCAAGAATAATTTAAATACTTTGCAATTTCCCTTCTTTTATGTGTTCGGAATAGCTGAAAAGAAAAAAATAATAATAATTGAATAAAATTATTATATTTACACTTAATGGAATTTTATATTTATATTATATAATTAATATCTCATTTTAAAATATAAAATCGTTAAAATTTGAATGTAAATGTTTAATTCATGAATTAATGCGTTTAAACTTTTACCAACTGTTACATCCTCGATGTAATCAGCTTGAACTTTGACGTTAAAAATACAATTTGGCGTAAATGTAGATGGCAAAGCAAAGTGATTTATACCACAAATGACGATAATTAGACTCATTTTAGGAGTTACCAAGTGGCTAAATCGATTGTAGTTGATTCAGTAGCCGCATCATAAATGATCATATTGCAGCGTGCCGCTGCACCCTCGTTTGTATTCTCCACGAAAAGTAGCTCCAAGTGGTAAAATCATTGAGAAATCCCCATTCTTGTTAGCGGTAATTAATAGAAATTTAAATATTTTCATTTGCCTTAACAGTTAATGAGACTTGCACGCTACGAGAAACGAGAGAAGAATTTCGTGAAAGGTTCAATTTGGAATTACTATATTGCTTCTCGCAGGCTATTAAATTTCGGAAATTTAAGAGGAGAATGCTAATTATTTTAGTATCGGGGTGATATCTTATATCCATAACGGCCAATACCCTGCTTTTAATAATGTAATGTGTCAGATCACATGGTACCAGATTGGGTGGGTCTTTATTTTATCAACACGCGATGTTAGATTTTTCTTGATTGCGTGGGTGCACTGTAATGATACAAAGCAAAGAAATTCTTTCGGTTAAAACCCTTGATCACCATTCAGAAGCGGAAGATTTTTTGGGCGATCACTTTTACTGTTTATTGTTGTTTTGCGAGATTGGTTTTATTGGAAAAGTCGATTTTTTATGGCGGAAGTCTAGGTCTGATGGGAACAAGTTCGTCTTGTATCACAGGTAACATCCTTTACAATTTCTTTTGTTTCTATATAAACTTACATGTTTATGATTTGAAACTTCTGAACCGAAAAGTCAGTCGCCAAATTAAGTATATTCGTAAATTATTAGTTTTTTATCCGCTGTCAAAATGAGATCTCGTTACTCTCATGTTAAGTTATTGCACAATTCTTAGAGTATACCAGAAGGATCCGTTATTTCTTTATAATATAGCAGTTTGCGATTGCATTCTAGAGGGGATATAAGTTAATGGAGCAGAATATGTAGAGAAATTGCCCATCATAATGCTCATAAAATTGAAAATTCGCTATTTATAACCCCACAACAATATAATTACTCTCGATAAAATTGCGGTTTAAAACGGCCTACGCGACATTACTAAAATTTATTGCTAGGCGATATGTAACAATTTTTCTTATCGAAAAATTTATTTCTGATGGATTATTTCTTTCTAAGCTCAATATGTAGAGGTACTTATTCTTCAGTTGTTAAAACGACATTCTTCAAGGGGAGGAGAACATTCTGTTTTCTTTACTCGAAATCTAAGAAGATTATGAAAATTTTTTCCCATTCATTTCACATTAAATATTCACAAATATAATATTCTCCTGTAAATTTTTATTTCTAACGAGACTAAACGCAATCATTTCTAATGATATGAAGTTTTAAGATATCTGATTTCATAGCTAATGATCTTCAGCCAAATAACGTCTTGCATAAGCTAAACAACCTTTAAAGAACATTAACAAAATATTTGTATAAACGTGATCGAGTTTCATATTTATTATATTTTGTAATAATTATTATTTGAAGCGCAAAACAGATTTGCTTACCCGATATAATAAACATACAAAGCGGAAAATGGAAAATACATTAACTTCTGTTTCGTGAAAGTGATAGAGTTCTTCCAGTCGAGTTTTACCTTACTTTTATAGTGACAGAACTCGATTTCGCTCTCCACTTCATGTACTTCACTTTCTCTAAAAATTGAGTCGAGTAAGAAGCTCGAAATGGATCTGTAAAAATCAATATTTAAAGAACATTTTCTGCCTCTAAGGGCCTAAAATGTTATCTGGCCTAGAATTTATATAAATTTAAATTTACTCTAGTACGAATGGCTGCAATTTTATTTATTTTCTATTTTAAATTACTTAATATCATTAATGAAGATTGAAAATATTTAGTAGTGTTTGCAGTTATTAACTATTTATACGCTCATTTATGTTTGGGAATTAAATGAATGAAAATGGTTTCTGGACCTAAGTTCTGTATTTAAGTTACACATAATCATTCCTGAATATGGAAAAATTATGGAAATTTTTGAGTGTAAATGGAAAAAATAACAAGATTTTAACTATTTCTTCAAAAATATTGCAAAGGGTATTCTATCCAAACAAAATAAGACGAGTACAGTTAGAATAAAGCTCATACATTCCTGTTCGCCTGGCTGTAGGCTATATATGAGCTGTAGTCAGAAACGAATATGCCAATAATAATTTATTCTAACGTGTAAACTCTTTTATCATTTGTGTTTGCTTTTACATTGCCAGCTAGCGTGACGTCATTCGAAGCATTTAACACGGCCAGATTGTATTGAAAGCTTGCGGTACCCAGTCAGCATACATGTACAGTACAGTATTGTGTACAGGGGCTGATTTACATAGAGATTAATAGGGCTTAAACCCTGGGCCCCAGTGTCAAGGGCCCACAAAATTTGAATTATTATCATAAATTTTTAATACTTTTTAATCATAATATATTTCATGTGTAGATATAATGGGCTTTTTAATAGTCCATACTTTTTTATTCACACTAAATAACGTTTCTGCTTATTGTTTAGAGATAGAGATAGGCCTAACTTTCAGCATGCCCAAAAATTTTCTTCAGAGTTCGTCCCTGGCTGTAGTGAAGATTAAACAATCAAACTATTACCGGGATAATCCAAATAACATTTTCATTGACCGAATTGATCGATTTTTCAGCTTTTCTTCATCAAATTAAAGGACATTGCCGGCTCCAATTAACCAGCTAATGGAAGCTTACCCAATAACGTCATGTGGCCTTGTTCTCGTAGTAAATAAATTTCCTCGAAGGGGAGTGATTGAATAAATTAAGCCAGCCACCGTTAAAATATCATATAATTAGAAAAAGTAATGATTATATCAAAGTTATAAACTATACAGTAGACAGTACCCAATTAACATCATTAGCCTACACGATGTGATTTTCACCATACTTTAGGATCTTGTTTAAGGATGTGTAGATAAACTGTAATTTTATTTTTTCAGAAATTGTTGAAATTCAAATTAAATTAATAAATTAGCACCACAATATGAACTTATTTATTTATAAAAAGCTATAATTTCATATTAAAATGATATTAAATAGTTACATTTATAGATCTTGGCAATATGAAGAAATAAAATAAAAACCATATATTATTAAATAGATAAATTTTTTCTAAGTAAGACAAATTATGAAAATATCTCTACTATTTTCCGTACATTATGCTGTTATAAATGTAAACTTAGTTGTAATAACTAAGTTCCCTTATTCCTCTCTTGGCTTTAATCATAATTAATGAGGAGTAATATGGTGTAAAAAAATGGGAATTTTAAAAGAAAACATTAATATAGGCTATGAAAAGAATAACAGCTTTCAATATTAACAAATATTTCATTTTAATAAAGAATTTGAATTTCTTGATGTTAATCATTATTTGGTGTTAGATACTCGGCGATAAATTAAAAAAAAATCAGAGAAGCAAAGAGATTATTATTAATTTTGTAGGTTAGCTTTTTTATTATTAGTTTAATAGTCCTAGATTCGGCTACCGATATATAATTGGACCAGAATGCTGAGATTGTGCCATCTGGTAAGGTAGACTGCATTCGAGCTTAGACCTAATTGCATGGTTTCTGTAACGTCGATGGCGTGAACAATGCAAAACGTTTTTTAGAATAAGACAGTATCATTATTGATGTAATAAGCGGTTTGAAGTATCGCTTAATGTCTGGAGATTGCTGATGGAAGTAATTGCGGAGATAACAAAATATGTTAATAAATGAATAACATTTACTTGAAGATTAAGACAAGAACTTGAAAAATGTAAAAAAAAGTAGTGAAAATGGTTTACTTGTATTGTTTTTCTCAGAAAAAACGAGAGAAGAGACCGAAAAAGTGTTCTATTTGTCTAGCACTTATAACTGTGTTCGAATTCATATTCAAAAACTTCATATTTTAAAAGGAAAATATAATATACTGTACAAAAGACTTAAAAATTTCACATCGTCTTTAACAATTCGCTTGAACGAAGGTTTGAAATTAACAAAGAGTTTACTAGTGACATTATAATGACGATGAATTTAAGCTCGAGATGCTTCTCTATCTTTATGCTTGAACTCTGAAATGAACAAAAGTAAATTACGGAATAGAACTGGATAATATCCAAGCAGAGCTTTTCAACGAGATTATCAAATTAACAATTAACAAGGCTGCTTAAATACAAAGTGAGTTTAATGTTGTTATATCGTGTCTAATCGATACGTTATGCGAGAAAGAATGTACAGGAAGTTGAAAGCTTGCCAAATTTTACATTTTTAAAATTTTATTCAATATATAAAGAAACGATCACTTCCGGTTAATAAATTATAACAAAATTCAAATAAGGAAATTGCGTGACTGGGTAACAATCAATTAATTTTGGTTTTACAAGAAAATTCGTACACACGAATGGCGATAAAGCCAATCGGAATCGAATAATAAAATAACGAGGCGAATACGGCAACGATGACGAATGAAATATATTAATACCAACCTCGGCCAAAGAATTATTATTAATAGACGTATTATGATAAAGGACCTATAATTTTGTTTATTCGAGAAGCGGTTCACGTTCCAGCGGTAACTAGTTGTCATAGCAACAGAAGCGTATAGAGGTCGAGTTGAGAAAAATGACAGCTGTAAATGACCGCGTCGCATCGCTTCGAGATATAGTCTGTATTATTTTATTTATTTGTTTTCGTTTATAAGATGAATAGCCATATCAAATATATTCCAAATCTCTACGATTCCATTTATTATTAATTCAGACCAATAACTAGGGACGAGTAAAGATACGTTTATCCCCGTTGTGTTTAATGTCTAGCAAAAATTAATGATGCCAAACGTTATATGAAATTTTCACAATGACAATTTTCTAGTCGAAGATGTTAGTTTGAAATATTCGTCCTGTTTCTATACGTAAGTTGTGACCCCTAGGGATGGACTGTGGGTGGAAGAGAAGGATTTCTGTCCTCTCCAGCTGACGGATTCTCTACGGGTTGTCTATGTCCAATTGGTTTTTGCTTCTTTTATTCGCTACCGAGGCGCTATCTTCGGTGATAGGAATGGGCTGCGAAGCATTATTATTATCTATAAATTTGGTTTCTAGAATATATTCATCTCTAGTAAACTTTTCATAATTTACAATTGATTTTAAATATAATTAACACTTAACATTACTCCACGCCATAGGTTATTTAAACTGTTTGAATACAGTTTCAATAAAATCTAATTTTTACTTGATAAACATATTTTCTAACTAAAAATCGAACATCAGAAAGAAATGTAAAATAATAATTTAAATTATAATGACTTTAAATTTTCAATAGAATTAGATTCTATTTATATATTAATCTGTTTCACACACACATACACACACCATTTAGATTAATTGTTAATCATTTTGTTTACAGTTTCTCCTGTTCACAACTCTGTGTTTGTTCATGTAGGTCCTACAATTATTTTATTTTTGGCTTTAAATAATTCCTTCTGCTTAATCCAAAATAATCTTTGCACTGTTCTTTCAAACTTTTATAACTGTTGAAAGAATAAAAGAATTTTGTTGGTTTTTAAGAAGTATTAAATAAATAATAGACTTATTTATTTTTATTTTTTTTATATTTATATAGTTGAACGTGGTAAAAAGTAAAAGATTTGTTTTACCTGACTGAGCAATTTTTTAAGTAACTCAGTTAAAAAATAT
This sequence comes from Centruroides vittatus, assembly GCF_030686945.1. NCBI lineage: Eukaryota > Metazoa > Arthropoda > Arachnida > Scorpiones > Buthidae > Centruroides > Centruroides vittatus. Next base: position 484,787 of record NW_027122531.1, read on the forward strand.
TTTGTTTGCTTCGGTAATTGTACATAATCAACTTTAATTTTATATTTCTTTGTGTTTGTTTTTCTTTTTTAATCTTTTATAAAAGTAATTTCCTTTTAAGTAACTTAAGGCAGATGTAGAAAATCATTTCTGTTCATTTACTTAACGTTAATCATCGAAATTTCTTTCTTTTTAAAGCGAATAATATGAGTATAAAATTAATGTTTGCTTAAAAAAAATGGTTGATTTTTTTATATAGCCTTTATTAAATATAGGCCTATATATATTTTTTTAATAAAATAAAGAAAATTGTTGAACATATTTTATAAATATAAATATTATATACGTTATTGCTAAAATGTCTTTTAAAAATAATATGCAGTAGATATCCGAATTAAACTTTTATTTGCCATTTAAATATTTATACTATCGTACAGTTTAAATAAGTAAATATGTATTTGAATAGTGAATAAGTTAGAAGCATAAAAATATATAAAATACGAAAATATATGCAGATAAACGATATTGGAGCTCTAAATTTAAATGGTCCAAAATTGAAGTCTATGAAATAATTTAAACAATTTAAACAATTTATTAGAAATTTAAATATTATATTTATATATATTTAAAGGTATAAAGGATATTTATATCTACATACTGCTTACAAATGCGCTCATAGACATTATACAAGATCAAATATAATTTTATGTTACGTATAATTTAATTTTGACTGAGTGGCGAATAAGTTAATTTTTTTAATGATTGACAAAGACAGATTGAATTGCAAACTCAAGTTTTAATTTCATTAATACTTCAATCCACATTTTAAAATCGATTAATAGATTTAAGAAAAAATGAATCTTATAATATTGATCTGATCTCTGGCATTATCGCTACGTTCTGCCAGTTACAATATTCAGTTTATTCATTCTTGTATCTCTGCTAAGTACAAAGTTTCTAAGTAGGAATTTATATTATTTTATCGGAATATAATCCATCGATAGAAACGACGAATGTCGAATTTCAAATATTTATTAAGTAAGAAAAAATACTCATCTCTCTACTGCTGTATTCGGCAAATGGTAAGCTTAATCGGGAAAAGAAAATTGCTTTCGATAAAGTATGTGGAACATCATATTTTGTTTATTTTTGAGTACAATAAAACATCAGTTATTGGAGTCTAGAAGACTCCAATAACTGATGTTTAGAGTAAAATAAAGATTATTGAAAATCTGGACTATTCGAGACGGGATTTATAGAATACTTTTTTTATTATTTTAATATCAATAAAACATATTTTCCCATAAATTCTATTAGTAGTAAGGAATATCGGATGTTGTATGTAATAGATCATAATTTCTATACAGAATAAAATGATATATGACACGATAAAATATCAAATTTCAAAGTAAAACGTTATAGGAAATTACTTTTTCTTTAATATAAATTTTTATTTATTTAAATATCAATTAAGCCTATAGGTTTTATTTATTTTGGGCTAAACTAACAGATTGTTGGTTTCCCGAATTATAGGTTAACTGAATTTCGAAAATTATATCGGTAAATAAATTTTTATTGATTTTTATTTTAAAGATCCTCTTCGAGATATGGTACTACTACGAAGTATTGTATGATCTAGTTAGAATTTCCTTCGTATTTTATTGTAAAACAAAAATATCTAAAAATCTTAATCTGAAGACTGTTACAAAAGGTTAAAACGACTTTAGTTATTTCTTGAAACAAACATTTGATTATGTTCATAAACAGCATTTGTAAGCAATATGTAGAGTTATGAAAAGTAAGTATTTGTTCGGATTTATGCTTCATACAGGGCCTACACTTACCTAAATTTTTATAGGATTAAAATTAATATACAGATATTTAGAATTTATAAATTTTCAGATTCTTATTAATATATATTTATCAATATATCCTAGGAGCTTCACCCCGATCACTTCGATAGCTTAACTCTTGAATTTACGATGCATCTTTGTTGCGATTTTCGATAGTTCTTTATAAACAATACTAGTTATATATGAATTAAATATTTATAATAATAAAACAATGATATTATTAAAAATAAACTGAACAAAATTTAATTTAATGTGGAGCGTAGCAATAACAAATATCTTTGAAAAATAGGCAGATGGTGCTTAAATTAAGAGCGTTCAATGGGGTGTCGAAGGTGGAACCTTGATATCACGCATGAAAGAAAAAAACATGATCGCAGATATTTATGTACTGTATATGTGCAGGTGTTTTTTGTGTGTCTATAAATGCGTGTGTTGAAAATGCTTTGTGAAGGAAGAAACTTGTATACATATTTATATAGAAAATAAATGTTCAAAGCAAACTCGTTGGGAATCTATCATTAAACTTTCAGGAAAATACAGTATTAGTTTTAGGGAGATTACGGACTCTAGTTTGGGAACTTGTTGTATCAACAAAATATTTTAGTCCCTCGAAATTTTAAATTTGTTTAGTCGGTTACTCGGCATGACTATTATTTCATTGTACCGTAAGAAGTCTTTAATGCAGCTTTATATAAGATATTAAAATACGTTTCAGAATAAATAATAATAAGTTAATAATTTTATAAAATATTATTCTTTAAAAAACAATGCTTTTATTTTAGATTTACAGACCTTACTCTCAAACTGAAAATTTAAATAAGGTTTTATTGTGTCCATTTTTCCTGTGATCCTATACATAGTTGTCATTAAATCTTAAAGCGTAGATGTAAGTCTTTGTGAAACATTTTTGACATTTTCATTTGTGATGGCTTGTGTAAGTAGGATCGCATTGTATAGGAAGCTTTTCGCAATACATAATATAAATAATGAATGAGGGTGAACAGCGCATTGTAAAGGGCAAAGATGGTGATTCTGCAGTTCATGCGTTGATCGAGTGATATTTGTTGCAAGTTACCTCCAGGATTCTCTGAAATCGATTCCTGTTGGATTCCGTTCGTCTACCTCTTTGGTCGTCTTATATAATGGATCTGACCAGCTGGCATTTCTTTGAGTTAAGCACCACACAATTTTAACAAAGAAGATTATCATTTAATCTAGGATTTTTGTATCTAAGAAATCCTTAGTTTGACTTATTCTTTTTTTTATTAGAAAATATACGTATTGACCTATTGGTTTTATTAATTTAAAATGTTATTTCCAAGAAAATTTTTTGAAAAATGAAATATGTAAAAAGAATTGTTTATAGATGAAATTAAAAAAGATTTTCTTTATTTTGAAATTTTGCCAAAGAAGGGTTGTTGATTTGTTGATGGTCACTACTCAATAATATTTTTTGAACTTTCTTATTCGCTATATTGCTATACGCATTACAGAATAAAAATTATCTTTATTTAACATAAAGTTAATCATCTGATCAAGTCTTATTATTTCATTTCAAGTGGTGAACGAATGGCTATAATCCATTAACATTTTAATAATTCCAAAATAAAATTACGAACTGAAAAAGACCATTATAGATGCTAACAATAAACAATAACAATAAGTTTTATAACTATTAATATATGTTTACATGGCATAAAGTTATAGAACTATTTGGACTTTCATCATAATTGTTTACGTCATTCTTTTGCTACGTTATCATGTAATTTTCGAATACGTAATCTCTACAGGATAATTAAAGTATTTCTCTATCAAATGTAAACATGTAATTATTACTTTTCACAACAGAGATAGAATCATTATTGATGACTTTGTTCTACTTTATGAATTTTGAAACGGATGTATAATATTTATTATATAAATGTTTATTTTTAATGACATTTCATTGACGAAACGAACTGTAAATTTTTAAAGTATTTTAAGGCATTCGTTTATAGTCTAAAGTAGTATTGTTTTATACTTTACCCATAAAAGTTTATCTGTTTTTCGTGATAAGAACTTTTTGTTTGTAGTCAATAATAAATTTGATTGTTCACGCAATCTCTAATTACAAAAAAAGATATATTTGAAAAATTATCAAAACGTTATAAACTATGTCAACGAGAATAATTATTTTAAAGAAATTAATTTTATTAAAAAATGTAAATTAATCTGAATAAAATCACTTCTAATGCTTTCATGGCAATGAAAAGTACAAATAGGAAGCGCTTAAACAAACTGTCAGGAAGAATTAATTGTTTCCTTTATTTATTTATTTTATCTAATCAATTTTCAAATAAGAAGTAGTGTTAAAATTATACGAAAATTTTTATTTAGTCACATTTTAAAAAAAATCTAAAAGTCTATAAACATAACGTTGTAATGCGTTAAAACTCTCGTACATTAAATAATCTCTAAGATATTAAATTTTTAATAATAATAATAAATTAACATATATTTCTCGCCTTTAATAAATAGAAATTTTAGAATAATTGGATTAAAAATATAATAATAATAATTAAATCAGCAAACTCTTTCATTGTTTGCCGTTATGCTTTCGTTGCCTGCATTAATTATGAAAAAATAAATTATTTCAAGTAATCTGATTAACTCATTAAAATAATCAACGGATAAAAATGAGACTTGCACTGAAAAATATACACAAATGACACAAATTTAATTCCGTGATTATCTCTTATCTTTGTTTTCTCAAATGTAAACTGCAGACAATAAATTATACGAAATAACTAATGGATAATCATATTTATTGAATAGAATATTTTGAAAGTAAAGTGATTTGAGTAAATATTAAACCTAGTTATGGAGTAAATGACGTCAACTATCGCGTTGTTGGTAAATGTATATCAACTGGACTGATATTAATTAATGTTGTTTTCGATTAGAACTAATTATTTTGGTGATTAATTAATTAAATTGTAATACGCAAGAGTTAAAAAGTGTACATTATGTTTATGCGTACAGCCTCTCGGCATAATCAGGATATGACTGAACATTATTTGATTAGTTGATAACATCGGGGCGCTAGACTAGAGCACACCTGTACCTTGCGACTGCTTGTATTATTCATTAAATCATTGATTTATTCAATAATTAATACTAATAATTTACATAATAAAACCAAAAATACATTTTTTAGTGAATGTTTTGGTGGAGCGCGTGTTACACTTGTGTTCAGTTTTCTTTAACTACGTTTAACTCTTTAATGGGTTTATTACTTTATTAAACGCATAAAAAATCTTCCAAGTTTTAAAAATACCATTTTGTAATTATAAATTTACAAAAATCTAATTATTTTATCAGAAATATTTGTAAATGTTTTAGTGTTCTTACATAAATCAGTCTGTTGTTTTTTGTTAACGTTCTACGAATCGTGACATTTTCTGATGAAAGAATTTCAAAATCAGATGACATCAAGCGATATTCTAATTATCGGGTTATTTTCATCATTTCAAATAAAAGAACAGAAAAGTGATGGCGCTATTTAAGCTACAGTAACTTTTAACAAGATTTTCTGGCATCGTTATTGAAAGGAGGGCGCCTCTTCCTCTAACGATCCGAGAATAATTTGAAAGAAAAGAAAAATGAAGCGAAATCTTTGTTAATTAAGAAACCAAATCGTTAAGATAAAAATCTTTGACGGTTTCCGGAGAGAAAACATTACTTAGCGTCGTACAATTGCATCGTTTTTGTCTTCATCTGGGCTTGATGTGGATAGAGGATTAGTTGGATCATCTCACCAATCACGGTTTTTGTTAAAAAAAAAGTAATCAGTGGAAACTATTTAATAGACGAATACGTTCATTCAAAAAAAGTAGAACATCAAAAGGGTGGTTCTATCTTCTTACTGAACTAAGGTTGGCTTTTCACTTATATTTTTCTATATCTTTTTCTTTGAGCAAATAGAAAAGTTTTTGATTCGGAAATACACACACGAAAGCAAGATTTACATATATTCATACTATTGATTTTCTTGGAAAAATATTTCATTTTATCATTGCGATATTACAGGAGAGAGTGCCAAGCTAATATCTTAAAGCGAGAGATTAAACATTACCTAATTTATCATTGCGAGTATTGTACAGGATAATTCTTAAGATATATTCTAAATTGATTTTTTAACATGCAAAACTCAATTTCATGTTAGATATAATAGCAACAAAGTCGATTTATTTAAATATTTTCAAGATAAAAAGTTTTAAATATTGCAGTATCACTTAAAATAATTTAAAATTTAGACTATGAAAATGCTGATACATGAACGATGGTGATGAAAGTCCATTACATCAGATATTCATCCTGGTATTTGCTTTAATAACTTCTAGAAGAAAAAATCCTTTATATAGATACGAGCTAGAAAATGCCGTCTGCGATTGTTCAGTCACGTTTCAAACTATCAAACTCTCATTAAGAGAGTGACACATCACTAATAGCTGAAGCAGCTCTACTGAATCATGCTGAGAAGAGCGGATAGTCTACAAATATAAATAACATCTTCTTTCCGTTTATGTGTAATTTAGCTTCATTAGAAATTATTCATTAAGTACCGAATATGATAAGAGTATTTTTTTTTTATAACAGCAGGTGTAGATGACAATCATTAGAGTAACTTCGTGAAAATTTCCTTTTATATTATCCTAATCGAGGCAGATAGGAACGCCTTACTGTTTAAATATTTTTAAAAACGCCTTACTTTTATTAAAAATAGAATTTCAAATAAACTTAGCCCAAATTATAGCATTTTCAACTATATATAGAATTAAAAAATGAATAATGTGCACGTAAGATTTATTATCGTTCCTCCAACGAAAACTAAAATGAAGGCCTAGACACACAATCAGTGCTTGCGTGTCTTTTCGTGTCGTCCGGCTTTTATTTATTTTTTTTCTTCGTTAGGGTTTGCTGCACGCCTTCCTTATTGGTTACATGCTACCCAAAGACAAAAGTCGTACATTGTATGTCCTTGGAAAAGAAGACACAGGTCGAGCTTAACCTATTTGTTATCCTTTTATTGGAGTTTTTGTTTTGTCTGTTTCGAACAATTAAATCAACTCTATCACAGCAATCCATTTCAAAACTAGAAACTGACACTACAGACATACAATATGTTTCTTCCAGGTTTATGTTGACGTCAGTATTTAAAGTAGGCTACAGTTTTCATTGTAAATTAAAAATATGAAGTCACGTTTGCGCTTTTCGTTGCGAAACCGATCTGGTTAAATAAAAATTAAAATTTCAACTAGTCAATTAATTTTTAACAGCGTGAAGTAAATTTACATTTGAATTTTTAATTTAAAAATTCAAATGTAAATATCTGGTTGAGTAAATAGTGTAATATTACAAAAATTTTATTTACCCGAAATGAATGCTTTATGAATTTTTTTAAATGAAAATTTACGATATAATACCGCTCTTTGTAAAAGTTCTGTGGCTAATGCGGCAAATAATTGTATTTCAATCTGCTCACTTTGTGTTTATTTTTAATTTAATCAGTTAAGAAAAGAGGGAAAAAGAACATTATATTTCAATCGATTTCTTCATAATAAAATTATTTTCAAGACGAAACACAACTTTTAGAGCGCATTACAACTTAAATATTAGCTGTTGGATTTTTCATTAAATACATGAAAGACCAAAGTCAATATTGTAACTAAGGGAAAAAATTCGTGATGATGAGAGTCGTTTGTGCCTGGAAGTATTAACAATATTTTAGCGGTGACACGAAACAAACTGCAATATAAAGTACCACGTTAAAAGGTTTTCACTTATTTATGAGAAGTTAGGAGTTCGATAAGGAACGAGATAGTTCGGCCTTATCTAGATGAGGTCAATTTGAATTTCTCGATTCTTTCGCTTCGTTTATTGCATCATTTGTAAAACATTTACATATTTCCACAGAGCAAAGATAATTTGGATTTATGCCAAAAACTGGTAATTTAAACAATGTTTGGTGCTTGCAAAATGACGTATTAACAATGGACAAAGACTGATAAGCCAATTTAAATGTTTCAATAAAGTAGATTACGGATTAGAGATTGATTTTTTGCAAAAAGTATGATCAATATTTTATTAAAATTCGTTCTTTTATTCGTTTAAAATAATTTTTAAACCGATTTTACAATAATGAGTTATAAATTTATACATATGAGTAATGGAGGAATTCGAATCGATATTTGTTCGATTATTTAAAAAATATAGATATAATTGGTATTAAATAATAAGCTGATTTCATTTAATATCGCGCGAAGTACAATTTCAGGCGAATTTTTTTGTTAAAACAGACAACTCTTAGTTTTGTTCTGTTCATTACAGAAGTAGTCATACATAACTTTCCCGTTTTCTGACCCTCATTCAGTCGAATATTAATGCCGAAAGGGACTGTTTTAATTAAAACTGAATCGTATTTAATTGTAGTATGCGGATTGATAGAAGAAGTGGTATGTCAGTCGCTTCCTTTTACTATATTTAGAAGACATCCGATTGCATAATTTCTGAAGGAATATTAGTCAGTTCAAATTTTTTATCTGGAGCAATTTATTCTGCAAAATGGTCTTTTGAACAAATCTTGTAAATACTTGGCTTAAATTCATCGAATGTAACTAGTATTATTTAAAATGTCAAAAACTTAGATTAAATAAAATCCCATTTTAAGGATTTTTATTTTACATTATTAAAAAATACTTTTATTAACAGAGTTTAACTGAAATTCCTCGTATTATTTTAATTTGTTTAAATTATTTGTCATGGTTACTGTTAAATACAGTTGTTTACAAACAAGTAACTAATTCAAGCCAAATTTATGATTTGGCTACCGTTTTACATTTATCAGATTTCAAAGTAAATTCAAATTATTAAGTGATGATACAATCGATTCCTTATCTTTACAGCACTGCAATTAGATACAATAAGCGAAACGTTATTTACAAAATGAAAGTTAATAGAGCCTAATTCATGCGCTTTTTTAAAATGATTCTGTAGGCATTTTAGATGAGGGTCATAAATAACATTGTAATGTTAAATATTAAGCAAAAACGTGCCGCGATGTATAAAACGGTAACAAATATATTATTAAAATACACATTAAATCAATTACATCAGATACTACGATTTAGTTTTAACATGGACTTAGGTATTAAATCTCTTAAGTTTAATAAGAAACATTTTTTAAATGTTTCTTCGTAATGTTGAATTAAATCAACGTATTTTTGAATAATTTACAGATTATTTTCTGTTTAAATCGTAATTTACTGTAATACTTATTTATAATACTAATATTCTGCTTTATAATTATGTGTGTAAAATAATGAAGTATATTACTTTTATAAATAATTATTTTACGAATCATGTTAAAGATATAATAAAACTGAAAATGAAATTTTTATACAGTTTCTATATTTATTAATAAAATATTACTTACATAAATATTTATTATTAGCGATTCTTTTCGTTTAATGAAATTAAAGAAATTTGCCAATTTTCGTTTCTACAAATTATCATAGTTATTAAAATAGTATTTTTATTAAGACTTTTAAAAAATATTCAACCAGAATATCTGTTGCATATTACATTAATATTTTTTGAAAATTGGACTGATTAAATTTTTTGTAAATTTGCATGATTTGTCGTTTGACATGGAAAATTTCCTGATTTATGGTCTGATTTTATTCAAACATAATTGTTTAATTATTCGTGGTTTTAAAACATTTAAGGAAAATTCAGAGTAGGAATACATCGATTGATCAAGTTTAAATATTTATTTAATTTCATAAATTATAAATAACTTTAATTGATGATATTAAATCCATTAATCACTTAGCATTTCATTACTTAACAATGCTGTTATATTGGAGAAATTTATATATAATATTTACTAGCTTTATTTTATTTGAAAATGAATTTCTCTATAATTTTTAATTATCGTAAACTAATATACGCAACTCTTCACTTCTGATTAGCCAATAATTATGATGAAAAATTAATTAAAGATTTTACACAGACTTTCTCATATAAATTTATTTTAGTTCTGCAACACTTCTTGTAGGATAACTTTAATAAATAAAAGGTATATTATATATATAAATTTTTCCATTTTAAACAAACTAAAAATTTATTTTATATCTATTAAAAATTTCTTACTTTTAATAATAATATGAAAATACAAGCAATCCTTCTAGCCACTTTATATATATAATTGAAATATCTTAATTTTATAGTTTTTTTTTCTTATTAATAGTGAATTATATGTATAAATAAATAATATAATTTTTTTTTCTTTATACGCCATTCTAATAAACCTACAAATGGTTAAAAGTTGGACCACTTGCACTTAGACATTTTATTTGGTCCGCCATTTTAGAAGGTTGTCCACTCCTTGACTAGACTAATCTAAAAATATTGGGTCATTAAAAGGAGTTATCTTATTTTCTTTCTCTATAAATAATGTATATATTGTTGATTATAATTAGAAAAACTATTGTAGATTAAATTTTAGATTATCAGTGATGATATAATTTGAATGATGATGATAATTTATTTTTCTCGATAAACAAGCTATTTTAAGTTTATTACTATATTAATTCATTCGCATTTCATTTATATTCGGGCATGTTAAATTTTCATGCAAGTTTTAGATTTTCTTTTATTTTTTATTATAATTTCTTATCGTAGTCTATTTATCAGATTTGTCCGGTTGATGGACTTGACAACATAAAAGAATAAAACTATATTCGCTGATGTCAGCATAAAATTAAATTTAAAAAGTTTGAAAATGATTGACTACTAAGTAAATTTTTCTGCTAACGTTAAAGAATATTTCGTTTAAATTAATCGCAAGATTTATTTCTTTGCTAAAAAAGAACTATTTTATTAAAAGAATTGTTCAACTTATATTTTTTTAACTTTGATTCTTGTAGATAAAAACATTGAAAGAAAGAATTGAAGTTTTCAAACAAATAATTTATTGCCCTTTAGTCTTCTGCCAAGTTTCAGTTAAGCATTTATTTCATTTTAAACATAAACAGAAATTAAAATTATTTTTGTTATTTCGATTAATTAGTTCTGTAGAGGAATCTCTACAATACTATTTTCCTTTTTTCAAAATTTTTAATATATTAACTCTGTAAAATAAAATATTTTTTAAATTTTAACTTTTGGTTTTCTCATAAATTCATTGACAGTTTCTCTGCTGTAAGTTAAATTATTAAGTTTGAAAAATATTAAATATAAGATTAGAAGAATAGGAAAACTCAGATAACTTATGAAGCGTATTGAGAGGTATAAATATGGCGTGATCTTAGAGAAGTGTGATCAATCAGAATATTTAAAGTAGAGTTTATCCTTTCTGATAAAGTAGTAAAATTATTTTATCATATCACTAATTAACATAAGATATTTGTAGTAAAGATAACGAACATTGGCTGTATATAATTTATTTATTTTTATACTAGCAGTACCCGCCAGGCGTTGCTGTGGCTCAAAATGTATCTATTATAAATGTATAACACTTCCCCGCGGGGAGGGAAATTTCGAAAAATCCCTCCTTAGTGTACATTGTCTTGACGTACCCTATTAAAACACAATCAAAAATGCAAAAAACCGCATCTAAAATAGTATAATAGAAGCCGAGTTCTTCACTGTAAGCCTTAATTTTGTCCCTCTCACCCACAGGGGGAATTTCGACATCTATATTATATAAAAACACGTGTGTATTCGAATGCAACGTTGTGTCAAAATTTCAAAGCAATCGGTGAAGAACTTTCGGAGATTAGCTATTAGGAACAAACGAACATGTACATTTTTATTTATATAGATAATGCACAAGTTCATAGTGTACAATTTTTTGATATCATATCCAAATAATTCACAATTCTTTTGAGACTTCTTATACAGTTTTCAAACTAGAAGTGACACGATTCACTTCTAGTTTCAGTATTATTGCTCTCTTCAGACTATATTTAAAAGCAATAAAAGTGCAATATATTACACAAATTTGCCAAGTACTAAAGTAACATACTACTAAACCTAATATATATACATACTAGAAGACATTCATTACCTATAAGCTTAACTTAAGGGAATACAAACAAAATGTTTCAAATAAAATACAAGTATTTGTAAAGTATTACAACAGACCATATTATTTCACTATCACGTAAATCCTGAAAGGTATCTTGTAATCAACTGTAAGCATGTTTCACTCACAATCATATTTTTCATCAGTCGTACACTATATTTTAGAACTCGTTGTCAAAATATAGACAATTCTGACATAAAATCTTCCATATACAATAGTATAACATCTGTACAATATTAATATTTTAATTACAATTTTATTTTACACTATAAACTAATTAAATCGTACAATTTTTAAGCTATTTTTTATTACACTATATGTAAATTAACTGTAATATCAAACGATACTGTAGTTAATTTATATATAAGTGAGAACCAATCAATTAAAAATATAAGTAAAGAAAAAAAATCTTAAAAAGTAAAATGTGGAAAATATTCATATTAATAAAAAAAAATAATAATATATTCAATGTATATCAAAATGGCTTGATGACGTAATAAAAGTCTGAATGGCGGTGTTTTACATATTCGTTTTATTAATACTTGAAATGTAATAAGTTATATTATAGAATAGTGAGTTGAAAAATAAGGAGGATTTTAAGTTGCCAATGTTGTAATATCAATTATTACAATCTTAAGATGATATTTATTTTATTTGTAATGACTTTTGTGGTTGATTTGATGGTTTGCAATTTGAAAAAATTGTAGACCTATAAATTCCCACTGTCGTCCACCTGTCTGACTTTCGTGTATCTAACTATATTTTTGAGATTAAGGAAAGTCAAGACCAGATATAGAAAGAATAGAAACAGGAGGTTCCGATTAACTATAAATAAACGTCCGTTGCAAACCGAAAGTCACATTATTTCAATTCAAAACTTTTCTCCTGAAAGGAGTTAGAGAGATGACCCACACGACTCCATTGTTAAAGGAAAATATGATGTACAGGGGCAAGACACTACAGTACTAATTTGAGACGGAGATAATATATTTTAAATTAAATAACTTAAAAATATGATTAAAAATTGAAGCCCGGCGTTGTGACGATGTCACAATAAATGATTGCTCGTTTATAATTTATGACTTACAAGGATGGACTATAGATAACACGAGTCCACTGCCAGTAGTATTGGTAGAAGGTAACTTATATATTGTATGATTTAATTGATTCGTAAGATAAAATAAAATTATAATAGAAATATTAATATTGTTTAGATATTTTATTGTTGTATATTGAGTATTCTGTGTCAGAAATGTCTACATTTTGGCAACGAGTTCCAAAAATAATACTGTAAGATTGATGGGTAAAAATGTTTACAGTTAAGTATAAGGTATCTTTCAAGATAAATTGTCTCATAAACATGATCGTGAAATAATATGGTCTGTTGTAATTTTTTTTTTTTTTTTGCAGATAATTGTATTTTATTTGAAATATTATTATTTATATTTTGTCTTCCTTTAAGCTTATAGGCAATGAATGTACTTGAAGTATAGGCCTATATACTGTAGATGGTAAATATGTTACTTTCATGGCAAAGTGGTGTAATGTATTTTATTGCTTTTAAATATAATCCAAAGAAGGTGATAGTGCAGAAACATGTCACTTCTAGTTTAAAAGTTGAAGCAAAAGAAGTATTAAAAGAGTTACGAGTTTTTTGGATACGATATCAACGAATTTTACACTAAAAATTCATGTGGATAGTAAGAAACCAAATAAATTTATGATATTAGATAATATGATGAGAAATAATGCAACGTAAATTGTGAATAGATTGGGACGATTGTATACTGATAACTATAAAAATTATGTTTTTAAAATAAACTATCAAGTTCGTTATTTTATTTATCCTAATTAGAAATAATTTGTTATTAATTAATCACGACTGACATAAATCTGTAGGCAGAAAAGACCAGTATGTATAATTTTATTCTGTTATCAATCCGTATTTTATGAATAATTGTTCTTTTGTTTTAAGATCTAAATAAGTATCGAGGTGGAATCACTAAATGTTTTACTTTCCAAAATTTTCTCAATTATATATGAAGCAAAAACATTCGAAAATTAATGCGCATGATGCTGCTAGTCGTGAGAACGATAGACGAGTTTTCACAGTAATGATAATGCATCAGTAACATTTGAACTTTAGATTGATTTACAGTCGAATGCACTGAGCAAAATTTCATAATGTCATTGTTTTGCGAAAAAGCGTCTTATTGTGTTTATCGCTATTTTTACTTAGATCTATATTATATGAAGAAATGTGCGCATCATTTGTTCGTCGCACGATTACCAACATCTGAGAAGACGGTTGCCATTCCCAACAGTATTTATGATAACTTCGCTTTCCTGTTTTCTCTTTATGCATATATGTATACTTCACATATATATAAACAACTCGTTTCCAAATTTTATTTAATTTGCAGTCTGACTTTAATCTTTGATCCGTAAATATGCGTCGCATTTCTCTCGAATTAAATCAAGCTGTTTGAAAACTCCTACAAACACTATATATTTTGCTAGTAAGTAGGCTTGCATTTTATTCTCTCTCTTTCTCATTAAACGAGAGTTATGATTTATTATTATAAGCTTAAAATAATTAATATTCTGATAAATTCTTCTGTAAAAATAAGTAAAATTCCTAGCTATATCTTTCAATTATAATTGTTAAATATTTAAGATATATCAAGTCGAATTGTTAGGTTTAAAAATACAGGCCTGAATCAGTTTAAACACTAGTTAGATCTGAAACTAGCAGCTGTTTTATCATTTCTCATTCCCATTATCTCTACTGGACTGACGTGACTGCGTGGGTTTCGCAGATTGGAATGGAGAGTTTTTCCCTATACGATCTTAGTCACCCAATTAACTATGCCGTTAGCTTACATCAACTTTCGCCAAGATGGGATTAGGCTACCTAATTTGGTTTGCAAATGTTACTCGAAAATTTAAAAATAATTTGATATCTTCTCTTCCCCCATCTGCCGAAAAGTTATTAAAGAAATTGCAACTTTAGCATAATTAAAATTTGCTTTCTAGTTGTCGAATAATTCGTATATTTTCTTCTAATTATTTTCCTACTGACATAAACTTGGGAATACGCACGAAGATCGTTTCTTTTACGTCTCTGTCACAGGAGTGGCGTGTTTAAAAATAAAATTCTGTAACAGCGCTCTTCACTGTCACTAGTTTGTTAGATTGTCACATTGTGACACGAAGTGCCTCATTAACTCCGATTGACTTCGTATGGCATGGGCGTAGATTAGAAGACAATTGCCGCCTATATTATCTCGAGTGATTTATATAACGTGTAGTTGGAAAACATTTATCTTCTTAAATACAACTTTTTGAAAGATTTCAGATTACAGCTTCCTTCACCAACCAATTTCTAAACAAACAACGAAAATAGATAGAACCGCATAAAATAACGTTATTCTCATGTTTAGAATAGTTTATTTTCAAAATTGGGATCTCAAAAACATCTGTAAAGAGAGTAAACGAACGAACAAACAATAGTTTCGAATCTTAAATAAAATCGTGAAACCATTATAACAACGTAGTTCGTTAAGAAAAATCGATACTAGGCGCCATTTTGAAACATGGATCACTCGAAAATGCAGGATGAGAATTATCGACAAGTTTCGATAAACTAACGACATTCGTTATTCGTGAAATAATAATTACAACATTTTATCTAAATGTGGTTTAAAATAAATTACCTGATTTTAAAATATTTTCGTCCAATAATTCTTCTCCATTTCGATGACATCACGTCTCGACTAGCGCAATCGATGCAGTAGCCATAGCAACATCCCGCGGGATCTTCTCGTGTAAAAGGAGAGAGTTTACTTCGGTTACGTTAGAGTAGTCCGATACAAACTATTGCTGAATAATAAATAATACGTTAAAATTTTTATAAATTTATGAATAAAACTAATGACGTATTCAAAATTTCTATCGAAACATATTCGCAAGTAATTTATAACTGTCGATAAATAAAAGGAAAACGTCATTATCATTCGAGTGTGACGTTAATGGGTAATACGCGTGATCATTGTAAAATATAATAAAAATTGTAAGTTGTTGATTTCTAAAGTCAAAATTCGAAATTAAATCAATATAATAAAAGGTAAAGAAATTTCTTAAGAGATAAGCCATGATGAAATACTGTCTCGCACTATTTGATTCACTTACGTGATATTGCGTGATTTGGAACAGTTAATCTAAATTGCCGACGACAGTTTGAATTGTTTTTAAATCAGTTTGTTGTAGGAAGTTATTATCTGTTAATATCTTTGAAATTGAACTGATATTTCTATTCTCGAATTAAAATTGAATGTCGTGATCAATCGAATCGAAAGTTTTCTCAATATCTAGAAATCTCCAATAAGAGGGAAAATAGGACATTTGGAAACATATAAAAATTGTTTTATATATATTTCAAATATAATTAACGTAAAAACTATTTGTTATATGATGCAATGTGTAGGAAATACTTGTTTATTTTTTCAACAGATTTTATTAAAAAATGTGCTGATTACTAAACTAGATATGCCACTTAGTCAGCCTGAACGCGTAATGTTACTATTTTTGTTATGTTTGTCTGTATAATGCCTTGACGTATCACGCCCATGATAACTTTCTAAATTTCGGGTAGGGTCCCATTTAATTAAGTAGAACTGAAGCCACTCCCTAGGGTCAACGGTTCTCCCACTTGAAGGTCATTTTTCCTAGACGCGACCTAATCTGTTATCTATAAATAAGCCGTGTATGAAACGCGCTCTGCACTAAATAATTGCTTACATAAAAATAATCGTAATCCGTTCGAGAGGTGACAAATAACAACAAAGGCTTGGAGACAATTTCTATTCTAGACCAACCAACCCGAAAGAGGAAGAAGTGGTCGAGACCTCTCATGCTCTACAAACTGTCCTAATCTTGACAGGATAGTTTCCGGTGACTCATCTACTACGATGACGAAACCTTTAGGGTTGTTTTGCTTCTTAGTATTCTCTACCACGACGTAATTCTTTAAAAACGAGGAGTGTGCGCTTTTGAGTGACGAGGCTTTTAAGCATTGCCGACGTTACTTTCAAGGTTGAGATTACGTAAAATAAATTGCGAGATGATTAGCGGAAAAGGAAAAGAATATCCTTCCAGAAGTTTGTTTTGATTTTCTAGACACAATAGAGTAATTTGTGTGCTTGTTGAAGCTGCAAATTTTTCATCCAAAATGAATTAAACAATTTTCAAAATAATTCGTACGAAATTAATTTTTCACTAGAAAAATTGCTTGCCGATTCTTATTTAATGGTACAATAAATAAGAAAAGTATGACCAGGTCATAGCTGCTTCTATACATTAGCTATTGTGATGGAAAAGTAGACATTATTATTGAAGATGAGGACATTTGTCATTGTGGATAGATATTCTATTCTCTTCCTCAATCGCTAGAAAAATAAAATATAATCATTCAGACAAAGATGAAAAATTACTTTTTTACATTTTAATCCTCCTCAAAGGCCGATTTATTTTAACTAAATAGATAATTTCCGGAGAATTGATGTTAAAAATGCATATCTTGTTATATGTATTATTAAATTGTCGATATCGACGCGATGATAGTAATAATATGTTTAATGTATGTGAGACTGATTGATTTATTATTATAGCAGACAGTAATAACTACATATGATGTACTGATTAAATACATTATTGTAATTTTATAAGTAAAATATCAATTTCATAGATGAATAAAGATCGATAAAAACCCAGATCGAGTATATTATATCATTATATGCATGCTGTAAACATTTTTATAAGACAAACAGATAAGTAAAGATGAAAAAATTTAAAAACTTTTGCTATAAAATTTCGCTAATATTATCGTAGAAATGATTAGAATTGTTTTTTTTTAAATTTTTATTAAAATTGAAATTTATGGGAAATGAAATTGAATTAACTGACGTTATGAAGTTGTTAAAAATTGATATTTGCTATTTAAATTTATAAATTTTGAAGTTAATGTTTTGTACGAGATTATATATCAAAATGGGAAAAGGGTTCTCTGTGCAGATTGATGATAGAAAGGATGCGAGTCAACACTTTTGCTATTTGTCACTCTTTTTTATTATTAAAGAAATCGAGAATAATGAAAGCGTTACTTTTGCAGCCAATTTAATAAATTTATTTATTCGAGTCCATGCGATATTTATCATCATTTGTACCAGTTTGACGCGAGAAATGTATAACTGAATACTGCTTAAAATTCGTAATTATGAAGACAGTTAACACTGTTTAATGAGTAGTAACTTGTTCATGCCCTCCAAGTTTGGCTTTTCCATTTCTCATAACTTATATTAACTTGTCAAACCAAAGTAAGAAAAGAAGGATAAGAAATATTGATTCTTATTGCAATATTTATACAAACTCATTCTGATTTAAGTAACCCTTTTATGAATTTAAAAGTGTAGTTTTCAATATTTTAAAAAAATATTTTGATCGTTTTTTTAAGAATAAATTATTTATTTTATTTATGTTTTTTTAATAAATGACAATTTTGACTTTTTTTAATGAGCGTATTATAGAAAGATCTAACACCATTCTAGAACATCAGGCAGTCCTGTCAGGGTTCACCCGTTTTAGCAAATGGCACATTCCGCGGAAGGGAGCATGATCTATAGAGGAATTTGCACACATTTCTGTATTGCCATAATGTGACGCATCGTGTTACCCACCGAGAGATTACCACAGAAAACACTAGAGACGATACACCGTATGGAGCATCCTTACACAAAATATGTAAGGTGTGATGCGCGGTTTCAGTTAAAAAGTGGCAGCTTCGTACTAATGAAAAGACCATTTATCGAATTATAGAAGAACGATTGCATTAGCTGAATATTTAAGACAGTTTCGAATCAAATAAATAAAACAAAAAAATGTTTCAACTCAAAATAAATTTTCAAAATAATATTTAGAATTTAATATATTCATTCGGTTCTATGATATTTTAGGAATAAATGCTAACCCAAGCGTCGTAACTAAAGGTGATCGTGCAGAAGAATATAAAAGAAAAAAAAAAAAGTAAACTTTAGTTATGGGTAAAAGAATTTAAAGATTTCCAATTGTAGTCGACACGCGTCAATATTTTGAAAAGAGGTATTTTAGTAATTTGATGAAGCAAATAGAAATGAAATAAAAATGATTGTGATGTTTAGGCATACTTACAGGAAGTGCAGGCAGTTGATCTCGATGTTCTTACACAAATATTGGGGGTAAAAAGTGTCGAAATTGGAAAAAATGTTTCGTATTTCCAACAGGAGGCGCTGTAACCGATTCTTCCTGCTATTGGCTGTCTAGTACTCCACCCATTGCGGTATTCCGTCAGGCCGGAGGTTCCGTCTATCTCTCGCTCGCTTTTCGGCCCTCTCAAGCTCCTATCATGGAAGGAGTTTAAAAGTTAAAAGTGCATAACTGTATACTACACAGTATAAAAAGCTGTATATCTGCCTCTCATACACAGATAAATACAGAAATTGTTAAGAGGTAAGAATCAATTTTTTAAGTGCGCTCTTTTTGATATATATTTCTAGAAATAGCGAATATTTCGGTCGTACGAAATATTTTAGTATTTACGAAGCTGCCAGAATTGTCCGACACCAAACGTGAAAGCCAGACTGCCTAGCAGACTGCAGCCACCCCCAAATGGTTATCCCCAAATTCTTCTGATACGTCACCTAGTCTCAGAAATGAGTTTCGAAATTCTGACTCATTTCTTTAAAATTAATTTCTACAGACTGAAAATAATTAGAAAAATCATAAATGCATAACAACGTTGACCTAATGAATACGGTATTTATAATTTATCCAATAACAATCGCGTCGTGTATTTATCCTATGCAGATGAATTAAACTTGTTTATTTATTTTCAGTTTATCAGCCGTTAAAAAATTGAAATGGTTTTTATTTTATTTTTTTTTTTACTTGCATAAAATCGATTCAATCCTTTTCCTAAGCTTCCTTTTATATTTTAACAAATTCCTTTTTTCCGCATTTCTTTCGTTTCTTCGATACATAACAACTCTAAATATATATTTATACTTTTTTAAAAAATAAATTCTATATTTTAAACCTTTTCAGTCCAGAATGAAAGTATTTAATGATATATTTCTGATGTCTAATTAGGATGCATTTATTTTTTCAAGTATTAAATTTCATATAATTGTTCAGGGATTACTATATATATGTATATATATAAATATATATAATAACTGTATATATACACTATATCTATATTGTTGACATAAAGAAGCCTTGCAGTACATTTGGACATCTTTTTTAATTTTTATTTCATCGTGCGTAGCTCTGAACTTTCCTATTATCTTATACATCGTATCCTTCTGACTTCAGCAATGCTCATATTTTATCAATTATTCACGATCTTTTTCTGTTTTTCTTGGATTTTCACAGATTTTTATATAATATACCAGGCTGCGTAAATAGGTATAAATATTTTATTAAAGTACTAGAAAGTTTTTAGTTATAAACCAGCCATTATATTATCTAGAGTAAAGCTAGCGTGTCTAGAAGCATAAAATAACTAGGTTGGGGTCGAAAATTTTGGCAAATTTACAGTATGCGGCAGCTTTATGCAGCTCGAAAGGATGGAGGAATTCAAAAAAGCATTAGGAATCAAATACTTGGAAAAAATGAATTAATATTTATATAAAAATGCTTATTATAAAAGATTACGTTAAGCAGACACAACAGTATGTGTATAATGCAGTTAAATAGCCCAGACTGCGCCCAGACGATGATATAAATCAACCACGCCCTTACCTAGACCTAATATCTATAAAGTAACTGACGTACAGCGATGATAATGCAAAATTAGTGTAAAGTATACGTGAGAATTGGAAGGATCGTCGACACGTCTACGTTCCTCTTCGATCACGTCATCAAGTAGGAAAAAGCTCGAGCGAGTAGGAAGATGGAGTCATATCGACTTCACTTAAAATAAATTTCTCCCGGTAGATAATAAATTATTGGTTTGAGTACGGAATGTTGAAAGAATTAAACGAGTATTCAACATGAAAATTTTACCTCTGAGAATGATAAATGCAAAATGGTATCAATTAACCGGAATAACTGCCCTTTAATCGGATTAGAGGTATAATTCATTTAGATTATGCGTACTTTAGATCATGGTTATAAACGACTCTCTTCATCTTGTTTTCCTACATCAGTAACGTTTCGTTATCCCGTTGATTATCAAACTGATGATGATGTTAGTCCCGAAAATAGACAGTTTGATCGCTGTAAATAATGCAAAACACTTCATTTAAATATCAATTATCTTCCAGTTAACGTTCAAATTCATTCATCTGTGTACGTAGTTTTTGCTATAATTTTCGTATTTTTCCTAAACATTTATTCACACAAATAACATTTCGAAAGATTTAAGTCATTTTTTGACGTTCCCAAAATAAAATATTACCAAATATTTCTAAATTCTTTATCAAAGTTCGTTTAAATCGGTGATATATGGGTTTGGGAACGTTCCAAAGGACATTTATGGTTGAGCACTTCCCGAATATTTTTGTAAAAGCGTTACAATGCCTGACAAACGTATTTAAATAACTGAATATTTAAGATTATTTATAGCCAATCACACTTCTGTAAAAGTTTAATGCGCCTTTTATAAAAATATGACGAAATATTTAAAAATTTCGAGCCCAAACGATTGTGTTTATTGGCATCGAATCCGTTTAGAATTTAAAAAATGATATATTTTTTAAACTGTTTCTGGGATTTTTATTGATATTGTAAATGTTTTTATAGCTATTTTATGAACTTTTAAAAAATTATTAAACATCTTATAATAAATTAAAAAAGTACAAAGTTGTAAAATAACTAAAATTTCTTTTTATATTTGTATGTTTTACAACTATCACAAACACTTTTAAAATTTAAAAATGGTATCTTCGGCGTTATAAAATCCTCCCGAACGTTTCATTTAAACATGCGAGAAATAAATATCGAGTTTTTATTAGTGTTCTATAGGAACATGAGATTTACGCCGTCCAGGTGTTGTTGCAGACAGTTGGTTACAGGTGAACGAATTTTAAAAAGGTGAGGTTATTTAAAAGATTTAGACGTTTGTCTTAAAAGTGATAGTATCACAAAGTTCAGGTGTTGGCTTCTGCATGCTTCAGTGCTTCAGACTGAAGAATTCTAAACAAGGGGGTTTTTTTTGTGAAATTTTGACAAGAATATATATTATTTTACAGTAGTAATTTGAAAGTTGATAAGCACTGCTAGTTTGGGGAATGTTCTCACGGACGTTTCTATTTTTATTATTTCTTGCGATATTTTTAAATTAGACTTTTAATTGTTAAATCGATATACTTATCAATATTTGGGCAGCAATCGTTAAAAACAGGAAAAAATTGCAGGACAAACAGATAAAAGAAGGTTAAGAGACAGACGTAGAAAAAATGAAAGAATGATTTTTTTTTCCACAATTTTTATTTGATAAAAGCATTACTTTTTATTATGGTCTTTAGTGCTTGGTATATAAATTCTGATGTGGAATCGAGAGATACTTAGCAGAATAGTTATACAAGACTTTTTATTGTAAAAACGTCTTTAAACATGGAGTAATTATATCGGTTTTTTAAAGTTTTAACGTTATTCTGTTGTCGGAATTACAGGTTAATTAGTTATCATTATTTTATTTGACATTAATATTTATAAGCACAATGAAAAGGTTTGAAAGATTGACTGATTGTTCGATTATTGTTGATAGACAGGTTGGGATATTAAGAATTTTTATTACAATGCGAATGTTTCTATCAGTTCCGCCAAGAACTTTTATTACAGAATTAAAAAGAGAAATTCTCTTCGGTATAAATTATGTTAAATAAGCATAGCGGAAGGATTGGGCGTATTCCGGTAATTGGCCGACTACTTTCTATGTTAAAATTGAAACGGCTTATAGAATTATGAACGAGGAAACACACAATTTTTTTTTTTTTTGCATAAATTATCGCGTTAAGTCAACCTATGATAATTGAATAAAAATAGTTTTTGTATTAATATAAGATACGAAGATTTTAGTTTTATTTTTAGATAAGATTTTATATAATGAAATTTTAAAAAATATTATTTTATATTTTGTCAATTTTATTCGTTTTTGTTTCGCTAGCTGAAGTTAAATGTAGGGGAAAAATAAATTATTATATCCTGTTTATGTATTATTTTATATTTTTTAAAGAATTTTAATTAGTTAATTTTACATTTATATTATTCAATAATCCAGGAAAGGATTTTAATAAAAATTTTGTTAAAACAAAATTTATTTTACGTCAAGGAAAGTGATAATAGCACTAATTTCAAGGAAAAATATTATATACGTGCTAGGCATTTAAAATATATTTTCGATAGTATCTTCGAATGAAACTTAATTAATAATTCAGATATTAAGCAGTATTTAAACTGACTTTTTAACGTCTTAAAGTCCAAAGAAAAAAATAAAGAGAAAATAGAAATAGACAACTTTAGTTACATTTAGAAGAAGATAAAAGACGTGATTTAAACTTGTACATTTTGTATTTCCTGTTAGAAGTTGGTAGTTGTGATTGACACTCCCCTCATTTGTTGACAGCTTTGACTTGGTGGTTAAAAATAGAAAATCCCGTTTCCCACGTCTAAAATTTGCAACATTACTAGCGAATTGTATGGCCTAAAAACGTTAAATTTCTTTTTACAAGAATTGTTTTATACTCTTGTCTTAAGCTCTTATTAACAAATTTATATGCCCATTTATATACGTAGCAGTCGAGACATTTATTTAAATGAAAGACTCGGATCAGACAAAATGGATGATTAAACTTAATAAAAAATGACAATTATGACTCGATGATTTCATCAGAAATAATTAATAATTTAATAAAATAATTTTTTTCTGATTTGATGATGATTATATACTAAATGAAAGAAATTATAAATCATTTTCTAGATGTGCGCAAAATTACTTATTTACTTTAAAACAACGAATTTAACTAAAATTTACAGGAAGAATATTAAGTATATTTTGATTGCATGTCTGAATAAATAAAATTTATTTCTAAATGGTTTATGAATTATAGATTTTTCTATTTCTATTACTGTTAAATTTTATAAATGTTAGAGACATATCAAACAACGAAGAGTCTAGATACGTTTCTTGTTATAATTTCTAGAAAAAAGTCTTTAAAATTTTAATGTTACAAGACACGTAAAACATTATTTAAGTAATAAAACAATACACTATAAATTTATTTAAATTTTAATTTAAATGCTCTATATCACAGAGGTTTTTAAAGTAATTTATGCAAGCAGATTTATAAAACTTTATAATAATATATATATATATAAGTTTCCGCTTCATCTAGCATTATTTATAAATTTATTTATAAAATATTAAACAGGTTATAATTTTCTTAAGCGCTCCTCGATACGCACTTCTTGTTAATGAATAAAACTTTAATAATCAACGACAGAGTGAAGTATTTCGTTTAAGTAGTAATTCGAGTTAATAAAATTATATATAAAAAGAAACAAGTTTCTAGAAAAATTGATGATACTAGAGATTCCCATTGCTACCGATAACATGACACAATACTAAGAATAGCAATGAATTTTCTAAAGTTTTCGAAAATATATAAGGAGAAGAAGTAAGCTAGACACGACACAAATTTAGTTTTTGCAAAGAATGTTTCTTTAAACGCAAACCTACTTAAAATTTAAGGCGCAAATACTGTTGGGAGTCACGCTTCTATCATTTGTAATAATTCGTGGAATTTAATACGATTAGACACACGAAAAAGGACTGCTCCACATAAATGTTTGATGTTAAACTAGATCAAATTCTTATGAACTGTTAAATAATATATACTAAGCATTAGCTAAACTTCTCGAATCCTGAAACTTCTTGATATCGCAGATACGATATCAGTGTTAAATAGTACTATAAACTTTTATTAATATAGATTTTATTGTATATAAATTTATATTTTTACTCTTTATGAAGATAAGTTAAAAAATGTATTCTTCTTTAAAGAAATTTTGCTCGACATTTTATAAGCGAGAATTATTAGTAATTACATCTATACAATTTACTTAATGATTTTCTTATCTAAAGACGAGTCGATTTTCGAATTAAAACATTCACGTTGTTATAATATTTTATAAATTTTATGCTTTAGTGATTGAATTTTTAATACAGAATAGCAATCTATGAATATTGAATTAATTTTCAAGTCAATATTTAATTCATTCAAAATTAATTTTACTTCGTTTGTTTTATCAATTTATAAACACTTTGGTTTGTATAAAGACTTATTAATGAAATTTCTGAAGACTTAATGGAAAAAAAATTTTGACTTTAAAAATCGAAGGTAGGTAGTCCTGTATAGTTCGAAAGAGAAGAACAGAATCAATTTTTATAAGAGTGTCGGAAGTAAAAATATCCGATCAATGTAGTAGTGTTGTGTTTGCCATAGATATGGTAGACGTTAAGCTTTAACCCCGACCACAATGGAATTTATCCAAAGTGATGTGTCGAATTCAATTCCCAAGGGGTCGATTAACTTTTTTGTTGGAGTTTTTGGTGATTTTTCTATCGTGTCATACGCCCGGAGCCATTATATAAAAGTTTCTTTCTTGTTAATAATTGTTACTCTGATAAATTGTAACGGTGTTTGTCATTAGATAATTTATATTCCATTTCATCTAAACAGATGTATAGGGTCAACAAGGAGCGTGCGTGAGTAAGGGTTTACGCATGACTAATTAATTTAACAGTAAAAGCTTTATAATAATGTATTTAAGATTTAAATTAAGAACAAATCAATTTATTTCAGAGATTAATCATACTTCCGAATCATTACATTTTGACTTTAACAATTTATTTATTTACAATTTAATGTAATATATATAAAGAAGAAAAATTTTGTTTGTCTGTTTATCTGTTCTTTATGCTTTTGGAGACTGCACTGATACACGCAACCAAACTTTCCAAAAACCAACCTTTTACCCAGGAGAAGGTCGACGATTATTTTTGTCCGTAAAAAAGATCGGTTGTGAGTTTACAACAGGGCAGCCTATGTATCTGAGGGCAATGAAATTGAAGCAATCTGTAATATTAGGACACTACCGAACGTCACACTGTGAGCAAGTATAGAATTTTGAGGGTTATTTTACATTATTAAACACGAAATTTTATCTAATCATATGATAAGATTATATGATTGAATAAAATTTCATGTTTAATAATGTAAAATAACCCTCAAAATTCTATACTTGCTCACAGTGTGACGTTCCGTAGTGTCCTAATATTACAGATTGCTTCAATTTCATTGCTCTCAGATACATAGACTGCCCTGTTGTAAACTCACAACTGTTGTAAACTCATTATTAAACATAAAATTTTATCCAATCACAGAATCTTCGTTATATTCTCCGGGCTAGTGGCGAATTGCCTACTAGGCATGTGCTTTACGTGCCTAGGGGCTCAGGGTCTCTTGGGCCTCGAAATTGGAAAAAGTAAAGAAATTTTACTGTTCAAATCGTGTATCATAATATTATAAATAATTCTCTAATACAATTAAGCGTTATTAATTTATGATGTCAGAAAATTATGTAGAGGGGCACCATCTTCTGTGCCTAGGGGCCTGAAAGTTTTAATCCGTTACGAATTTAGGTACTTTGATTAGTTTTTAGTATTACTTTGCTTAAAAATAAAAAAAAAAAGCTTAAATCTACCACAAGAAATTCTGACTTCTGTTCGTTTCACACATGGCAAAATTAAAGTAATACACATATATGTTAAGCGAAAACGTACTTTAAGTCTCATAATGTTGACTTCATACAAAATTCCTCAATATTCAAATTAAGACGGAATATTTTTTCACATTTTCCCTCAGTACGTTCAATTTATTACATATTATAATACGGGTAATTTAGGCTACTTTAAACTAATTTGTCTCAATTAATATTAATATGACAACTGATGTCGATTTAAATATTGAAATGACACGAAACAAATTCTACAAATATATAGGCCTATATATTTGTACGCCCGTCTCTCTCTCTATATATAGGTATTATTTGTCGTTTTTGTTGCTCCTTTGTCACTCAACGTCCATTAAAATACTGTGTACAATACATACAAAATACTTTAGAGATTAACTGTGATGTCATAAAGTACTTTATTATTTCTTGACTATAAATAGCAGTTTCTTTAATTTAAGACTTAATATAAGGCATTACATTTATTGATAAATGTGTATTGTGCTGAGTTTCTCGTTATGTAATATCTATTTTAAGATTCCGACCCAAATCTTCAAACTGTTTTTCTGAATTCTTTTTACATACTATGGTATATTTTTCATTTTAGGCATTAATTTTTCATTACGATTGCCACCCGATGGACGTTTAGAGAAGTTAAAAATAAAATTAAATCGAGTACCTATTCACAATTCATGTCGAGTCGGAAGATATTTCAATATTTGATAATAAAACTTCTTTTATAATACATTTTATATCTTCCCACCTGGGCATTTAAAATTCAGTAGCAGATGTCATATATATATATATATATATTTTTTTTTTCTGAGAAGTTATCCATACTGCTGAGGTAGACAATATCTATTGTTTTCCATTTTTAGTAACGGGACTGATGCGTAAAGTCAGCACATGAGAAGAATCTGGAAGTAATAAAATTCCGAGTTTGTGGGCATCATGCTATGACAAGATGATATTTCTTCCAGAAGGGAATTATTGCTACTTAAAAAGCATTAGGTGTTATTTTTTATTGTTTGTTATTTAGATAAAACTTTTATGAAGAAAGAACTGGATTATATGTCAACAATATTATATTAATGGTATCAAAATTGATTGTTTGGCACCGCTTAACTTTGGAGGGGAATAGAATTTTCAAGCCGTTGAGCTTGCTTAATTATAATCGTTCACTTTTAATGGTGTTTGTCTAATGATTTTGCCCCGTATCCGGGAGATTGGAATAGTTGAATTGATTTCGTGAGTTCTTCGATAAATTAAAACATTTCAATAATTTTCTTTTTATTTTTTAAAGTGTATTTGAAGGGTTCCTTGTCTTTCTAGTAAAAAAGGAAAGGAATTTAGCTGTTTTCCATTTTTTCTGGTGTACGAAAAACTTGCATTTCTTTTGAAAACATGTACAATTGAAAATCCGTTATCTGTTCGAAACTGTCTAAGAAAACAATGCAGAAATTCTTCTAAAAACAATTTCGTTTTTGTTTTAAAATTCTGGATGCAGAAACTAAAGAAAATTTTAAGAAAATTCATTGATTTAAAAATACCTTCTTACTTAAATATTTATCACTACACATTTTAGAGAATTTTTTAATTGATTAATGGCTTACTTTTTTAGAAATATTTTGTAGTTGAGCTGAATATTTGGCATTCCAGTATGGATGCCACATAGTGATTAAGCAGTGCATCTGTACTAGGAGAATAACGTATTTAACTGTTAAATATAGAATCCTGTTAATATTCTATAATAAGATTTCATTTAGTTTTTTTCTCATTTAAATAAAAAACTATAAAATTAAAAAGTTTGAATTTTAATACTTTAAAAAACAAAATAAGCATATTTAAATAGAAATATTTATGATTTATTTTTATAAATGTTATGCATTACTAATCATTCTGTTTGTTATATAAAAGAATTTATTATATCTTTAAGTTTATTTGACTTATTAACCATTATAATTAAGTAGACCTATACCAAGTGTTTTTTTATTTGTAAGCAGAAATAATTGTATTTTAAATAAATAATTGACGCATACCCTATCGAAATGTTCATATCTTTTAAAATTATATTGTAACTACTGTACTTACAAAACTTTGGTGTATGAAAAATTAAAAACTGACAAGTAAAACCCAGACATTTTAAAATGACATAATTAATATTTATTTTAGAAGGAAATAACTTCAAATATTAAGATAAAAAAATAACTAAAATGATTAATAATTTATGATTCACTTCATTATTTATTTTTAGATATCGAAAGTAAAAGTATTTTCGAAATTTATTTCTTATTAAATAGATAAACGTCTCACTTTTTATGATAAAATAAATATTTCACTTACAATTGTTAATTCAATTTTCATCTGTGTTTTTCCGTTAGTCTCTGAATATATTAATAAATTAAATATTTATATTGTGGCATATTTATAAGAAGCTGGACACTCAACTGTAAAGAAGCTTAATAAGGCTTACAGTTATTTAAATACTCAATTTTAGTTAAATTTTTAATGCTATTCATAAGTTTTAAGTGTTGATAGAATATGTTTTAAAATAAGTTTACATGTTTTTAAAGTACACCATTTGAACGAAACTTATATTATCTTCGTTTAATCAGATTGCTTGGGTAGTTTTTCCTCATTGTTCTACTGAATATTCCAAGAGCTATTTTTTGAGCGTGGCATCGTTAGGAGTTAGGGAATTGTTTATTTAAACAAAACTGCTTGTACAATTTATTGTAATGCTTAAACTCTAAATTGCTTCTTTTATATTTGTATGCTAATTAATTTTTCATGTTATACAATTACCAATACGTTGTACTAATAAATGTTATCTTAGAGGCATTTAAATTCTTCACTGCAATTCATCCTTAAAGTAGGTAAAGCCAGCTTTACAGGGGAAATAATGAAAGTAATTCTACGCCTCTCTAGAGAATCTTCCAATACGAAGATCATTAAATAATTGCTGAAATATTTTAGGAAGCGCATATTTATCTGTGGAGTGAAAATTTAATTTATTTTCTATGTGAAATTTATTTTTTTTACATTATTTAACTTTTGATAAAATTTTTTGAATTTATTAAAAGTTAGAAAAAAATTTTAAAGTACTTCACAGAAGTTCTCATTGTTGATGAAGAAAAATATAAATGCACTTTTCTAATTTTGTCAAAGACGACTGAATCCATTAAATGGATAGAGATGGTTAAATGAAAACCTACCTTCCAGTCATTAAAATTTATTAGATTTCTCCTTTGCTTCCACCAAAGAGGCGAGCCTTGTTTTTTAGAACGAAAAGTATTTTTCATTGCTAGACTACCATTGTTGATGAAATGTTTATTCTCCGCGAATGGAATTTTTTCCGATTTATTACTAACTTAAATTTCCACGTTAGAATGCGTGAAACTCGTTTAATAGACCTTAAAATGAATCTATTATTATATAGTTAATCCACAAATATGATCCGTTATTATATATTTTACAAGAAAGTACACGTTTGCGATATACGCCAGAGAACCTATAACTACCAGCGTACGTTAATGCGCTGTAAAAAATTGCCACAAACTAATGGAGATACTTGAATTAAAGAATACAGAACTATACCGTTAGAAGTATGCTATTATATATTTTAACATATCGTGAATAGTAATATAATGACAGCACTTACTACAAATTGCGAATTTTCATTTCATGTATTGATTGACATATGAGAAAATAACGAAGACGATTAAGCGAATTTTTAAAACTTAATATCTCGTATAATCAGAAATATTTCGAGATTATTTTAGTTGAAAAATTTTGTAGAATAATGGAATGAGATATTTATTTTTGAGAATATTTTGTCGTTGGTCGGTAATGTTGGAAATCGGCATAAATAGCAACTACAAATGATCGTCAAGTGTCGTTAGGCCTGTGTTGATCTCTCCATTTTCTCTCTTCAGAAGTATATAGAAAAACCTATTAAACTTGAATTAGGTCAGGTTAGACGGTTTCCGTAGTCGATAAACTAATTTTCGCTTTGATATTATTAGAACAATTATATTAAATTGTTCTTTTATTAAAGTAATAGTTATAAATACAATATACGTATTAATATTTATTCAAAAATTAATAAATAGTTGTATGTAATTTTATGAATTTTCGAAAATATTGTCTTGTTTTGAATGCCTTTATAACACTTGAAAAAGTATTGCAGTAGAGCATAACTTAGCTTAACGTTAATGCAGATTTATATTATAAAATAGGACGTATTGAATATTTAGGAAGTAACGTACTTACAAATTTGAAGAGTTTTATATTATTACGTACCTATCACACGCTTTATTAAAGTAATAAAATAATTAATTTGAATGCAAATGGAGCCTGACCGTTTTCAATAAGGCTTCATCCAAAGATCTAGAATGTTTTTCCTGGACGGCGAAACAACAGGATGACACATATCACGTGCAGCGTCACGGACCGATTGCCGGCGACATTTACGGATTGATAGATATGGGAAGGGTTATTGGCACGAGACGGCGGTTGCCTAGACAACAAGTGATGACGGAGGACGTTGCTTAGCAACGTAGATGGATATTCGTCGCTGCAATTGATCGAAACTGTTTCGCTATAAATGCGAAAGGGGTGTGTTCGCTCTTCTTCGTAATACATTTTGCACTTATAAATGTGTGTATATAAATTTTGTTTATAACATCTGGAATATGTTTATTAAACTAGATACGTTCCACAATTTTCGTGCGTGATCGGGTTTATTCGCAGGTTGGAGATGTTAACAAATTGTATCGAGTTCCGTTTCTGCTTTTAAAATATTGATGAGTCCAGTTTTATGATACCTTTTTATATACGGATATAAGGATTGAGTAATGAATTTGAAAATACTTCGATCGATTTTTATTTCAATATTTTGTTTTCACGTTTCTAATAATTTTTCTATTTTTTTAGGTTATATCTTTTGGGGTGTCATTTAAAAATATATTTTAATATTTAATCGTAATTATTTTTGTAACATAAAAGTTATTCAAATATTTTGATAATAATTATTTTTAAGAAACACTAGGAAGTTAATTCGAATAACAAACTTTTTATTTTAATTGTGACAGTAATTTCTTAATTTATGAATTTAATTAATGGGCGCATTTTTAAATTAATAACTATTTATGAAATAATTTAAATCCTATTCAATTAAGGAATATAATTGAGAAAGTTTATTAGAAAGAAAGAAGTTGCGCATCGATGCTTTAAACAAACCGAGCGTGATATTGAGTCGAAAGAAAAAAAAAACACTAGTTGAATTCTTTGACGAGGAGGAAGCCTCTGTTATAAGGCGTCAAATTCGGCCTTGAAAAAACACTTTTTTAGACTGTGTAAATGACCCTTCGAAAATTTGTTTCTTTAACCTGTTAGTGAATAACAGTCGTTTTAAGACTCTAAATGATTGATTCTTTCTGGTAATAATTTGGAAGAAATTAGGGGGAACAGAAGAAGATAAAAACTGTAATTATAGTTTTTATCTTTTTTTGTTCCTCCTAATTTCTTATTTTGTAAAATCTAAACTCGTACAATGAATTTATCTTCTAAATTAGCTGTTTATTAATACATTTTTCCTCTTTTCGATAGATTAACACACATTTTTCAATGTATTTATTTTATTGAACCTTTAATGCTTTTTTCAAATAAGACAGAAAAAGAAAATAAAAGTTCCCGCGGTTACGATAAATACTGTTTATCTGAAAATAAATTACTTGCGTGAAATATGTGATTCGTTCGATCTTTTCTGGCAGCTTCTATTGTTAAATATGTTACGAAAATTGAAAGATGTTATTTATTTGAACCAGACAATCGTTATGGACCAGACCGGCCCAAGCCAACCCCAAAGTCAGGTGGAAAAAGAAAGTGCACCGGACAAGATGGCTCGGGTCGGCCCAGCTACTGCCTTAAAAGAAGTTGTGAACGGAGATGGTAACAGGCACCTACTCAGGGAAGAGGTCGACGAAGACGCAATACCCACCGAAGTCCAAAGGCTAAATGGGACGTCACACGAAGAAACCGATTTCCATTCTTCTGTCACAACTCTTCCGGATCGACCGGACGATGACGTGACTGTGATATCTAGAAACGAAGTGGATCGACACGTTCTAGACGGAAGTCGAGAGTATACCGTTGGTGCTGACGAAGGTGTTCCTACATTAGACAGTTTAACATTAGATAATTTAGAATTAGATATGGATTTATCCCAAACTGTTTCCTCTACGACACATCCGGTAGAGGTTGCCTTAGATGCAAGTGATACGATTAGTGCTCAGGGAGAAGTTTGTGCTTTACATAAAGTTGAGATCCAAGCACAACCGTCAGATGCTCAAAAAGATATTCAACTAGTAGAAAAAGATGCCAAAGAAACAGAAACTTTAGAGCCAGAATCCGCACCGACGGAAACAAAGTCTTTACAAAGTACGATCGACGATCAACAAAGCAAAATATCCGAAAAAGAAGAGGTTTCGTTGGTAAAAGAAACCGATAGGAAAGAGATGGAAGAAGAAGAAATTTCATCTGACGACAGGCGGAAAGTAGATGAATTGGATGATAAAGTTACTGATGTACATATTCCAAAGGAAGAAGAAAAGGATTCATTAAAAGCGACTGAACAAATAAAAGATGTAGTCGAATCAGAAGTTAGTGAAGAGGTCAGAGAATACGAATCCGCCGTAACGCCAACGATAGAAGATGTTAATGGACTCCAAGAAGAAGACGAAATTGTTGCACCTGACCAAGTAATTTTAATTGAGAAAAAAGAAATTCAATTAGAACAAAAAGTAGATGAAACTCATATCAGTGATGTAGAAGTGAGTAAAGAAGTTTCAAAAGATGAAATGAAAGCAGAACCTACGAGTGTGGAAGAAACAAAAGAAACAGAAGACACTCAGTTTTGTAAAGATAAAATCGCTGAAGAAAAAAGCGAAAGTGATTCATTTAAAAAGGAAACTTCTTTACAAATTGAGAAAGAGATTAAACAAGAAACAGATGAGGATATTTTAACGACTAAAGAAGTCGAAACGGAATCGATTACGGCTGAAACTGAAAAAGAATCAATTGAAATTGAAAAAAAAATTGAGAAGAAAGAAGAAATTTCTTTTGAAAAGCAATTACATGATTATCAAAAACTCGAAAGCGATTTGGATTCAGAAATACAAATTAAAACGCAGTCGATAAAAGATGAAAATGAGAGTGAAATTTTGGAAGAAAAACCGTCTGCTGAAAGGGAGGAAGAAAAAAAAATTGAAGAACAGGTTTCAAAAGAAGACTCTTTACTTGGAGAAGATCTCGAAGGGAAAAAAGAACAAGTAACATCAGAAACCATTGAAAAAGAAATATCTGTTGATACTAAGAGAGATGAAACGTCTTTAATGGAAAAAGAAAAAGTTGATCAGAAAGAAGAAATAGATAAAGAAAAGGAAATAGAAGGGGAAACAATTACGAACGATACAGATATAGTGAAGGATTTTGACAAAATGGAGGATGAACATGAAACTAAAATCAAAGAACAGGAAGACCTAAGCCAGATGAAATCCGAAGAGGAAAAGGAACTGAATAAACAGGATGATGCTGATGAATTAAACATGCAAGAACAAGTAATTGAAGAAATTATAGAAGAGGTTTCAAAGGGAGATATTATTAGTGAAATCGAAGATAAAAGTGAAAGTTTAATAAAAATAGAGGAAAGCGAAAAAGAAACAAAGAATAAAGAGGACGAAGTAGTTTTCGAAACACTTTCGTCTGCGCTTGACATAAGTGAAGAAACAAAGGAAACGATTGCAGATTTACCTATTCATGACAAGGAAGATATAAAGACAGAAGAAAAAGAGAAAGGTGTTGAACTGAAAGAAGAAAAGGCCGTAGAAATTGAAAAGGAGGAAGCCAGTGAAGAAAAATCTGATAAATCAGTAGAAAAAGTAGAAGAAATACAGGAACAAATAGACGACTTAAAAGATGAAAGTAAAGATAAAGCTATTTTTCATGAAGAAGCAGCAAAAGACAAGGACGAAGTTTTAATAGAAGAGAGTAAGGAAATTCCTCAAGAACAAAATGAAGTAATAAAGGAGGATGTAGATGAAAAAATAATGAAAAATAAGGAAGATGAAGAAATATTCTCTAAACAATTGGATGAAAAAACTCATGAATTAGAAAAAGCTGAATCAGAAGCAAAAGATACTTCTGTTGATCAACCCGAAAAGACAGAAGAAAAGATTTGTGATGATCATCGTGAAGATGTTGATGAAATGTTGGATATAGAGAAGGAACAACAGAGAGAGATCGCGAAAGAAGAAAGTAAAGAAAAAGAGATTCTTGTGGAAGAGGAATTAAAAGAAGGGACTGTAGAGAAGATGGAAGAAACAAAAGATGAAATAAGTGAAAAAGAAATTTCTGGAATTTTCGAAGAAAAGGAAAAAACTGAAAAAGATATTGCAGGAAGAGAGACAGAAGTTGCAGAAGAAGAGAAAATGGAAGACTTTAGTATGGAAAGGACAGTAGAGGAAACAAGTAAAGAAGTGAAAGAAGTTTTCAAGGACATTGTTACAGAAGAACAACCCGTAAAAGAAGAAGATACTGTTAAAGCGAGAGAGATAAATGAAAGTGAATCTAAGGGGGATGAAAAAGATGTAGTTTGTAAACCTGCAGAGGAAGAATCTGATATAGATAGGAAAAAAGATGATGCATTGACACTAGAGAAAGATATTGCTGAAAAAGAAATTATAGAAGATAAAGTAATAGAGAAGGAAGCAAATATTATGGAAGAGGAAAAGGATTCAACGAAAGAAAAGGAAATAGACGAAGAAGAAAAAATCACGAAAACATTGGAGGAAACCGCAGAAGAAAAAGTAATTGAAAAAGAAGACGAATTAGTGAAAGAGGAAGCAGTTGTAAAGGAGAAGGAAGAAATAGAAGAGGAAGCAGTTGTAGAAGAAGAGAAAGAAATAGAAGAGGAAGCAGTTGTAGAGGAAAAGAAAGAAATGGTAGAAGAGGAAGCAGTTGTGGAGAAAGAAAAAGAATTAGTAGAAGAGGAAGTGGTTGTAGAGGAAGAGAAAGAAATAGTAGAAGGAGCAGTTGTGGAGGAAGAGAAAGTAATAGTAGAAGAGGAACCGGTTGTAGAGGAAGAGAAAGAAACAGTAGAAGAGAAAGAAGTTGTGGAGGAAGACAAAGAAATAATAGAAGAAAAAGCGGTTGTGGAAGAAGCGAAAGAAGGCGAAGAAGTTATAGTAGCTACAGGACAGATTGAATCCGAAGAAGAAAAAGTTATGAAAGAAGAGAAAGAAGCCGAAGAGGAAGAAGGAAAAATTATTAAGGAAGAAGCAGAAACAGAAGAGGGAACAGAAATGAAGGATGAAAAGGAAATTGCAGAGAAAATAGAAACGGAAAAAGAAATTACGAAAGAAGAAGAATCTGAATTGGAGGAAGAGAAAAAAGATAACGTTGAGGAGGAAAAAGAAGTCGAATTTACGAAAGATGAAGAATCTTTGGTAACAGAAGAAGAAGAAAAAAGGGATGCCGAAAAAGACGAATCGGAAGAAGAAAAGCAAGAAATAATAGAAAAAGAACCGGTTAAGGAATATATAGCGGAAATTGAAGTTCCTAAGTTGGAAGAAAAAATAGAAGAAGTTCCGAAAGAAGAACAAAAAGAAGAGAAACAAGAAGCAGTTCCCAAACCTAAACGCCTCAAAGAGAAAAAAATTAAAAAAGACGATCTTCCAAAATCACCGTCCAAGCGGAGAGCTGGAAGAACTCCACCCAGAAGTTTATATAAAAAAGGTACTAAGAAGACGTTTATCATTATTCAGCATCTTTGGAATAAATAAAACATATTATCGCTTTCTTGCAACGACTAAAACAGTCAAATAACATCACTGTTTGATTTTGCTGTATTGCTGCAGTGTTAGCTTACATTACAACCAGATGTTATAATTATAGTAAAATGAAGAGGATTTATTATAAAAATCTGTTCGTTTGAATAGTTCACTTAACATAAGAAAAAGTCGTAAAGACAATAAAAATTAACTCTATTGAAAAATACTCAAACTAGAAGATCGGAAAGGGTCGGGATGCTGCATCGATTGATAATGTCAGGTCGTTGACTTTCTATCTGGTTTCGTTACCATGGTGATATGCGTGCTCATTTTTGTGACGTAGTCGGTAGACATTGATTCTTTCCTGAAGTGAAACATTTTCCGGCTTCACCTTTACGAAAATTTCGAAGGTGATTGATTAATTATTGTAAATAATTGTAATTTATACTTCAAATTATTTTTTAACTAAATTGAGTGGTTGCTATCTGGTTGCATTTAAGATACTGTTTCATACCATTTTCCTGGTTTTTTTAAATTCTATTTTAAATATTTAAAGTTAAAATAAAATAAAAAATTCGTTTGCTGTATAAAATTTTACTAATTGCTTTATTATTCGATATAGTTTCTTCGAAACCTTAATAGCGACTTTTAATTATTTAAGTGTTTTTTTGTATTATTAAAATGTTTCATAAAGAGTTGAAATTTACACATCGAAAAAGTTCTTTTGTTCGAAATATTTTGAAGAGTTTTTACATATTCTTTTGTTTCGATAATGCGAAAAATTGACTTTTCCATTAGATATAATGCTGTAGGCTATATTTTCCTTGCTTATAGTTATTAGAATTTTAAAGTTAGAATCGAATCGAAAATATTGCCTGGGGTTTCGATTTCGAAGTTACAATATTGATGATTTACTCGTATCCAAATTAGTGAAAAGCCGAAAAGAAATAGGCTATTTCGATACGCAGTGTTTCACAATTCAAATTGTTCTTTAATAATACATTATCTACCATTTGCTAGCAGCTCGAATGTCACTCTCTTCCTGTATTGAATAGTCAAGCTGCTTCATTTTGGTATTGAACAGGATAGTAAATATCTCTTATTGCATATAAAGATTATTTGAATAATTTATTATAAAGAATTTTGCGCATTTCAGATGGTGTTCCTACCGCCGAATCTGCCAGACAAGCCAGAGTAAGTTTATTTTACTTATTATTATAGTTTATATTAAAAATTTATATATATATATATTTTAGAGTTTTTTATATACTTCGAAATATATCAACTCTATATTTATATTAATATATTCTGTTAAATTTTTCTCAGACTCCGACGTCTCCTAAAAAGCCTCTCAGTTCAAAAACCACACCTTCACCAAAGAAGACACCGCCTGCTAGAAATGGAATGACGTCACCTGCTCGAACTCCAAGTTCTGAAGGAAAAAGTAAGATTATTTTCTACACACCGCCTAAAAATTAATTTAAAAGTATGGAATAGAGAAAAAATATTCTAATTTAACGTTATATTGTCTCCACGTTAGTCCACAATAAGCAAATTATTCGCATATATACTTTATATACAATAATTTCAGACTGAAGAGTAAATTTTTTAAATAGGCCTATTACATTAAATAATTGAATTAAATATTAAAAAATACGAGATCGCTTTTTTCAACTCCATTTATAATAGTGGTGGGAAATTGCGAAATAAATACTATCTTAATTCATAATGACTAATTAGAAGGTATTTTCGACTTTAACTATTTGGGTATCATATTTGCTATTCGGATACTTTAAATTGAACAAAATATTATTTATCTACCCCTAATGTATGC
Source organism: Centruroides vittatus (assembly GCF_030686945.1). Taxonomy (NCBI): domain Eukaryota; kingdom Metazoa; phylum Arthropoda; class Arachnida; order Scorpiones; family Buthidae; genus Centruroides; species Centruroides vittatus. The sequence goes on from NW_027122531.1 coordinate 523,241, forward strand.
GTATAAATGACCAAAATCCAGAGTTGCGTAGAGTTTTGCACAATAAATTTATATTTAAAAGTAAGTTTACAAAATACAATCGGACAGTAAGTCAGTGTGTGTGTTTGAGCATTAGTCGTCATCACAGTCAAAGCCTGGCTATAGGCCACTTGATAAGATTATCTTATTGTAATAATCTTCATGCGCCCATAAGATGTACAATACTCTATAAAATGTTGAGATATCGATAAGCTTTTTCCTATTAATAGGAACGTTTTCACAATATCTTGAGCCGAATGTCTGATCAGTCGGCAGTGTATCATTAAGTTTGTTAAGTAACGGAACTTGGGAGAATGAGGTGAGTTCACCATTGATAGAATGCTTGATTTTTGATCATCTTGAAATTTATCCAAGTACTTTCTCAAACATTTAAAAGTATGTTGTACGCTTTTTGTCTATAATAAAATTGAGTAATATAACGTTTCCCGTTAGCATTTTTTTGACACCAGTGTCCAGCTGTGCCTAATTGACCCCAGTGGAATTTTATACGACCTTTTTAGCCTTCTTATTGCCGAATGTAAGTGATTAAACTCGGAAAATTCTGACACCAAGTAGATTACGCTTGTTACTCGAGTTTTTGAGCGTTTTTGTGGATGAGAATAACGCGATCTCGTATGTGTGACTTGGGTTAAGAGAATGGAATAGGAAATGACGAGATTTAGTTGGAAGGAGTAACTCAGCACAATTAACTACACTTTAACATTTATTAGTCGGCACGAAAGTTTTTACAGTACATTATACAGCTATGTGAGACACAATGTTCAGGTTTATGCGTGTTATCAGAGAGAGAGTTCACAAATTTCGGTACCTTACGAGTCTGAACTAGAAATCCTACGTTGAGGAGTACCGGAATTTAGACCTTGACGTCGGCTAACAGTTCTGAAGAGTAGTAGCACTCAAGCAAAAGAATGACGAGAAATCTGAAGTTACGAACGAAACTGCAGATGGTAATAACACATAGGCATAGATCTTAAAAGGATAAAGAACGGCGACTGACGACTGACCAAAATCGGCAGTTCTTTGTCATATGCAAAAGTACAAATTCCCTAGAGATGATTAAAAGTCGAAGGGTGTCATAACGTGTGACTATCGACTCTGAGAAAGTGTAAGTTGACACACTCTCAGGTCAGAAAGTTGACATATATTGCTTCTGATGAGGTCATCATCAGGTTGTTTTCCTTTAACTCGTTCGATTCTCACACTAATAAGTATAAGCAATTGTAACAGCAATGTAAATATGCTTGTATAGTTCCTTATTACTATTTGCAAGTATTTTCTATTGTATGTGATTCTGATTCTTGCAGTTAACGTCTTCCAGTCCTTTCACTTTCTCATTTTTCCGTACATTTCATCTTCACACAACTCCTCGTGTCTTTGTTTACTTGATTTTAAGTATAACTTTCTTTCTCGTCCAAACTGGTGATTCTTGATGTTGAAAGCTCAAAAAGAGTAAAACACGGACTGGAGTTAGCAAAATGTAGAGAAGACAGTTCGCTAACATGCAATGAAAGCTGTAAAAGAAGACACGTAACATCTGAAACCTTAACCCGTTTTTGCACCAAAGGAATTAAGTACTAGATAGGCCGATTTCACACTATGGATAGGTTTAACGATGACGTCAAGACTTAAGGTACTTGGATGTGAGGATGAAACTAAGACTAACTCGTAAATGGAAGATTCCAGCAGTGAGCACATTTTCTTGAAAGAATGTCGAAAAGTTAGGTTATATTTCATCTCGATTTATCGATAAATTATCGGTTGAAGATGAAGTTATTTAAAAAAACTTTAAATCAGTAATTTGAATGTCTGTTTATGTGGTTTTCCAAGATGTGTATAGAGAAATGAATCTATTAGCGCATGCGATCTAAGATAAAATGGCCAAATATTTATAATTATTTAATAAATTATTCTTTCATGTGTAATGAATGAAAAAGAAGTTGAAAAATATCTGAAAGCCTACAATTACTTTTAATCAGCTTTTTATGTAGATATTAAATTTCATTTCCCTAAAAATTAAAAAATAACACAATTAATAACAAAATTTTCTTATGCATAGTGCTGCAATTATTTTTGATTTATCTTTGCATTAAATGTAAAGTCTACCAAAACAAACAATTTTTTATCTCAGAAGATAAATTCACAATACTATATAAAATTTTAATAAATTAAACTATGTATATATACACATACATACATACATATAATTTTTACTATATTTCACTTACATCGTTTAAGGGAAAATAGTGTACGAATTTACGAAAAAGTTTGAGACCTGTTGTAGGCAATAGTTGACAAGAATTTAAATTCGATTGCATAAGCAGGCTTTATGAGCCAAATATTTCATGAGTAATTTTGTAGAATAAGCAGAGACTATTCTAATAAATAAAGAAGAAAATATTGTACATTTTCAATGTAATAGGACATAGATTCTCCGGCAAAGGTTTATTTCCACATTAATTTCAATCAAATGACAAAGTGAAAGTACAGTAAATCCTTAATTGTTTTCCTTACAAGCAAATGTAGCAAAATAATTATTTCTAATAATAATGTCTAATAATAATTATTATTATCACTTAAATCGCCTGAAATAAGTTGTTATACGAATATGTATATTTTTTGGGCAAACGCTATGAACAATTTTAATTCTTTTTACAATGATTATTTATTTTGTCTAAAAACCTTTATGTCTGTACATGAGCGAGTATAAAAATTGAATACTTCATAATATACTATCGACACCAACAATAAACTAAAATAGTACGCTTGTGATTTACAAATAAAAATAGAAGTATATTATTAAAGTCGAGGAATTTTTAACGATGTTATGCTGTGGTAGGCCTAATGTGACGGTAGTCAAGAACTAAATATACTTTTCCCGTACTGTTTTGCGTATGGGGTGATTTGGATCAACTTTCATGGGGTGAATCATTAGGATTTATGAAAATTTATCTACAGAACTATGAACACGATAAAGACCACCTGTTATATTCTTTTTGTTTTCAATTGTCATTTTATACAGTAAACGCATTAGAACAGTTTTTTGATTTTTAAATTCACGAACAGAGTTAGTCTAATATTACGGATTTAGTACAGCTGGATTACATTGGGCTGGTCTCGAGCTATACACATTATGGACAAGGTCTAACCCAAACGGGAACAAGCCAGATAGTCAGTAGGGTTACTAGACACAGATCGGAAATCTTGGTTCTCCAGAACGCTAAACGGCCCAAAAAAATTCTAATTTACTATTTCGGAGATTTCTTAGAAAACCGAAGCGAAATTTTTAGGGATTAGTCCAGAAGAACTAAAATCCTAGAACCACTTAGTAACACAATGATGGTAACGAGCAGGTCTTATTTCATTTTTGTCTCTCTGCATTATGAGTATTAAGAAGACCTTTCAGCCATATCCATCGTGTAAAAAATGTTTCTGAATTATTCTATTTTAAACTATTTTAATGCAATTAGTTTGTGCTTAATGAGTTCGGTTATCACAATTGAAAAGCATGCGAACCATTTCACCCCATATGGAAATAGAAAATGATTTATTTCACCCTTACATTGAGTGAAAGGGATCGTTTGACAATATATTTTGAAATGTCAATATCATCGTTTCCAATAAACTTAGGTGTTTGAGAATTATGGTCTTTAAATAACTAAGGTATGATACTTTTTACGGTGCAATTAATTTAATTTCCTCTGTTATAGGTTTTTTTCTTTACAACAAATGATTTAGTTAAAGCTTATCCATTTCACTCTCATTTTGTTTTTACCCTTACATCCCGGGTACTTTAAGTCTTGATATCATCGTTAAACCTATTCATAACACACGATCCACACATCTTAAAGTAGCATAGGGAATATCTAGTTTTTCCATAAAACGTTAGATTTGCCTTCAAATGCTATGCAACGCCCAAAACTTGCTTTAAATCAAAATCTTCGTTTATTCCATTTTTGCAATATTGGATTAAATTATATAAAACCAATTTATTTACTTTCAATCATTTTTATTATTTGGTTTGTTATCCTTATCTGTCTAGTTACAATGTTAGATTAAATTGTTTTAGAACTTTGATAAAAATAATTTGATTTTCGATCAAAAAATTAGATCAAATTATTAGGATATTTGAAATTTTTACATAGACCGAAATATTTGAAATCTTTATATTTAGATTAAAATTTGATCTATTTTGAACATTTATATTTCTTTAATAAAGAACTTTATCTTTTCTGGAGTACAACACTAAATGACTTAGATAATTCGATTATGAAACGAACTTAACCTACTTAACGAATTATTTAAAGAAAAATGTTAGATCCCAAACTACAATATAACTTATTCAACTAAAGTAATAAGAAGAGGTTAATTATGTATTCAATAATTAGATTTTTTTCAATTGCTCAATGAAAATATGAATTTGTAAATTACTTTATAACCCTCATGTCAACGTCTTAATTGCGTAATGTTATATCTTTGTATCTGCATAATTATTTATTTTCTTTTTTAGAAATATTTAAATTTATTCAAATTACGCTAAACTGATTTAGAATTTACAATAATTTAGATAAATTGTGCTTACAAGAGAATGATTTTTGTCTTTTGTTTTTGCAAAATATGTAGAAAACAAAAGCTAATTAATATTAAAATAATCGATACATAGTGAAATGTTGTTGGTTTGTCCTTAATACTTTAATCTTTATTCTTAAACTGATCTGAACCAAAGTTTCCATGAGTATTACTTAAAACCTAGAATCGACTCTAAGCTATATAATACTCCAAAATATTGGGATTGTTAGCTTAGTATCCGACTTTTTGCTTTTAAAATGTAGCGCCATCTGTTGGCAAAACTGAATGTTGTATAAATAATTGAATTTTAACCAAGTTTGAAAATGCCGTAAAGTAAAGGAGCTTCAATTGCCCAAAAGAGTGTCGAAGCGAAAAGAAAAAGACCATTAAGAAATAGTGAAAGTATTGAAGATCGTAAAGCCCGTCTTGTATAAAAATGTTTGAGATTGTCTCAATTGAGGGTCATATCCAAGCACAACTTTCAGGAACTTGCACAACTAAGAAATCCATTTATTTCTGTTTGGAGGCAGATCAGGCAGTAATGTAATCGGTGAAGTTTTTAAACTCCTGGATCCAGCTTAATAACCATCTCGTAACCTAGAGCTAAAGGTTGGAATACCAGTAATGCTTTTTCTAAATTTGGACCCACCTAAGCTATTCAATGGGACGAGAATGATCGTAAAAAAATTGTTGCCGAATGTCACCGAGGAAAAAATATGAACAGGAAGTGAAGCGGGAGATAATATTTTAATTCAAGAATACTATTAATTTTCATTGATATGCCATTTCAATTTAAGCGGCTGCAATTTCCAGTCAAATTAGCCTTTGAGATGACTTAATGATTGTCCTTGCGCTTTGTTTATAAAGTGGTTGGTGTGAAATTGAATAGTTCATGCTTTTCTGAACGCCAGCTATGCTCTAGAGTCAAAAGTACTGAAAAATTATTTGTATATGCACCAGAGGGAAAAGCAAAAAATATTATTTATCAAAAAGCTCTACAATAGAAAATTAGATGTGAGATGCAAGATATGCAGAGAACAATAGAAAGTGCTATTTAATATTCGAATAGTAATAGAAATCACGAGACACACATATTTTAATAAATAAAAATAATAGTAATAATATTGCCTATTGTTTTCGATATGTCACCAATAGCAATATACAGGATAAAGTAAATATATTTAAAGAAAAATATGACCAAAGAATTAAAAGAAATGTATTTGAACACCAAAAAGTATAATAATTATTACTGTTATTTATTCCGTTTAGGACAAGTCAGGTAGAAGGAAAAGAAAAGAAAAACAGCTACAGTTAATATATTTCTTTACATACATAAAAAAACAATATCACATTTTAATACGTTTATTTACATTTAATATTTTGTTACATTCTTTTTAAATATGGTCTAAATTCAGCCTATATTTATTTAGTGCTATATAATTCCACAGATGTGTTCTTGAACGACGAATATTATTACTGTTATTCCTATGTTAGTATACAGATATTAATGATTGAATTTAGTGCTCTGAGATATTGCTCTTTCTAAGATATTCAGTGGAAACGGCACCGGACAGCATGGTATTTAGTACTTAGAGCTATTATTTAACAACTACACAATAAGACATCTTCAAACAATAATATGTTTATAACAAACAGATTTACTCTTGGAAATAACACTTTTCCACTTGACTGAATTCAACAAAGCCAGTATTCTTAGCAAATGTATATGGAAAAGAATATTGCCAAAATGCATTTTTCCTTTGTTAAAAACATATGAATATAAAGTAACGATTATTCCAAAACCTTGGCTATAGGCTACGGCCTATATAAAGTTATATAGTCGTAAGTTTCATCGCGTGCGGCCTATGCACAATGGTGACTAATATACCAATGATCTAAGTATCGGAATAAACGGACTAACGTATGAAGGATATAGTTTGTTAGACATTTTCAATCAGCAGTTACCAATGGCGCTTCAAAAATAGCCAGAATTTGTCAAATACTTGTAAAAAATAACCTAAAAGATTGCCACATTTTTGTTTTAAAATGTCTAATTGATGACGAGATAAAATTAAGTATTCGTATTTTAATCACATCATGTTTCTCTGTGATATACCGATAATAATAATTTTAAAGCCTTCTTGATATTTGGCAAAAATGACCAACAAAATTTTTTAATTACATGTCATTTCGACGTAATTAAATCTAATACATACTACAGTGAGGATTATATAGTGTAATCCTGGTGATGTTTCTTTCTCATTGGATTTTATTCTAGAGTCGTACGCTAAGTCTTTGGCTACAGGCGAGGCCATCGTTATTCAAGGCCTGCTTGTGAGTGTTATGACGTCACAGTACTGATCATTTCCTTAGCCGATCATTTATGTTAAATCGAATATTTTTTTTTCAAAAGAATTGTTTTTTAAATTAATTTATCGATGTAATATTTAAATGTTATAAATATATTAAATAATTTTTAAGTAAAAATAGTTTCATAAATAAAGAACAACACTGCATGATTAACTTTTAAATTTAATATATGAACTTTTTAAGCAAATAAATATATCAAAAGTCTTGCAAATCTTGCTAAGTTGTTTCAAAATTTTGAAACAACTTAACAGCATGGGTTACTTATGGTTGATGGGTTGATTATCATGTTCAACTAATTCTTTTCTTCTGCCATCACCAGTGTTTTTTTGGCAAGAGGCTTATGTGAAAGGTGAGCTGAACAATTTGGAAATATAGGATAGGCATCTAGGCATCTTCAGTTAGTTTTGGTTTTAATCTTGAAACTGACCCATCATCTCTTTTCACTTTATCTTCTTTGATGATAAATTTGTCATGAAAATGTTTAATACACACAACAATGTTTTTAGAAAGAGAAAAGTCATTACGTGGTATAGCTTTAATACACTTACTAATCATTTCTGGACTTCTGGGAAAAGAGAAAACTGTTGTGTACTTTGTAGATGAGTAATTGCTTTTACAGCTTGTCACACAACATTTTTGAGTGAATCTATTAAGTGAATACATATATGTAAATTCTTTTTAGTTATAATGTAAAATAATTAGTAACATATTCTTACCCATATCTACTGTAAACAATCCAATGTATTATTAACTTTTGTTACATAGTTTTTTCCCAATTTTAACCTAATTAAACTAATTTATTTATTTCACTTAGAATTATAAGAAATTATTAACATTTTAATAAATGGGGCAATTTAGATAACTTGTATAAATCATGGATTGTACGAATTGTCGAAGTCTTATACTGAATTGCCAACAAGAAAATCTTACCATTATTTATAATATCCAATATATAAATCAAACTGACTTTATCCACGAAAAAATATAATATATAACTAAAATGTCTTTTCTTTTAAAGTAGACTATATTTACGAATTAATTTTAAAATGTTTAAAAATGTCCTACATAATAATTAGTTATGTACTTAAAATACCCTTAATTTTCTCACTTTTATATAATTAATAATAATATGGTCTTACCTTTGATAAATTATATGAATATAAATATCTAAATAATATCCAATTTGATAAACTTATAAAATGAACTGGAAAGACAAGCTTCAATATATTCAACACCACGTTGTCCAGTAAGCTGTAAATGACCAGTAAGTAATGAATTTTTTTTAAACGGGTTACAAAGCAGGCCTTGAATAACTATGGCCTCGCTACAGGCCGCTGCCTGTATGAAAGTATATTATTCTATATAGTTTGGATAAACACGTTAAAATTAAATTATTGTATAATTTTTTAAGTAGGCCTATATATTCTTTATATCAGATTGAGTTAAACTTTGAGAGATATTTTCAATCTGTTCGTTTCGTTTCTTAAACTAGGTGATATCAACATACATGCAGTTAAAAGATATAACTAGATTATCCCATTGAAACACTATTGAAAATTATGTAACATTTATAAATATTTATTCGATTTTTAATTGCTTTCTTTAGCATTGAAAATGGAATAGTAGCATGTTATTGTCGTTAGTTAATTTCATTGCGGATATTTAAATAGTATCGAGACAACATCCAGTAGGAAAGATGTTTTATTTGGCTGCAATTTTCAAATTACAGAAATTATAAATTTCCACTGTCGTCCGTTTGTCCGTCTGTCGTTTGTGAATTTAGAGAATAGAGTTAGATAGATGAAAATCGAGACCAGATATGGAAAGCTTAGGAGCCCGAGGCCTGATTGACTATACGAATCATTTCGATAACATTTCGATAGAGTAATGTTTGAAGACTTTTACAAAATTAAGAAGAGAAAATAATTTATTTGGACTGATTTACTAAATTTCTTGTAAGTATATAAGAAAAAAGGAACTTAGGAGAAAAACCATTAATCACAAGATTTAATTTATTGATAACTTTATTTTTAATATTGTAACATTTTATATTAATTATAAATTGCTTCAATATTAATATTTTAAGAATTTACAATAATACGTGTACTTCATCTATCTTCTTAATAGCCTACAGAAGAGGGTTGAATTGACAGTGTCAAATTTGGCTACCGAAAACATCTAGAATTTCAATTAAAAGTTCAATATTGGCCTTTTCTATATCATCTGCACGAATTAGACTGGATAACAAAATGTTTGTGATTTTATCACAGGATAGTATTGAAGAATAACAGTATATTTTAGGCTGCATATTTAGGCTATTATAATGTTATAAAACTAAATTTCTGTAGTAACACATGGTCAGTTTACGTTATCTAAAATATAATATTCCACTTATATTTTGCTCAAGAATATTTTTAAGAGTTCAGCAATAGTCAGCTACTATATTCACATTCCATTTGTCCTGTAGCATTTTCCTCGTCCTGATGAAAGTCCAGTGTTCATTGTTGATGGTTACAAGGTAGTCAAGAAATAATTCCTAAAAAATAATTTTTTTTTTTTCAAAAACCCAATGATTAGTGTGAATTCTGAAAATTGTATTCTATTTCACGTTATTTTCTTACGTTATAATTTTTCAAAACGTTTTTTGTAAAGTTTTAGAAAGATTGTCTTGCATGAGTTTCAATTTAAGTCAACCGATTTTCAAATTGTTCATCATTAATTCCATTATTTGGAAACTCATAAATAACCTGCTTTGCTTTGAACATCATCCAGCCTAGAAATTTATTTTTGAAATGCATAAATACAATATCTGTTCGTTCCATTATCATCATAATAAAATTTTTCATTAGAAAAAGTTTGATGTGCTTTTCGGGTAGATACTTTTACAGGATTAACCAATTGCTGTCCATAATGATTTTCGTTTTAACCACTGCTTTTGTATATAGTATGTCTTTGATATCTTACAGAGAACAACAACAGAAAACGTCATTTGCCTAATCTGTAAGCCGTTTCTAAGTTTATCACTAAAAACCCTCTGCTAGAAAATCTATTTTATGAAAATGAACTAATTAATATAAAAATATAATATACAGCATGGTTATAATTAAACTGACGCTACTCAGAGGCCGCTAGGACCAGCTCATGATCGATGGCGGAAAAAGGTCGACGAAACTTGGTATATCTGCTAGTCATACTGCAGTAAATAAATTTCTGAGAAAAAAACGTTAGCTTGAATTCTCGCCAAAAGGCAAAATTACGACGCTTTAAGAACCAAAATCGTAAACAAGCGAAGCAAAACATTTCTTTTTTTTACACATTATTTTACACCACGTATGCGAACCATTTGCGTCGATTGTATGTTGGAAGCGTAATTATGGTGTAATCAATTGTCTCACAAAGCATTTCGGTCAGAACATTGACGATATGCTGGCTCACGCTTGCTTTCAGTCGAGACAGAGAATGCTAAAGCTCAGACCCGTTGTTTTCCACAGTAGTGTTTGCATAACATTACAATAGTTTACTTGTTATTGAAGCGCCATATTTTCGCCCTGTGCTCGAAAATTTGAACTAATTTTTGTTTCACAAAATCTATTGTCTCTGATGCGAATAACATATATGCCAAATTTCAACGACATAAATTCATTAGAACCTGCCTCAGCAGGCTCTGAGTAGGGTCCGATTTAATTATAACCGCCCTATATAAAGTATTGCCTTTGTATCTAGAGTATAAATTTTAATATTCCAATATTATTATTTATTTACTATATATAAAAATAGTGTTTAAAAATATATAAAAGTTCGAAGCGTTTATTAGATGTTTTCTTGTTTATTCAAAGCAAAATTCGTTTTTTATGGCATTCCATACAGAATTCCTGACTAGAAATTCTCTTTCCCGATATTATTTAACGTTTATGTTTAATGTCATAACAATGAAGTTGGAATTGCCTAATGTTATTTAAAGATAAAATATATTTCAATATGAAGATAACTGTTGAAGTATGCATCCTGTTTAATTTTTAGCATTTACTCATACAACATCATTTTGTAACATTAACATAATTTCACTAAAATTTATTCTACGTAAGATTTAATGTTCATCTTGATTTCGTTAATTATTTTTTCAATAGAAACTCCGAATATTTAGGAAGAGAATGTTTTAATGAATATTATTAGATATATCAATATTGATTATATGAATCTTAAAACGGAATTTTCCTGTTCTTATTGGCTTCAACTTAAAAGAATTGTAGATCTGTACATTCACTTCCGTCCGTCCGTCCGTCCGACTGCCATTCCTTAATCTCGAGAACGGAGTTAGAGAGATGAATGTCGAGACCAGATATGGAAATTGGGGCTTCCTGCCCCTAAGACTAACTATATAAGATTTTCCAATCCAAATCGGAAGTCACGTTATTTCAATTCAGATATTTTCCTCTGAAAGCAGTTAATAGATGACCTGCACGACTTTATCGTTAAACAAAATGTATGATGTGCAGGGGCAAGCCACTACTATTAATTTTAGGTAGAGGGGATATATTTTAAATTAAGTAAATTAAAAATATGATTAAAATCATAGCCCGGCATTGTGACGATGTCACAATAAATAATTGCCCGTTCTACACATAATTTACGGCAATAAAAGAAATTAATGCGTTTAAAATTAAAATAATGTACAAAATATTGGCTAGCGAATAAATTTTGTCAAAAATAAAACAGAAACAACAAGTTGTTTATTTATTATTGTTATTTCCAGAACTTCCACCGATTAAAGCTCCCGTTGGTCAAGCACCTAATCCTAACTTGAAGAACGTTAAATCTAAGATCGGTTCCTTAGATAACATCAAACATAAACCAGGAGGAGGCGAAAGAAAGGTGATTTTTAATTTGTTTTCTTTTAAAATTTTTATTCGTTTTTATTGTATATCTTACGTATCAATCTAAATTAATTCGAAGAAGTCAAATATTCAGGTGGCAAGTCAAAAATTAGAATGGCAAGCCAGTTCGAAAATAGGATCACTGGAAAAGGCCAGCCATAAGCCGGGAGGAGGCGATAAGAAGATTTTGGTTCAGAAACTCGATTTCAAAGATAAAGCCCAATCTAAGGTTGGATCACGCGATAACATCAAGCACCAACCTGGAGGAGGTACAATTAAGGTATTCAGGTTAAAATATTATTGCATGTTTTGCTAATTTTTTGTATTGCTTGTTATATTGTAATGATCACTAATGTTTATTTGCATGTTAGCATGAATCTGCTTAATTTCATTAAATGTTTTTTAATCTTCAGAAACAGCATGTGCAAGCCGAAAGTGGACAGGATAGAGTACGTATGATATGCTTAATTCACCATAATCGAAATTGTAAGCATCGCCAAAGATGCATGGTTTAAAACAACACACACTGATTTATTGGTTAACATTTCTCACATTTAAAATTTGAATTATCCAGTCCGAACTTGAAAAGTAGTCTGACGACTGATTGCTTAAACTTTAAAATTTAGTGTTTGATTGTAATGTTTTTTCGCCATTTTGTAGATCGAAACACAAAAGACGGACTTCAAGCAACGTGCCGCTTCTAAAGTAGGATCTTTGGATAATATTAAGCATCAAGCTGGAGGTGGTAATGTTAAAATAAGATCTGACAAGCTAAATTTTAAAGAAAGAGCATCTTCCAAAATAGGCTCTCTTTCGGGGTCTGAGAAAGGAAGTACTCACGGCTCAGATTCGCAGGTATGCGTGTCAATTGTTTAATTTCTGAATGATATCAGTTTATTCTAAATTTACAATAAACTGATTAAACGTCGCTCTTATTAGTATGCATTAATTAAATTCACGTTCGCAAAATCGCTCACTATTTGATTTTATCTTTACAATAATCTTATCTTTGATGGGAAGTAACTTATTTAAGAAAAATATTTAAGGTGTAATATATTCGTACAATCGTTAATTCTTATAAATTTACGATAAAAACGTATTTTTTGCGTAATTTATGAAACTAGATTTTAATGTGTACAGATTTCTTCAGTTCTTTCGAAAAGTCCGAAAAAAGTTTGACTGTAGAAAACAATCATATTTATATAACGTCAGATCAATCAAATCTACCTAAAATTGCAAAATTAAATGTACATTGTTTGAATTAACAAAGGTTTTTCCAGGAAAACGGCGTAATAGTGGAATTACTCAAATTTCAAATAAAACTAATATTTTTCAGAGTCCCATCCCACCTTCATCTCCAACTCCGGGAGACGAGCCAGGAACTTCCATGCCACCCGTATCTGAGAATGGAGAAGAGAATGGGATTTCTCCAACCGAAGATAGACAACTGGATGGTGATGCATCACCCGAATCACCAGAAGCTCTCAAAGCCACTTCGGTTAGTCCGCAAGCCGCTCAATGCTGACAGAAAACACCAATTTCTCTGTAAAACCTACTTACTTCTTGTGTGTAATCTTTCTTAGAAGAAGAAACTAAATAAGTTTAAAAAAATTTAAAAATTATTGGGAAGATCATCCATCAATCGTAAACATAATCCAGGGAAAATTCATTAAAATTTACTTTCCCTGTATTAATTATTAAATATATTACCATATTATGATAATGCTATTTATCGGCTTTCGAACCCCCCAGACGACTCGCTGGATCTAAACATGTCAGCTTTCTTCCCTTCTATACCTCTTCCATTTATATCGTTCTTCATAGACCCATGATGTATACATCTGACAATTCAAAGCAGAGATCCAACGAATCGCCCGCCATCCCTATAGAAACTGTAATATTTCTGTCTTATTTTAGGTTGAAAAATGTCATTCACAATTGTCACAAATCGATGTTGTTTCAACGTATCCACAAATAAAATTATCAAGTTACGTCATTCTTCTTGTATGTGTGTTTTCAGGTTTATGTACGTATAGCTGCAGGGAATCGTAATTGTTTGACCATCATGGACTTCCGAATGATAAAATGATTGTGTAACCACACGATTGTTACGTTTCCCTGTATTTAGTTAGTTTAATTGTTCAATTTTACTTTAATTTAATGGAGGTTGAGCGTTTTTTGAATGTCAACCCCGATTGTCCAAGTGGGGGGTGGCGGGTTATAACGGGATATGGGGATAAATTATAAAAACAAAAAATATATATATATACACACACAAAAACTCACCTTTTATAGCAGTTTTTTTGTAATGTTCGCAGGAAGGTCAGTTTAGCAAATTTAGGGTACAAGAGGTACCTGCTATACGTCTTAAATTCGGAACATATTGCTTTGCGGAATATATCATCGGATCACTTGGTTGTGTACCTGATCAAAATGGCGCCTCTTCCAAGAAAATGTTGATGAGGATCTGCGCAAAAATTTGTGTATATTTTGTGTGTTGGATGGGACTGATTTTATGTTCTAATATCGATTTTTGGGAAGCTTTATAAATCTGGTCAGGCTGACAGATTTTAAAAGAAGAAAAAATAATAATAAAACTACAAATCGGTTCAATCATTGATTTGTGTTAAGATATGATAATTCGATATCTGATTGAGCTGATGTCGTCTATTATGTATATTTTGTCAAATTTTTCGCTTTATGCTGAACCAGTTGTGCTGTGTTCGACGTTATTATGGAAATTGTTTAATTTTTTTTGTAGAGATAAATAAAATTTAGTCCCCAACCATTATGAATTGCTTTTCATGGGATTAGACATTTTAAAAATTATTTAGAACGCGTTGTATCAAATATAAACAATAAAACGAACTCTGAAAGACAGAAGGGCTTTTATTTGATTTTTTTAAAAAATAAATACAGTAATTTTTTGCATCATATGATAGAAATTTATATTTTGTGCGGGAATGAAAAATTTATATGACTGGACAAAGTTCATAAAGCTAGATGAGATAGATCCAGTAGGATAATTTTTCAATGCTTATTATAAAATATAATGTCACAAAGAGTTAAGTAAATTTTATGAAAACAAAAATTTAATATTTTAATTAATTTATTCATTAATGCTTTATTTAGAAAGTAATAAACATTTCCATAATAAAGCATATTTTTGTCAAAGCTGAGAAATAACCCATGCGATCACGCCTTTACAGTCCATAGTAAAGCGGGAAAACAGTTTTTATCATCCATTAGCGGTTCAAACAAATACACTATAATACAGCAATTTTGTTAAAAATGAAAAGGCATTATAATTATGAAAAATTATTTCATTTCTAAATAAAAGAAAAGCTTTTATATTAAATCCGAAAAACTTAATTTTAAGAAACCTTTAATGTTTTTCATTACTGAAGATATAAGTTGCCTCATTACAAGAGCATTACCGTATTATTTATAGTACAGGGTTTTGTGTTCACATTGTTTTTTACAATATTTCTCAGATAATTTTCTTAAAAGATTGTTTATAAATGTTTAATTTTTTTTTGTGTTATCACTTTAAAAAGTCTACTGGGCCCCAAACTTTTTTGTAAAACTTTGAAATGATGTTCCCATTGAAAAAGTCAGGGTTTTATATAAACATTTTGAATTTTGTCGTATCGATGGAGTCTAATTATAAAATAACTTGATTCTTTATTGAAGCGAGCATAAATATTTAAGAAAACACGGACATTTGTTTGTTATATTAGAATCTGTAATATAGTTTTCAATTAAATTAGGATTATTTCCTGCTAGTTATAGCTGTAGGTATCGTTCAATTTTGGATTGCGAAGAAAATACTTCCAACTATCTGATTGCTAAAGGAGAAAGTATGTAGCTCATCCCGAAAATTTAAAGAATGTGCAATTTCGAGCACTTTGTACTTATCCACAACAACGTTGATTAATAGGTTACCACAGCAGCAAGGAATTATAATGCGTGCCATAACGTTTTACTTTAATCCTGACAATTAGCTTATAAATTTATAGTATAGATTTAGAACAAGGATGGATGCTTTTAAATGATTTCACCTATATACTTGTTAATGAGTCTATAGCAGGGATATTGTGTTCTACGGAACACCAGAATTTTACAAGCAACCTTCCAGACTTCTGCAAACATATCTATAAAACTATTATTATTTTCACTAAAAGGATTGAAAAATAAACATTCTAAATTGAGCCTTGTTTAACTACAAGAAGTTTTATTACAGTAAAATTCTTCAAAACAACATTGAAGAGTTTTACAAGTTGATTCTTTCTTTAAACTTCAAAACTTCTGGATTGTAATCATCGATGGATGATAACACTTCAGACGAGCGTATTACTATAAATGGAAAATTTATTCGCTAATTAGAAGTAGAAAATTATCATCTTTAGACGTATAAACGTGAACAATTTATAGTAAAATAACTCTTATAAATTATAAAAATAATAACTTTGTCTTGCTATCTGCGAAACCTTTAAAAATCTGAAGTAATCGTTTTTACCACAGATAAGGCTTCTATATATATATATCTTGAAAATAACGGATAATTTCGGATATTTTCTAGGAAGGAATATTATAATATAGACTAAATTCCAGAATCTTTGAATAATGAATGTGATCTTAATAAATACGTCTTAATGAGTTTCTTAAGAGACGACGAAATTAATTCTGGGTGAAAGTCCAATAGAGGGTGAACAGAAGTATTTGATGAGAGGTAAGAAAGTCAGATGCATCAAGATTGCTTTCTTAATCTAAACTGCTAAAGAAGTTTGTTAAAAGGTCGAGTTAACTAATAAATTTCGAGTGGCCAATAAATCCAATCGATTCAATCTTGCCCAGTGTTGAGTAAAAAAGTGATGATAATATTTATCTATTATCTTATAAATATCAAATTAATACTAGATTGAAGCTCTTCCCAATACGTCAAAATTATAGTTAAGTATAACCCGATATGACCCTTTTTCAAATTAAATATGAAAAGTTGTAGGCTTCATATGGCAATTGGAAATAATTGCTATATTCATTATTTTACTCGTAACATTAGATAATGTTTTAAACTTTGTAATATTGTTGAATTAGTGGTGTAATTTTTATAAATATTTATTTTACTACAAAATGGCAGATTATTTATGAAAAAAATCTATAGTGAAATACGTTAACATTAACAATACTGATGAAATAAATTAAATTTCATTGTAATGAAACGATTAATTTAATTGAAATTGAAATAATTTAAACATTTAACACACATTATTCTTTTAGTTAGATGAAAGAAAAAACCAAATTTAGTTGTTTGTAATTCAGAAATTCAAATTGGAAGGATAAGATAAGATAAAAATATAACCTTATATAGACACCTATAATCAAATTAATAAAATAATTTCGGGTTTATCTCGAAATTCATGATAATCAAAAGCTGAATTTAATGGACATCAAGTTCCATTGAATTATTTATATTTATTTAAATTTGCTAATTTTTAAAGTATTTTCCGTTTTAAATTAGAGAAGAAGCCAATAAAATAAAAGAAATAATTATTTATAGAATTCAATGTTTAAGCGAACGAAAATTACAAAGTCGAACCAAATTTTTATTGTAATAAATACTAATACAGAGGGAAATCGAAAACTCTTTGCCAAGTACGTTTTTCTGCAAATGTAATTACAATTCCGAAATTTCAAAATATACATATGAAAGAGCAGTTTCTTTCTCTCGGAAATTTCCAACGTTAATGAGACAATAAATACAGTCATTTGAAACTGACGGTGTTCTGTCATTTTCAAGAAGTGTGAGAATTCAGAAAAATACCACGAGCATTTAGGATGTCCCTCGTCCTCGTGGGCAGTTCTTCGTCATCCACTAAACATCCAGATCTGGCAGCTTTTGATTATTACCTACTAATCCTTTTTTCAGGAGAATTCTGACTTTCTCAGAAAAGGTTTAGTAGATCACAGCTTTAAAAATAACGACGATATAAAGACAGCAGTTTGACTAGCTGTATAAGCAACCGAACACATTAAACTAGAATGATATACAATAATTTGTGCCACGATGAAAAAAATGTTTGGCTCGTCTTGGAAACTAAGTAGAAAAATAGGGTATGAAGTGGACTTTCAAATGTATATTTTAAAATCCTGAAATAATAGCTGTAGAAAAAAATGTAGTTGGCAAAGAATTTTCGATTTCACCTTGTATAATTATAGGATTTAATAATAACCAATACCTAGATAAAATTGAAGAAATTTTTTATATTTAAGTCGATACTGTCAATTAAAATTAGATAAACAATTAATAGATTGTATCTAAATGACATTATAATTATTCGTGATTTATCCGTATTAATACTTTTTAAATTTAAAAGTGAATTTTGACAGTTTAACACAATGAAACTTTTCCGACAACCTTATTATTCTAATAATGAAAATTAGCTAAGCCGTATGGAAAAATGTAAATTATCTATTCATAATTGTAACTGTAATAATTAATCATTTCCGTTTTTATATTTAGCTGCTGATAAATAATGTATGATAAATACAATTTAAAAACTGAAAAATAAAGAAAATTATCTATGTAGAGAACTTAATTATAATGGTTGATAGAAATATTAATTGTTGGATATAATTATCTGTGAAAGGATTATCAACGAGTATAGGAAAAACATCTTTAGGGAATAAATGTAATAATTAAACTAAGTTTAGATCAAATATAGAAAAGTATTACGTGATTTACAACAGATTGTGGTGGAGTTGTTTTCCAAATTGCTTTGGGCAAGAATATTTGACCTTTATTTTCAAAATTAAATTATTTTATTAAATCCAAGGCAACTAAAATATATGTAGGTATTCGTTGAAAAGTTCTAATTTACTAAGATGTGTTGTACTGACTCTAATTTGTGACTCTAATCGAAGGATGAATTAACGAAATTAACACGTTCTAACAGACTTGGGCTATGGATCAGTAAAAGTGTATTCTCATGAGCAGAAAATATATATCAAATATCCTAAAGTCTTCTAGTCTAAATTATGATTTTTTTCTTATTTTTTATTTGCTTATTATTTAAATTTATTAAATATTCCATCTACTATCGCTGTACAAAAGAAAACTGATTTTAGAAAATTGTACAAATAATAAATTGGTTACATTAATACTTTTTAAGTTTTTGATTTTTGTTTGGTGTATTTATTTTAATAATTTAATTATTTATTTTGAGGATTCTCTATCCTCTGTTATCTCGACTTTATCACGATGTTTGCCACCAATCTTAGTGATATTTTCCGTATAATCATGTATAAAAATATAAATAATAATAAAAGACTTTTCTCAGTTTTCGAGAAATGAGTATTTTTAGTTTCTTCTACTACTACTTTGTAGTAGGCTACTTGTATTCTAGTAAATTGGCATAAAAGAGAAACGTGCTCTTGTGACATTTTTCTTTTCACACTATAAGTGACATACGTCATCGCTTTCGTTCGTAGGATTAAGAACGAACAGGAAGTTGTCAATTAGGAAGCGTACTCACCCATCGACACAATTTGACCTCTGGCAAATATCTCAATGCTAAAGAATTTTGGTATTTTTGATGTTTTATTGTTAAAATTGAATTATAACCTAACACTAAACTAGACGTGGAAATTGATAAGTACTTGTCATATTGTATTTTTAATTAAAAATGATATAACAATATAGAAAATTTCATAGGGGAAATAAAAATCGAATGATGAGTTTCCACTAAATTAAATATGATTAATATAGTAAAATAATAAATGAAGTTTATTTCAAAGCTTCTGTTATATCATTACAAAATAAAACGATTATTATATGAACAAGTAATTTATTGGTCATCAAAACTTAGTTTGTTTTTTACTCTTTCGGTTCATTTGATTAATGGAATCATTAATAACATTCATAACAAATTGTTTGATTTCTTGAGTGACTTAAGTCAATACAAATAGCCAAAGCGATAACCATTCCATTCAAAAATCGAAATGAATCAAATAATTTAAATGGTTGAATTGAATGATTAGAATCATTCTGCCATCACTAGTAACGACAAACTTAAGGAATAAGTTAAGCAATTTTCAAGCACAATTAATAATCACATGATTTTTACGAATAGTTGTTAAAGGTGTTCAAAAGTTCCCATTGAAAGTTAAGTTTTACCATTAAAATTAGAATTAATTAAACTCATGCAATATTAATTATACAAGCAATTTTTAACACTTGTAGGATAAACTTTTCTTAATTGAACATACAAACTCTGTTTAAAAATCAATTTTACTCTAAGTGAATTCGATAAATAAATTGTTTACACTATGTTACTGAATACAGCTTATTCTCAAATTTCTCATAAAAATATTTTTACACGCCGCAATTTACACAGGATAGAAACTGTTGACAGATGAAGTAAATGCCTAAGATGTAATGACAAGAAAGTCAATACAAAATTACTTATCTACAGGAAACAATTTATACATAAAAGCTATTTCTGTGTATTTTATGAATAAAAATATTATACATAAATCACACGATTTCATTGTTTACTTACTTTAATACAAGAAATATAATCGGGTATTAAGAGAAAAAATTGTGAATTTCATTTCATAATTATATAACAAAAGTAATTTATAGAAATAATTCTGTATCTATTTGAATTTTGATGTAATGTTGATTTTATATAATCATTTTTATCTTTTCTACTGACGTACCCTGGAGAAATTTAGTCTGATAACATGTTATTTTAGTGAATAATATACTTCTAAGTATAATAAGTTATATTAAAATGTTAATAATAGTGTTATAATGTTAAAGAGCAATCATTTATTATGATACCGTTCCAATGCCGGGCTGCAATTTTTAATTATATTTTAAATAAATTTTTAATTTAAAATATATGCTTTCCATCTGAAATTAGTGTTGCATCACCCCTGAATATAATACTTTTTCATTAACAATAGAATCGTTCAGGTCTTCTTACAGGAGAAACTTTTTAAATTGCAGCCCAATAACATGTTAATAACGTTAGTAACAACAGTTTTAATACGTTAAGTATAATAATATGTTAATACATTTGAAATTTTTATTTGTATTTTTTTATAATTTAAATGATAGATAGTTGATTCTTAAAATTTTTCTGTTTTTATTTTTTCTATTAGTAAATAAATACATCACAGGGGAAAGTATGGAGATCGGTCATAAAATGGACCCCCAAGATTTTTATTTTTTACTTGGAACTTGAAACGTCCGGAAATGTAAAAATTTCGGGTTTATCTGTTTCTATATGTATGGATATTAGTGTGTGTAGGAAGGCACAATTTTCCTCAATCATTCTGAAGCCCATTAAGTTAACTCCCGCGCGTTTTGTCGAAATTTTGAAATTTTTCAGGGAGGTTTGTGTATTGGGTGATTGTGCTATTACATTTCTGTAGTTAAAGTTCAAGGAAGTGGGGGTCATGTGTGATATCTTGAGACGTACATAATGAAGATTTTACTCGTTATTTGTATTTATAACTTTTTGTTTTTTAAATATAAATTTCACTGCAAACCTGAAAATTAAGCTTTTTGGCATTTTATAATAATAATATAAAAAGATTTTAAAAATAAATTTTCGGAATAGATGACGCCATACGCAATTTAAATTTTTTTTCCCGAAAATTATGCATCTCCATTCTGGATTTATGCAGAAACATTCATAATTTGAATCTAATCAATAAGCTTTTTTAATAGATACAGAAATGAAACTATATTAGAAAACTCATTGTTTCTGTTCATTTAATTGATATAGCAATTTTCGTTACATAACATAATCGGTAATTATATTTATACAATAATAGGATGATAAGAAATTGATCATAAAACTATGTTAATTAGATATAATAATTCGGTTTTTACTATATCTTCTAATATTGCCATAACATTATTTTGAAGTCTTAAATATGATTGGTTGCACAATTTCCCTTAAAGATAAATTCGGAGTCTTAATTGTATTACTACGATTTAAAAAATATACCAAAATGTTGTTTTACGTGTTTATTACACCAGGAGTAGATCTTTATCGTTACTGAGTAAACTCAATCCAAATGAATACAGTTTCATTTTTATACTGGTAAAGAACATGACCATTAAAAGGAAACGACTACGCCCTTTCCTTTCAGTCGTAACATTAATTTTAATTTAATAGATTGATTATAATCAATCTATTTTCGCGGATATTTTAACAATAGAGAAAGAGAGATTTGAAAGCATATCAAGGTGTATGTCCGTAGCATAAATGACTGCTTAGTTATTTGATTATTTATGTACACTTTTATTATACAATTAACTTTTTCAGTTTTACTTTGATTATTGGTGTGAGCTTTGATCCCGTTATCTCTGGTTGCGAAATTTACATTAACAGTGAAGTAATCACTTGTCTTCTCCAGTATTGGTGTGGAAAATGTCGCAGTACTGATGAGTCTACTATTAAAATTTATATATATATATATAAATATGTGTTGTTCAATTGCGTCATATACGTATTTCAGTTTAATCTATATAGACCAGTTACCATTATTATAATACACCAGTAGATAAATTGAATATAAATAAACTTGTTAATTTTGAAAATACAAAATGAAATAATAATACTGTAATAGTGTATTTGAAATCTGCAATTTTTAACTTTATAACGTTAATTTGAAAGTTTTTGATAAAATACATTCTAACGTCAGATATGAAGATAACTTGATTTTTAAAGAATTCATATTTAAAATCCGCTTTCGCAATCGTTATCAATTTTATCTCAATTGAGGGTTTCTACCTAAGTGTTCTTAGATATCTTTTTCAGTTAAAAGTTTTAGAAATGCATATCATAAAAACTATTAACAAAAGTCCTTGAAAGTGCAAAT
This sequence comes from Centruroides vittatus, assembly GCF_030686945.1. Classification (NCBI taxonomy): domain Eukaryota; kingdom Metazoa; phylum Arthropoda; class Arachnida; order Scorpiones; family Buthidae; genus Centruroides; species Centruroides vittatus. Next base: position 545,989 of record NW_027122531.1, read on the forward strand.
GAAAAATTTAAGAACTTCATTACTGAGAAAAAATATTGTCGATTTACTGTCGTATTATCTAATGACATTATAATCAGGTTTTTGGTGAGTTAAGGTTCTTATTACTTTAGTTAGGAAAGCGTTTTGGTTTATATAAGAAATATTCTAGGTTTGATAAAAAAAAATCAATTATCATGGAAATTGTTAATGTCTTCAGTGTATTATGTAAATTCCAGCTGAAGAGGAATCGAGAAGACTCGAAATGCATACTGGAAAATAAAGTTGTTTCTTAGAATTATCAAACATTTAATAACGAAAACATAAGTCCGGAATGATAATAGCCCATTAAACGAAAAAGCGTATTAAACAATATTAGGACAGGAAAGCTTAATTAATACGTATGAATGTATTCGAATTCTCATGAACTTCTTAATTTCCAGTGGAAAACGACTTCGGAGTACTACGAATAATACCAGATTAAGTTATTTGTGTCTGATTTCAATTCATTGGAAAACGATTGAATCCAATAAAGATATTTTTATTGAAAAAATAATTGATTTATAAGTTGTATGTCTGGGAAACGTAATTATTAAACTGCTGTTTAAATCAATTTCAGAAGAAATCACTTAATTTAGTTAAAGTGTTTAGTAGTTCTTCTTTTACTTTATTTTAAGCTTTTAAAATTGTAACTAAAATTGTAACGTTTACTTGTAACTGCATATGTAATTGTTGACTATGAACACAATATAGTGCTTACGATGATCACTTGGCTTTTCTTCTGAAGAAGAAAAGAGAAGAAAAGCCAAGTGATCGTCGTAAGCACTATATTGTGTTCATAGTCAACAAGAATCAAGCGCGACACGGTTTGAAGTCATTAATCAATGCATATGTAATTAATAAAAAAAGATAATCTGAAATAATTGAGACCATGAATTCAGTAAGTATTGTAATTTTATTGTCGAAATACTAGGATTTTTTCTATGAAAATATAAACATTTAAAAATAATTTAAAAAACAATGACGAATTAGAAAAACAATACAAATGTGACGAAATAGCTATTTTAATGCTCTTTTACCTATATAATAACGTTTCTTTTAATTTCGCATTACAATGTCTTAAATGCATTTTAAACTACGAAAAGAAGTCTAAATTAAACGCTCATAATCAGCAAAATTCACGTTGAGCAACATAATCGAAAATGTAAATTATTGATGCATAACTTATTACGTAGTCACTTGCAATAAATTTAGATTGTTAGTTTGGACACGGAATGTAAGAAACCTTTTACTCTTTCTAAAATCAAATGCTCACATATAAAAAGTAGACAGCGGAGAAAGTTTACAAACTAAAAAATCAAAAACAGAATTCAGTTTCTGTAATGATACTCTCGTACGAAAATTCTGTTATAATTTGGAAATCTGTGGATTTTGACAATGACGTCTCGAAATATTTAGCCTCATGTCAGTTTAACTTTTCATTTACGTTTATCGTCAAGGAATAGGGTAAAATTTACGGGACCGCCATCCGGGGAAGGGCTTGACCCAACTCCGGAGGGGAACGGCCCGGACGGGGGAGTTCAGGGATGATCGGCGACCCCGCGGCCCGAATCGCGCCCCTGGCAACAGACCAGGGACCAATAGAATAAAAGATGGACTTCGTTTGGATCAACCAAAACCTCGGAATTTCGGGTAAAAATGTTATGAAAGCCCGGAGTCCCAAGGACACCGGGAGGTTGGGAGCGAACAGTCTTACGGATCAACGAGATTGTCGGAGCGAAGGCAAACAGTAGGAAACAGGACCGATAAAAGAACGAGAGGTCCGAACTTCCCACGATAGACTTCTCCATTCGACGGGCGGTGCAAGGGACTTTTCCACCCAACGGAATTTGGATTTATCGGAATCGTGTACGACGTGTGCCCCACTTCCTCCTCCACGGGATCGCCAGATAGAGCGACCAACGTCCTTCGGAAGGATCCTTCATCGTTTGGAACAACATCCCAAAAATTGGATAGTGTAACCCACTTATTTGTAAGCATGTATTTTTATATAAAATAAACGCGGTAAATTTCGTAAATACGGTCTCTGTGTGGATCTCTTTGCGTCCAGCAAACCACTACCCCCATACGAAAAGGCTTTCTCGTGTCATCCTGACAGATCGCAAGCAAAGCGAAGGTCGCAACTTCATCACCTAAGGTCGACCTTTAAGGCGAGTACAGTCGGGTCAATCCCCCACAGTGGTGTCCTCACAATCGTTTGATTGACATAACTCGGACTCATAATTATGTTGTAGTCAGTCTCTTCCTGTTTTTGATACTAAATAAAATCTTTCTACAGTAATTGTAATTTGTGAGAGAATTCGTAGAACATCTTTGTAGAAAATGATAAACTTTCTAGCAATAAACAGAGATTTAGAAGTTGTAGTTTGGTTATTAATAGCGAGGTTGAGGCCAAAGTTTTAAACGCGAAAACGTGTACGTCGGACGTTCAGCGCCGTTTTCCTATAAGCCTAGAAGTTTGACAATGGCCTTTGGAAAGTCAGTGGAATCACGCTCGACATTCCAAACGCCATTGTCAAACTTTTACAGGAAAGCGGCGCTGAACGTTCAACGTACACGTTTTCGCGTTTAGAACTTCGGCCTCACCTCGCTATTGTAAACTAAACGTATTTTAGTTATATGGATTTAATCAAACATATACATCGATACAATTAATTTCTTATACACTATACGAGTTAACTAAAATATATTTTAAGTAACCTATCGCAATACGATAGGACTTTAGAAGATAAATTATACGGAACATCGTAAAACACAAAATAACTTGAGTTTTGCAATCACAATCTTCGAAACCGCTATACATTTTACTGTAATTTCGCAATAAATTCAGTAATTTCTGATATATTTCGTTAAATATTTGTCATGATAAACTCTAATTTTAAAATCCTTGTTATAATTGGTGAAATATTTCCTGTAATAACGAAAGCTGTGTGTTATTCTCACAAATCTTTTCCGGAAAAGTTTCGTTTAATCGTGTAACCCTTCCAAAAATTTTTGGAGTCTGTCTAATAATTTTGAAATTTGTGGGCAATTTAAGAAATGTTTTTTCAAAACTTTGGATAGTGTAAAATGTTTCTTGCAAAATTTGCAATATTTTCTACAATCTTTCGCTTAAACAGTGGCAATGACTAAAATATTATTTTTTTTGTCTATTTTTACTTTTATAAAATTAGTTTTTATCACTTTATAAAACGGAGATATATGTAATATAATGTGTTAGTGTAAAATAATGTAAAGTATAAATTAAACTATTTTTTTTTATAAAAACAGATTTTCGTCTATAATTTTTAAAATAAAAACACAAATTAGTAAACATTTATAAAAATCTTTAAATTAAAAGTACAACTTTATATAGGCCTATATTTTTTAATTGTATTGAAACTCTTAGGTTTTAAAAGAACTTTTATTTTAGTTTCCTGCTAACTTAGGTAGATATTGACGATATAGATTATAAATTTAAGTAATCGTTTAAAATTCTATTTATAAAGGAATATAAAATATGTAACTATTCCAACTTATATATTTTCGTTCTTATCTTATCATATTGTTTCAAATATTCGTTTTCTTATCTCTCAGATGGCAACTACAACATTCATTAGTATTGTATTTTTTATAATAATTTATTAAATAGATCATTCAAAAATTATTTTCGACATAACGGTTGCGTTGTTTTATTTATGACATACTATAAAAATTAAATTCTATTGAATTTCAATTAATTATTAAATTGAAGAGTGACATCATTCGGTACATACACGTATATATGTCAGATTAGATATCGGCCGTTACATAGTCCGGTATATCTTCTGTGAGATAAGTTCGATCGTTTAAAGTTTATAATTCTCCCAAACAATTTATTATATTACCAAAATGTTTAGGCATTTAATAGTATTTTTTGTGTTCTATAACTGCTTAGCGTTTAATGTGGAGAGACATAACAAAGATCAGAATTTCGTAAGAAACATTAATTCGCTAGTAAGAAACAAACACAAGGAATTATCTAGAGAAAACAGCGAAAAAATATCGACTTTTTCAAGTAATTTAAATGAACGCATTAAGCGCGATGAGGATGATCAAGGTACGTATTTCATTAATTAATCATATAATTAATGTTGTTAAAATTATATGATAAATATAACACAAAAAGTATATAATGCGAAAAAATCCTAAAATATAATTATTGTGATAAAACAAAATTTAATTATTTTTATAAAAGTAATCTATTTAAGTAAATTTTGATGCAAAATATTCAATTAGAATAAAACAGTCAACAACCCGTTTTTGAAATAACATACAAAAACATTTTTAATTTTAAAATAAAATTGAATAAGTAGTTAAACTGAAATTAATAACTAATAGTTATATTTTTAATAATATTTTAAATCAGTAATATCAAATACAAAATCTCTGCTTGCCAAAATCATATGAATCTAACGTAATTTAGCCTAGTTTTTATACGTATCTATTTCTTTTAACTTTCTAATAATTATTAAATAGTATATATTTTTTGAATTTATAAATATTTAAATAATACATATTCAATTATATAAAGTATTATATTATATAATTCGAATAATTAAGTAAGAACAAGCCTGAAGAACCAGAAAGATTTGCAGTATTTTCTCCGACTAATAAGTGTTTTTCGCAAATTCATCGAAGAATATTTTCACAATATCCATAAATATTTCACGATATTTCAAAAATTAATTTTACTTTGCAAACCTTTATTTTACTTTCTGAAATAATAGATATGAATTTCGATTAGAAGACGATGTTTACCAGTATTGCCGAACACACAAGATGTCATTGTCAGGTGAAAAATGAAGTTATAAGTTGAAAGTCCTAACAATCATTAAAGTCTTAAGAACTTTTGAATATGACTTTATTAGGGCAAAGCTTAAAATCGTATACGTTTGCCGACTTGAAAATAATAAAATAGATCATGATTAATTTTGTGTTGATACTCTCGCTAGTGAAATTTTATTTTGTTTCATAAAACATTGTACAGTACAGATTATGATATAACAATGTTACGCTCTTATTAATCTTTCATAATGAAAACTTTGAAACTTTTTACTAAAATACAAACTAGCTTAAGAATATGACTCGAACTTTGTGAAAGTATGAGAAAACAGCATTTGGCCGATACACATGTATTTGTCGTAAAACATAGATCGTTGGATAAAAAATAAGTAGTGATTGCTTTTTATGATTTCTTGTAAAGATGCAGGGAAATAAGCTGTAAATAACGTGGATCATAAATAAGACAATTTTGCTACCCAAAGAGAATATCTTTAAAAGATCTCATGAATTCAAGAAAATGCATCAAAAACAGATAAAGTAATTTGGAATTTTGTGTTGTATACTTTCTGAGGGAAAGCAAAGCGGATAAGAAACAATGGATGCTCAGGGGAACCTAGGAAAGATAATTTTATCCTGACATTTTATTTTCTGCATCTTCTTTCTTTAAATAACAGTTTTGTAAAGCAATAGTGTCTTAGAAACAATAAATTAGTTTTTTTAATGTCTACACTTAAATAGTTTTAATCAGTGAGCGACAAATATAGTCATTTTTTTCATTAAATCATATGCAGGTGATGTACGATATTGAAAGTGCCACAAATAGGATAGTTGCTTGTTTTTAAATGTACAGTATTAGTTTTGTTTCGGTTTCAATTTTAAGAAATTAAAAATGAGGAGTACAGTTTATTAATAATTATTTAAAACGAATTCTACCCATTTTAATGTTTTCATCTATTTGTGCCCAAATGTGCCCAACGTAGGTAATAAACAATTTATCAAAGATGAGTCTTGGTTCAAGACAAAACGAAAGTAAAATTAAACTTTAAATAAAACTCATTTGTTGTGCACGTTTATTAATCCGAGCCTATTTTAAATTCAGTTAGTAAATAAAAACTATTTATATTCACTAATCACCTTCAGTAGATATACACTGTTAAAAGTAAAACGAATTAAAATTTTTAAATACCTCGATCCTCTATTGAATTTTAATTTAGCAGAGGATCGAGAAATCTTTATACGGGGTGCGGAAGAGTAACAATATGCTTTATAAAATTTTTTACTACTTGAAATACTAGCTTAACTCGGGGAAAACCCTCGGAAGCGGGCGCAGTTGCACACTGCATATCTCTTAAATTTGCTCTTGTTAATATTTAGGTGAATCTTTCTCAGTTCTCTTCAATTAATTTTAAAATCTTAAGTTGGAAATAATTACATGAAAAACGCAGATTGTCAGTCTGTGTAAATTCAACATAATGTATTAATAAGATTTGGATTTCCCTGTATTAATTAAAGGAATTTGAGCCATAGCAATAACCCAAAAAGTAATTCTCTTCCTGTTTTTCATCGGTTTTCTGTGTAAACATCCCTTCCGTATATGTTGTACAAGAAAGTACTGTTGAAACCAACCAGTCTCTTTGGTTTAAGTATTGCACTTTCTGTTAAAAATATTTGTAAATGGCTTAAACATTATTACTGCAATATTGAATAAATATTTTTTATAGTGAAGATGTATTATGGTTATTTATACAAACTTCAATCGAACATTAATACAATAAAAGTGGTTTTTTTCTTGTGTGTGAACAGGAAATTTCCTAATTCCGAATTCTTGCTACATCGAACTTTTTCCTCTATAAAATATTTTTAATAAAAGAAACATACAAATATATTGAGGTTTATGACGAATATATTTAAAAATTTGGAAAAATTTATTTTATTTCAAACTCTGTCATTCATGCTGAGACAGACTATATCGAAATTATTTGTTTGAGCGTTACTATAAGTATTAGTATCTTCAACAATTATGGATAGTTTTCGAATAGTGACATTACAACTGCACAATCAATGTTCTTTGCTGTGAATAAAAAATTCCCTAGTTTTTCCTATCACAAAAGAAAAATTCGATACTTATTTCCCTACGTTTCGGGACAGACAGAATTGAGACACACTTTGATCATGCAATCCTGTGTGTATTTTAATGACCAGCAACCAAATATTTAACGATTGTATAAGTGATTACTGACATCAACTGTCCTAGAAGATAAGTATTTTGCCAAGGAACTGGAAACATTATATTTTGTGTAATTTCATCAGTCCTTTAAATAATGTATACAATACACCGATAACATTTATAACGTAACATTTATGACATTTATTTAAAATAAAAATTTACCTTACAGTTAAAACAAAATAAAAATTTTTTGATAAATAATTGCAAGCAGCATATATCACAAAATGCCGGTATTTAAAATAAAGAAAAAGTTAAAACGTAAAATAAAATAATCTTCGATAAATGATAATGAGACAAACTAATTGCATGAGAAAAATCGTACGACGTTGCATTGTAATTATAAAGTAAGCATTGTACGCAATGGCACTTATCCATGAGAAATAAGCTATCAATTATAATTTAATTTTCATTAAAATAGGGACCTATAGTCCTCGATGATTTTTGTATATTACATCAGTAATTAAGTTGCACATTACTAATAAAAAAATTATGCATTTGGGAAACATGAAAATGTTTACAATATTAATATTAAATTTATTAATATAGAATTCTGAAATGAACCTTTATCATGAGTCAGGTTAGAAATCTGTGGTATCGCATTACTTTTAATTCAGGTCTTAGTTTTGGGGAGTCATACGGTACTTATCCATAAGGAAACGTTTTCCCGATCCATTTAAATCAAATTTTGTATCTTTTCCTACCCTTTCCTACCCTTTTGCACTTTTTTCGATTTTCACCATTCCCTTAATTGGTCTTATTTTCCGCCTTTTTAAGATTATGCACAAAATTACAAACGACATTCGTTAACTTTGATTCCAGTATCGACAGTTATACGATTTCTAACTGTTTTTTCCACTGTTCCATGTTCGGAAATTGAAATTATGCCTTTGATTGAATGACAAATTCTAACTGTAAACAGTTTTGAATTTGAATTCAAAAAGTACTGCTTCCCAAAATTTTAAATTTCTTGCTGATGTGACCGCGCGGATTTTAAAAGGATTTTAAAAATTAATGTTGATCGGTTTTTTTCGAAATGTAAACATCCCCGATAGAAAAAACGAAGAATCGGATCGGAGGTTACCGGTTGTATGAACAAGTCAGTGGGAAACTTAGTTGTCAAGAATGCACCGTCATCGTCAACAACAGACGATCACGTGATCCCTTTCCCACGACAATTGTATAAAAGCGCGAGCTACCTGAAGGCCAGAGTTTGCACGCGGAAGTTGTTTTTGGTGTTTGTGTCTATTTTGGTCTCCCGTTTCGATCCTGTCCGAGAAGACAATGGTAGAAGACATCCAGGACTCCCAAAGCTTCCATATAGAACTGTTCATCGCTGCATCTAGCTCTCTATCAACATTAGAGGTAATTATTAGCGGACTGCGAACTCTTTCTCAACGGAATTAGGCATAACTGTTATAGAGTAGCTCCGTTGTAAATAATAGACTTTGTAACCGCATTATAACCGCATTTAGCCGCATCTAGCCTTATATAACCTATATATGTATGCAACTCTTGTACCTTATAGTTAGTAACATAATAAATGCTTTATTTGTTAAATCTGTCTGTCTTACTTGGCACCTATCGACTTGCTCACCTCCCTCGCCACTCGAGTAAAGCCATTCAAAAAACAAAGTGAGCGAGTTTTACCGACTCGATGTATAAGTGGCAATTAGGGTATGACCCTGAGCCCTCGTATTCTCACACTGTGATTGATTACGAAAAAGTCAGCTAATTAACGGTTGTTTTAAAAAAGTATAAATAAGTGATTTTTTTTTGGTATCTCTATATTTTGGTCCTTGTTATCATATTGTAAGTATAGCAGGTAGCCCTTATTTTCTGATTTTCGAATCTTTTGAGAAGCACCCGTAGAATAATTCTATTTATGATGAAACTTGCGAGTATCAAAATTCAGCGCAGAGAAATGAGTGTAAGTGGCGCCTCAGAAACTGGCATTTTGAAAATAATTTATCGTAATTTTATATGTATAATTATACACTGTCGATTTTAGAGTAAAACCTAACACCTACTTCTCTGCACATAACCGCAAAGCAGTCTTCTCCATTAAGAGCAGGCATAGCATGAAAAAATCATGCCATTTTGGTGTAATTGGTGTAATTGCTAAAAGGGCCTCTTTAAGCAAGCCTAATATGAATAATCTTAAAAAATAAAACCGTTTTTTATTAGAAACATTGAAATTCAATGATATGCTATTCACTATATTATTGAAAGTAAATTTCGTATTTAATTTTGTATTTGTAACATCTAAGTATATGTAGTCTCTTTCTGTTGCATGAGTACTTTGAACGGTAGTCATTTACTACCTGTAACAAAAACTGCTTTTGTCCTAAATATTGTTGTATTCGTGTATTAATTTTACGGCACACCCTGTCACATCATTCGTTACTAGTAAAGTCAGGAATATATGGAAAGCTTTTTTGTAGTGTTTGTCTGTTCCCCAATTATCAGGATCCAAGATCAAAAATTCAGCTGAAACTTCAAATCTCGAAAAAATATTCATGGTTTCAGAGATAAAAACATGACTTAAATCTTGCGACAATATATTTGTCACATTTTTCTCATTGATGACATGTCTTTGTATAAGAAGCGGATATTATCGTTTCAACTATTATTTCTCAACATATGCTCCATTAAAGGCGATACACTTCTGCAATCGTTGATACCAGTTTTTAAGTCCGTCTGAGTAGAACTGAGTGTCTTGTGATCTGAACCATGTCAGAGCAGCTCTTTTTACATCTTGAACTGATGGAAAATTGGTACGTTTCAATGACTTTTTCAACTTTGGAAAAAAAAGAAGTCGAATTGGGTAAATCAAAGCTGTAAGGGGGGATATCAGATGTTTTCCATCGAAATTCACGTAGCACAGCTCTTGTTTGCCGAGACCGTATGCGAGTGCATTGTCGTGGTGGAAGAGGATCCGTTGATGCAGCTTTCCAGGGCGTTTTTCCGAGATTCTTTTGGACAGTTTTCTCAAAATGCCTACATAATATTCAGATATAATTGTCCTCTTATTCTCGAGAAAGTCAACTAGCAAAATCCTTTCTACATCCCAGAAGACAGTGGCCATGACCTTTCCTCCTGAACGCTCAGATTTTGCTTTGACTGGTCCACTTCCACCCCGGGGCAGCCACTGCTTTGATTGAATTTTGCCTTCGGGATCGTACTGGTAGAGCCATGTTTTATCCCCTGTCACAATTTTTCGCAGAAAAGCTTCAGAGTCCCCATCCCACTTGTTCAAAATTTCCATTGAAAGATCGTATGGTTTGCCATTGATTTTTGAATCGCTTGTAAAATTGCACAGTCGAACTGGATATTGGGGATGCAAACATTATATGAAATACAGCTGTTATGTTCACACTGTTTCTAATATATCCCTCTGCAAGGTAAATAGAGCAAGTCTCTCTCAGTCTCTAGATGAAATCTATCCTTTTGTCTTTGAGATAACAGAAACATTCTGTCTTTTTCTATCTTTATCTTATTCAAAGCGTTTTTATGTTTAATCTCAAATAACTCAACCAATTGATCAACAGATTCGGCCACTTTAGCACGTTCTTTCGGATGCATGTTTTGAGTGATTCTGTAAGTTCTTGATGAAAATTCTTAAAATTTGAAACACAGCGATGTTCTTCATGAATAGAAATGTGTACCTTCTGAGAAAATACTGTTATTTCTCTAATGATAAGTACGGCACTGTCGTGTAAATTTAGTTTCACGAATCTCAAATTATGAAACAAAACCCTAAGAACATGCTTGTTGCTTAACAGTTTTCTTCTGACAATATGACTTGACACATGTCCAATCAAACATACATTATTGTGTGTTCGAAGGGTAATATTGATGATGATGATTATGACACCATTCGCAAAAACTGATATGAAAACAACACAATACAAAACACACAAACATGTGAACTAGAACGTCCAACTGTATCTTATTCTACTAAAGTCTAAACAATGCACAGTAGGCCTAAGCAAAGTAACTTTGAGGAACTCGGCGTATGCGTAAGTGCATGCGGAGCCCTTCGTTGCCAACACAACTTTTTCTCTACAAGTTTTTTCTTTTGTGTGGCGGAAAAAATATTGTTATTGTCGGCGGGAAATGTAACGATTTTTATTCCTAAACGCACGATTTTTAAGCAAGAACTCGATATACATGGTGGGCCAAAAGTCACTTTACCATTTAAAAATGAAATAACTTTTTTACTTTTAATTATTTTATAAGTTTCTTTTTAACATTATAATGTTAAAAAGAAACTTTATGACATAATAAACATCTTGGAGATATTTTTGGTCCAAACAATTTTAAATGACCCCCGTTTTCCTCTTCACAAAGGCGAGCGTTTTCTATGGCACTCTCCATACTGCTTGCAAAGTGACTTTGTTTATCATTCGAATTTCCTGACAAATATTGTTTTTTTGCTCAGCAAGAGTTCGGGGCTTATTAATAAACACTCGCTGTTTTAAATATTTTCATTAAAAAAAATATGGAGCCGTCAGATCAGGGAAACGTGACTACCAACGAAACTCCGCATTTCTGGAAATTATTCTTTCTCCGAAAATTTGCCTTAACAGCACGTTGTTCTCGCGTTAATTTACCCATAATTTATTTCCAAATTCTATATTTTTAAAGTTTGAAAAAATAAAATATAATAATAGCAAAAAAGTTATTTAATTTTTAAATGGTAAAGTGACTTTTGGCCCACCCTGTACAGTGGGTTCCTTGAAATTCGACTTTCAATATGTAACTTAACGCTAGATTGACCCTAGTGTTCAGTTATAGTATAAATAAATCATCGTTCTTCACTGGCGACACTAGATAATAGCATAAATTTCATGTGTTCACAGAAAACGTATCTTTTTTAAAAGTGTCACTGTAAAATGCCACGACCCGAATGTCACTAACTCGAAAGTAGCCACTGAGTATCCAACGTTTTTAAAATTAAAATTTAAATACAAACAGAAATAGTCACTATTGGTACGTAGTTAATACATAACGCAGAATTTGTCTACTAGAAAGTCTCTTTCTCCAAGAAAACTTTTGCACACAGGCGAACTTGCTAATAAACAAACTCTCTTCGGAATACAATTCTTCAATAATCCAGTAACGTCGATTTGCTTCGTATTTGACAGGATATGCTCATCACGAAAACAATGAGGTAACCTGCTCTTTCCTATTACAAGCAAAGGCAGATTCTCACCAAGTGCACTGGCACCAGAAAGAACAGTGATGTGTGTTTTGTGTCGCTTGCCTCCAGCGCATGTCGATCTTACTCAGTTTATCTTCACTACTGCATTTTGTGAAAATTATTTATGTTTTTTCTTAAAGCAAGAGTCCCGATATTCCAGCTCGACCAGCAGCTAGGTTGCGAAACCATTCAAGCAAGGTTTCATCTATATTTTCCATGCTAAAATTTTGTTGCCGCATGGCTGTTGCTTTGTCTTTTCAAGCTCAGACTCTCTTGCAATTTTATCTTGTTGTATTTTTATGCTTGAGATTGACGACTCATTAGGGCTAAACATTACAGCAACATTTTTATTTTTTTCTATGCATTTTAAGAAGCTGCACAATTTCATATTTGTGTTTTAAATCCAAATCATGTCTTAGCCTTTTGCTTAGCATTCTTTACCTTCTCATCTCAAAATCAAAAATGCAGTTCTTACCACACGGTACAACAAGCGCAGACGTATAATCCATTTCGTTAGACGACGGGAGACAGGCAGGAAAGCGTTTATTGTTAAAAATTACCAGCAGGTAAACTAATTTTATAGGCGGTGCACAAACTAACTTTCTAGTAAAAAAATTTTGCTACTATGAAGCTTGCTATTAGCCAAACTACTTTACATTGAAACGTATAGGATTTTATGGTGTATTTGAATATATTGCTTTTAAGCATATATACCGTATTTTACGGACTATAAGACGCATTTTTTTCTTCGAAAAATTGCCTCCAAAATTCAGGTGCGTCTTATACTCCGTAGCGTTTTATAGGTATTTTTAAAAAAAAATTTGCTTAAAAATTAAGGTGCGTCTTATAGTCTGTAGCGTCTTATAGTCCGTAAAATACGGTAACTATTAAGAGATTTTCTAACTGACGACTTCTACTGTATACGAATTTAAACATATAATTCCTTGCAATACACATGCAATAATAAGACATTGGCCAGTATTAATAAAAGCGCGTAAGATTATTATTTGTATTAACGCATTTATATATATATTAATCGAGACAAGTTGATAATAATAATAATGATAATAATAATAATAACAACTTTCCCGTGGTCACCACCTGGTCGTGGTGGGAGAGCCCAGTAATTTTACTGATCCATAGGGCAATGCAGGCTGGAGCACAAGCTCCTGGTAGGGACACCCATGCCAGTAAGGTCTATGGGGAGAAATGAAGCTAAGAGTGACCACACCCACATTCTGTGGAGATATTTATTATGGTAATAACCAGATCAAATTGTGATACCGGCTCGGACGTCGCCCGGGTTAACAAGGTCCGCGTTCGTGGGTTAGGCAGAGGCTCACGTTCGAAAAATAGGTCACAGTCTCCCTTGGTTACCGGTGGCGAAAGCAGCACCGGCCCAAGCATGGCTACTGCAATGCCCTCAACAGATGTGAGGAACCAACCCAGCCTTGGTGTTTCTGTGGCAATGCATCCACAGACCACAAAGGCTGGAAAACCACGCCAACGGATGAAATGGACAGTAGAAATGAACGAGTTTATCATCCGTACTTACTACACCATCACAAAACTTGAAACAAACATGACAGCATACAGACAACAACTACACCATAGATTCACACAACAGTATCCTCATCTCACTGTCACCGAACAAAGGGTTGTTGATCAAAAAAGAACAATTATACACAACAACCTTATTCCACAAACAACACTTGAACTTATCAAACAACAGGTTGCTGATCAAATACATCAACAGACAGAAACATCTAACATTAATGAAGATCACGTAACCTGTCAGGATAATCCAGTAACAAGCATTGATAATAACACACATACAACAATTACCACTAATGATACTACAGACACTTCCTCATCCATCACTGATAACATAGACATGGATTTAGTTAATACGCTCTCACTTATATTTCAGGAAACACTCACTAAATATACAGGCACAGATCCCACACAACGACCACGAATACCAAAAATCAACACGTCAAAGGAAGTAGGAAAAACACTAAATTATGTAAACACTCACTTAATACCACACTACATTCATTCAATTTCTACACTCGCAGACATTCATACATTAGTTTATGCTGGGGCAGTCACAGTAGTGACACACCATGGACTGAAAGTACAATCACAGACAAATACACAGAAAACACAATTCTATCACAAGCCTGCCTGGCAGAGAAGAATAGAAACACAAATAAATGACATTAGACAGCAATTAGGCAGGCTGACACAATACACTAAAAACAACATAACACCCAAATTAAGGAAACAGCTCAAAAACATTTTCAAGAAAATAAAAACACACACAAAACATGAACATCACAACACACGCATTACAGAATACATTGATACACTAAAACAAAAACTTGCTGCCAAAGCACGTAGACTCAAACGATACAAAACATGTACACTACGAAAACAACAAAATAAATTATTTACAAACAATGAAAAACTTTTTTACAGACAAATTAATAACAAAGAAAACACTGATACACAGCACAGTGGCACACCAACAGAAGAAGAACTCACAACATATTGGTCTTCTCTTTGGTCCAGTGCTGTCACGCACAATGCTGATGCAGGCTGGATCGAGGAGGAGAACAGAAACTTGCACAACATACCAACTATGCCCTGTGCTGAAATAAACATACATGATTTCCAATACACTGTTAACAGAACACACAACTGGAAGACACCTGGTGTAGACAACATTCACAATTTCTGGTACAAAAAGTTTACATCACTGCACCAGGAACTAGCTAAACATCTAACACACATCATCATCAATCCACAAGACATGCCAAATTTTCTTACTCAGGGCATCACCTACATGAAACCTAAAAACAACAATACCACAGACCCCACACAATACAGACCAATTACATGTCTTCCAACACTCTACAAATTATTGACATCCTGTATCGCAAACAAAATATACAAACATGTTGAAGAACACGACATTCTAACAGAACAACAAAAAGGTTGTCGTAGAAACCACAGGGGATGCAAAGAACAGTTACTCATAGATTCAGTCATTCTACGGCAAGCACACAAACAACACAGAAACATACACATGGCATATATAGACTACAGAAAAGCATTCGACAGTGTTCCACACAGTTGGCTGCTACATATCCTACACATGTACAAAATACATCCATCACTCATTGCATTCTTTCAAAACACTATGCAGCACTGGAGAACAACACTACATCTCAGGGTTAGTAACACTTCCATACAAACAAACCAAATTTTTATTAGGCGAGGAATTTTTCAAGGAGATTCCTTGAGTCCTCTCTGGTTCTGCTTAGCCCTGAACCCATTATCCAACATGTTAAACAACACGCAATATGGTTACAATATCAGACATAAAAAACAACACAGTTTACACTGTCACATCTCATGTACATGGATGACATAAAACTTTATGCATCCACACAAAAACAACTTCATCAACTCCTACAAATCACACATTCATACACCAAGGACATACAAATGGAATTTGGCCTAGATAAATGCAAAACACTTCACATAGAAAAAGGAATCCTGAAGAAAAGAAGATTTTGCACTTGGAAATGGAGACGTTATTGAATCCATGGAAGAGGGCGAGTTCTACAAGTATTTAGGATTCCAACAGGCCAAACTAACAGAACATACACAAATAAAGCAAAGATTAATTAAAGAATACCAAAGTAGGTTAAATGCTATTCTCAGAACAGAGTTAAATGCAAAACACACAGTTAAAGCAATAAACACATATGTCATCCCAGTACTCACATATTCTTTTGGAGTTATACATTGGACTCACACAGATCTTGAGCAACTCCAAAGGAAAACAAGAACAACACTTACTAAGCATAAACAACATCATCCTAAATCTGCCACAGAAAGATTAACCCTTCCACGTAAAGATGGCGGACGTGGCCTGATTGACATAGTTAACCTTCACTACAAACAAATACAGTCACTGCGAGAGTTTTTCTACAAAAAACAAGAAACATCACAATTACATAAAGCAGTAACTCTAGCAGACTCAAATAACACACCATTAAACTTACACTCACATCATATGGACACAACACAACATATAAAAAGCATAGACACCATTAAGCAATCGTGGGCTCGAAAGGCACTCCATGGCAGGCATCCTTATGATCTGGCCCAGGATTTTGTTGACAAAACTGCGTCAAACAGCTGGTTAGCTCGGGGATGCCTCTTTGGGGAGACGGAAGGATTCGTGATTGCCAAACAGGATTAGGTGTGAGATCCCGCGGGGGTATGGAAAATATGAAATTATCTTCTATACCGCTTACACGACCCTGTTTGTCATAAACAGTTTTTCTAGTTTGTCATACCCAATTTAGGGGATGGTACCTTACGGTTCCGAGTTGTAGGAGAAACTTAAAGATAAAAGATTGGAGATCGTTGATCGCAAAATCGACTTTCTCCTTTATTGTCAGGAACCAACACCAGTTATTCGGTTTTGTTATACGCGGAATAACACGCGTAGTAATCGACTCGCGATATGACGTCAGCGATAAAACGAATTATTCTAAGTCCAATGTTAAATAAAACAAGATTATATTTATTGGGACTTAAAATAGAATAATTACAGGATATACATAGTAAAATTAAACAACTGAATTCCAAATAAATATGATAATAAATTGCATGGAAATTAACTAATAAATCGATTTAAAAATGACCTATTTCGCGCGATCTCTAAACTAAATGCGCGGAGAGAGAATTTACAGATATCTAAACAATCAATACCTCAGTAGCTTCTTAGAGCATGTCGTATTCGTAGAACTTCAAATCTTCTCATATTCACATATAACAATACTAATAATGTCTATACATGCGGGAACTACACCCAATAACTATTTCTTGAATAGCTTTCCTCCTATGGACTATGCCTTACTAGTATGGCTCATTCTGGTGTCGACTTGATCTCCCAGGAACTGCGCCTAATTTCTGTATGGCTTCTATCCTCAGGAATGCGCCTAATTTCAGTATGGCGTACGTATTGTGGTCTTCGTAGAACTGCGCATTTTGGCGCTTAAACGGCTCCTTTTTATAGGGCCTAGATTTGTTCTAGCCGGCCAAGATTTGTTCTATGTTTCATATCAATTCTGTCGATGGAAAGGAAGTCTACTTCCGTTGATTTCATAATACTTTCGATTCTACATTTTATTATTTTAATGATTATCTAAAATATCTTAATCTAACTTGACATTATTTCTTTTACTTAACATTCTATATCGATTGTTGATTATAGTCGTATACTTCGTTAAGGCTGACATATGGATTTCTTTCTAAACAGACGGAATCGAAAGTTCTTGACGCATTTGAAGTCATCGACCAGAAAGTTATTTTAACAGAAACTTCTTTTGAATCATTATAAAATATTATTTAAAAACTTTTCAATAAAGTTTACGATTAATTAATTAATTAGCGCCCCGCGATCTCACACAGGTCATAAATACTAAAAACTACAGAAAACATACTCAAAGATAAAACACTCATGAATGACACATGCAAAAAATGTCACGTCATGCCAGAAACTATAACAACACCTCACTTCTGGTTGCAAGCTCTTGGCACAGACAGATTATTTACATAGACACAATCAAGTAGCAAATATAATACACCAAGAGCTTGCAAAGAAACACAAATTATTAGACATCCACGAGCCATACTACAAGTACATTCCACAGACAGTATTGGAAAACAACACACATAAAAATGTACTACGACAAAGCCATAATCACAAATAAAACAATTTACCACAACAGACCAGACATCACACTCATTGAGAAACAATAAAATCACATACATTATAGACATAGACATTCCAAGCACTCACAATGTACAAAACACATTCACTGGAAAAAAATTAGCAAGTACACAGAACTCGCTCAGGAAATAAGGCATCTGTGGAGGATGGATAGAGTGCTTATTATACCTGTCGTTCTCTCCTGTACAGGTGTGATACCACACACACTACACAAAAGCCTGGAAACATTACAATTGAATAGAAATACATACATCACACCACAGAAGGCCACAATATTGAATACATGCCATATTGTTAGGAAATTCCTGAATTCTGACACTGACACTGATACACTTATTTAATTTTAGTTTCGTTTTGGGTGCTATGCCTTGATTCTGGTCCAGCATAGTACACAGCCACCGGTGTCAACCGAGTATAACCCACTACACCCAACATAATAATAATCAGCGCAGAGCCCAAACGGTTTGGAGTTGAAAGTTGAAATTTGGTACACAGTTAAGATACGTCACGAAACTGCACACTAGGAACGGATTTTTCGAAATTTTTCCCCACGGGGGAGAGCGACAGGATTAAGGCTTAACACTTCCATCAACAATGGAAGTGTTAAGTAACAATGGAAGTGTCAAGTAAACAATGGAATTGTCAAGAGAAAGCGACGTGCAAAGACGCAGATGCAGTTTTTTTCGTTTTTGCGGGAAATCGAACATATTTTTTAGACCCATATAAAAATTCTTTAATTAGTCTGGAAACAGGGGACCCAATTCTTGCATCCTGTGAAAACGGGTAAGGTTGACTACAACGTAATAATCTTAATCTTCGCTATCGTTACTTTTGCCCGAGAAACGCCGGGCTACCTGCTAGTTTTGTTATACGCATAAGATAGAAGTAAATGCAAATGCTTCGGAATAAAAGCATATCCTCTGTTCGATATGAGTAATGATTACCTTACATTTCTGAGCAAATACTTTTGGTGACCAAGTAAAAGGATCTCGATGTGCAAGTTATGAAACGTTTATTCCTATTTCCACGTTCTATTTTAATAGCTGTATTCAATCCATATTAATTGTAGGCATGTTGATCTTTGTTAATTAGTGTAGATATCCAACTAATGACAACGCTAATATACATAGTCTGGCATCACAAGTAGCTTGTTTGTTATTATATGAGTTTGCTTTTTCGATTTAATGTACTCATCACTGTAAAGAGTAGGTTTTTCTATTCCTATGTTAATGCAGTCAATCACACCAGTTTCAGTTGGTAGCGCTATTTGTTTTGTAACAGCTATTTTGCTTCCATGGAGAAATGATCTGTTTGTAGGAAATTTTATTCAAGGATCAAGCCCTGAGGCTATTATTTTATCACAACATTGCTCACAGTTTATGATACTGTTGACTATGCTACATCAAATTTTTCCTTTGCCATTTGAAAATCCAGTATCAGCTAAATATCATAAACATATTTTCATTCTTTGTAAAGAATTGTTACACCAACGCACGATTTAATCATCACTCTTAAAAACATTATATGCTAACCATTCAACACTTTTTTGTTCAAACCTAAATAATTCCTTAAAATCACTGACTTGTAAAAACGAACGACGTTTATAATATTTAACTTTCTTTAGATTAACTACTTCAGCCATAATTAAACATTAAAAAAATATACCTGAATAAAAAAAACAACAAACCACACTTTTTGGCAGTTAAGTCTACGTTTGACTAGACGCACGTATTTTAAAAATATGCATATAATTCAAAGTAAAATCCTAACTTTTCTTCATACAGAATAATTATTACTGGAAGCCAAACCCTTATTTAAAAAGCATTTACTTCAATGCTCATAAATTATAAAGTTTAGCTTCTATTTTTATTCATATAGCTTAAAAGATTTCCCTCAAATTTTACAAGAATAAGTTCATACTTGTTTTTATTCATATGGCTCATTACTGAAAATAAATTTTTACATTTTTTGTGATACAAAAATTATTTTATATTAAATATTCTTTCCCTGTAAATCCAATAAATATTTTTCATATATTAATTTATAGTAAGAAAAGTCCGAGACAAGTTTGTTACAGAAATATGTTCGAAAAGCGGAAAATATTCTCTCCATATAGTAAAACTAAAGGAAAGCAAGCAGTTACAACTTGTTACTGAAACAATTTACACCGTTTTGTTTACAACCTTCTTATTACATTAAAAAAAGCGGTTGACGATTTTTTTTATCACCATTAACAAGATTCCATAAAATATTGTTGCAAAATTAGATTTAAAAAACTTAAATTAGTTTCTTTTTCCTCTTTCTCCACTGAGTACGAAATTATAACAAAGAACTGATGAAAATGTCCAACCTGATAAAGTTTACAAAAAGCCAGCAAAGCAGTAAAAACAAAATTAAATCATTACCGGTTTCAGTTCTATATAAAGCGTATATTGCTTATGAATTATTAAACTACAAATACTAATATGAAGAGTTAGGCTAAAACTAACAGAAAAACACCACTAAATACGTAAACTGAATGCGAAATCAAAATAAATTTTATTTCTCTCACGCGTAATTTTTTTTTTAAAAATTAACTCGAAAAGTGTTAAAAATAATTTTTTTTTAGGCCGAAAAATGTAACATATTGAGCCAATGCAGATTGCTGGAAATGATGACGTATTTACAAACGTCACTGATGTCGCTGCTGTTCTAGAAAAAAAGCAATTGCGTAAAGCTTCTCAGCGACCATTTGTACAAATTTTCATAGTTTCGCACATGCTTAAAATATCACGCTAAGCTGAAAAAAAAAAAATTTCAAAGTAGCCGCAATGGAATTGTTAAAAATGGGAAAATAAAATATAGAGGTAAGGCTGCTTGTAATGGAAACTGACTTCCTAGATGGCGTATAGTTCATTTTTTATTTTAGTTTCTATTCTTTCACGATATTACTTGCTAAATACGGAATTCACGCTATTAATAAAAAAACATGCCGAGACATTTTTACATGTCAGCTATTTTTTCTGTGTCTTATCGTCTTGTCACCAGTAATTTGTTTTTTGCCAAATAAAAATACCCACTTACTCACCTCGGACTTAGCCTGGTTTATAGACTTACAGAACACACTCTGAAAGTGGCTGACAATATAGCAATTCTCTCGTTATACGCAGACACCTTCTGTAGAACGACTAGAAATTTTCTTCTAGAAATCAACGTCTAAATCACGAGGATTTGTATATCTCTCGTGAAGAGGAAAACTGTTACATATTTGCTTATATTTACAAGTGACCAAAATTCGCAATGATAGACTACTGTGATGGACTGATGTTCTAGCTGTACGGCTGAGCTTATGAAAAGTCTTATGACGAAAAGCACTGTTGTTTAATTAAGTAAGTATAATGACTCTCAATACACTTTTGTTTATTTTTCTGAGTACAGAATTTATGATTATAAGGTTGCAATACTATTTTCTAGCCTATTTTTTTAAGCAGTTTAAAAATATTGTGTGAGTGTAAAGTGTTTTATTGAATGCATAACATAATATGTTGTAAAATATTGATATATTTGATATTGGAGATATTTATATTCAATTTCATTATACTGCTTTGATATGATGTTAATGTTCTATTTTTAATTCAAGTATTTGTTTGAAAAAAAGTTAAGATATTCTTAAGATGATTGCAGGCATATTTGTACATACAGTATGTATACGCAATTGGCTAATTATACATACAGTATGCTTAATGCAATTAGGGCTATTTATACAATTATCTAGTTATATCTCGCTCGCGATAGATCGGGAGTTCTCGCGTCGCTTTCTTCTGCTGAATATTTTTTTGCACGCTTCCGCACTCTTCGACTTTGTAGGCCCGTCACCCGCCGACACGCTCGCTATTGCTCGCGGTCGGCTAGTACTACGGCTTGTCTATCCGGTTGATGTTACAATAGGTTTAAGATGGCGGCTTGTCTCTGATTTCAGCAAGGAAACAGTGGGGACGCACGTTCTAACCTAACCTATTTTAACAAATTAACATAATTATTAGCAACGAAATTATTAGAATAGGTTAGGTTAGAACGTGCGTCCACACAGTTTCTTTGCTGGAATCAGACGAGCCGCCATCTTGGAACGTAAAATAACATTAATTGCCTACGTACTATATCCTTACCTAATTGATCTCTTCGGGAAATGATTGTCACTAGTTAAACTAGTAGAAAACCTTTTATTTCAGTGAACAAGCTGCGGATAGGCGCGTAGTACTAGTTAACTGCCAGCGATAGCGAGCGTGTCGGCATTAATAATTTCCGACTTGCCTGTTAAACACGCGATAGAGTTCAGCCGAGAGAGCGATGCGACTCCCGATTATCGTGTGATATACTGTATTTATGAATAGCCAATTGCGTATACGTACTGAATATATAAATAGCCACTTTCTAATTTTTATTTTACGTATTAGTTTAACATTTAAACTAATCGTGAAAACATAGTACTAAATGCTCATAAAGGTACTAAAACTTTTACTCTATTGCAGAATCTTGTAAGAGTATGAAAGGTGAAGTAACTTGGGAAGCGCATTGTAAAGAAATAGACGCAGAATGCGTAACGAATGAGAATGGGCCGACTTGCAAATGCAAAACAGGTTTAGAATACGAGAATGACGCTTGCAAAGGTAAGTCGATTTTGCTGTGATATAAAAATTTAAACGTAGATTTACTACAATCTTCGTAGATATGTTACAGTAATGCATGTTTCGTGTTTAAATTAATATTTTTCTACGATCATTATTAAGATTTGTCGTGTCATTCATTTTAAAATAAAACAGTCAAAAAATTTGTTAATGCGTAGCCGATTTTAATAAAATAAATCGTCGAAAGTAACAAGCGCTATTTTTGCTTCAGTTAATGTATATTTTTTGTGGTTACTTGGTGCTTATAATATTACAATAACGTATTAGTTTCGAGGATTTTTAGTTACGTATTGTCAATAAATATGACTGCACAAACAGTACACATAGAGAGATTATAACATCGTTGAAAAAGTTCGAAAGAATTTACGAAATTCATTTCACATCTACAATCCTACTAATAATTAAAACATATGGTAGGTTAGTTAATATGACGTTATGAAAAAGGCATTAGTGGCATGAAAACAAATGAAATTATTATTGGTTTCAGTTCTATATGAAGCGTATATTTCTAATAAATCATTAAACTACAAATACTGATTTAAAAAGTTTGGTTATAAACATACGGAAAAACACAACTGTATACGTAAACTGAAAGCGAAATTGAAAAAAATGTTATTTTTCAGACGCGTGAATTTTTTGGATAATTAACTCGAAAAGTGTTTACTAGATAATGTTTTTTGGCAATAAAATGTATATATTGAGCAATCAGATTGCAAGAAATGATGACGTATTTACAACGTCACTGATGTCGCTGCTGTTCTGAAAAAAAGCAATTGCGTGAGCTGCTCAGCGACCATTTGTACAAATTTTCATAGTTTCGCACATGCTTAAAATTCACGACAGCTCAAAAAAAAAAAAAAAAAAAGTTAAAAGTAGCCGAATTGTTAAAAATGGGAAAATAAATATAGAGGTAAGGCTGCTTGTAATAAAAACTGACTTCCTAGATGGCGTATAGTTCATTTTTTATTTTAGTTTCTATTCTTTCACGATATTACTTGCTAAATACGGAATTCACGCTAAATAAAAAACTGCCGATACATTTTCTTCAGCTATTTTTTCTGTGTCTTTCGTTTCACAGTAATTTGTTTTTTGCCAAATAAAAATACCACTTACTCACTGACTAAATGTTATATCGAAACACTAAAGTGCTGAAATATGCAATATTATACGAACATTTTATAACGTAGAATTCTTTAGAAATCACGAATCGAGTTTGATATTTTCGAAGAAAACTGTTACATATTTGATTATATTTACAAATGATCAAAATGCACATAATAAACGATGTGGGCTGATGTTCTAGGCTGGCTAATGACAAGTCTTATGACGAAAAGCACTGTTGTTTAATTAAGTATATGAATTATTAATTTTGTTTATTTTTCTGAAAAAATTAATATCATAAGTAATACGACTTTTTATCTATTTTTTAAGCAATAAAATATGTGTAAAGTTTTTATTGAATGCATAACATAATATGTTGTAAAATATGTATATTGAATTGAGTATTTATATTCAATTCATAATACTGTTTGATATGTTTAATGTTCTATTTTTAATTCAAGTATTTGTTGAAAAAAGTTAAATTTTTAAGATAAGGCTATTTATACATACAGTAAGTATACGCAATTGGCTAATTATACATACAGTATGCATATGCAATTGGCAATTTATACATACAGTATATCGCGGGATGATTGGGAGTCGTGTCGCTTTCTTCGCTAATATTTTTTGCACGCTTCCGCACTCTTCGACTTTGTAGGCCCGTCACCCGCCGACACGCTCGCTATTGCTCGCGGTCGGCTAGTACTACGGCTTGTCTATCCGGTTGATGTTACAATAGGTTTAAGATGGCGGCTTGTCTCTGATTTCAGCAAGGAAACAGTGGGGACGCACGTTCTAACCTAACCTATTTTAACAAATTAACATAATTATTAGCAACGAAATTATAAGAATAGGTTAGGTTAGAACGTGCGTCCACACAGTTTCTTTGCTGGAATCAGACGAGCCGCCATCTTGGAACGTAAAATAACATTAATTGCCTACGTACTATATCCTTACCTAATTGATCTCTTCGGGAAATGATTGTCACTAGTTAAACTAGTAGAAAACCTTTTATTTCAGTGAACAAGCTGCGGATAGGCGCGTAGTACTAGTTAACTGCCAGCGATAGCGAGCGTGTCGGCATTAATAATTTCCGACTTGCCTGTTAAACACGCGATAAGTTCAGCCGAGAGAGCGATGCGACTCCCGATTATCGTGTGATATACTGTATTTATGAATAGCCAATTGCGTATACGTACTGAATATATAAATAGCCACTTTCTAATTTTTATTTTACGTATTAGTTTAACATTTAAACTAATCGTGAAAACATAGTACTAAATGCTCATAAAGGTACTAAAACTTTTACTCTATTGCAGAATCTTGTAAGAGTATGAAAGGTGAAGTAACTTGGGAAGCGCATTGTAAAGAAATAGACGCAGAATGCGTAACGAATGAGAATGGGCCGACTTGCAAATGCAAAACAGGTTTAGAATACGAGAATGACGCTTGCAAAGGTAAGTCGATTTTGCTGTGATATAAAAATTTAAACGTAGATTTACTACAATCTTCGTAGATATGTTACAGTAATGCATGTTTCGTGTTTAAATTAATATTTTTCTACGATCATTATTAAGATTTGTCGTGTCATTCATTTTAAAATAAAACAGTCAAAAAATTTGTTAATGCGTAGCCGATTTTAATAAAATAAATCGTCGAAAGTAACAAGCGCTATTTTTGCTTCAGTTAATGTATATTTTTTGTGGTTACTTGGTGCTTATAATATTACAATAACGTATTAGTTTCGAGGATTTTTAGTTACGTATTGTCAATAAATATGACTGCACAAACAGTACACATAGAGAGATTATAACATCGTTGAAAAAGTTCGAAAGAATTTACGAAATTCATTTCACATCTACAATCCTACTAATAATTAAAACATATGGTAGGTTAGTTAATATGACGTTATGAAAAAGGCATTAGTGGCATGAAAACAAATGAAATTATTATTGGTTTCAGTTCTATATGAAGCGTATATTTCTAATAAATCATTAAACTACAAATACTGATTTAAAAAGTTTGGTTATAAACATACGGAAAAACACAACTGTATACGTAAACTGAAAGCGAAATTGAAAAAAATGTTATTTTTCAGACGCGTGAATTTTTTGGATAATTAACTCGAAAAGTGTTTACTAGATAATGTTTTTTGGCAATAAAATGTATATATTGAGCAATCAGATTGCAAGAAATGATGACGTATTTACAACGTCACTGATGTCGCTGCTGTTCTGAAAAAAAGCAATTGCGTGAGCTGCTCAGCGACCATTTGTACAAATTTTCATAGTTTCGCACATGCTTAAAATTCACGACAGCTCAAAAAAAAAAAAAAAAAAAGTTAAAAGTAGCCGAATTGTTAAAAATGGGAAAATAAATATAGAGGTAAGGCTGCTTGTAATAAAAACTGACTTCCTAGATGGCGTATAGTTCATTTTTTATTTTAGTTTCTATTCTTTCACGATATTACTTGCTAAATACGGAATTCACGCTAAATAAAAAACTGCCGATACATTTTCTTCAGCTATTTTTTCTGTGTCTTTCGTTTCACAGTAATTTGTTTTTTGCCAAATAAAAATACCACTTACTCACTGACTAAATGTTATATCGAAACACTAAAGTGCTGAAATATGCAATATTATACGAACATTTTATAACGTAGAATTCTTTAGAAATCACGAATCGAGTTTGATATTTTCGAAGAAAACTGTTACATATTTGATTATATTTACAAATGATCAAAATGCACATAATAAACGATGTGGGCTGATGTTCTAGGCTGGCTAATGACAAGTCTTATGACGAAAAGCACTGTTGTTTAATTAAGTATATGAATTATTAATTTTGTTTATTTTTCTGAAAAAATTAATATCATAAGTAATACGACTTTTTATCTATTTTTTAAGCAATAAAATATGTGTAAAGTTTTTATTGAATGCATAACATAATATGTTGTAAAATATGTATATTGAATTGAGTATTTATATTCAATTCATAATACTGTTTGATATGTTTAATGTTCTATTTTTAATTCAAGTATTTGTTGAAAAAAGTTAAATTTTTAAGATAAGGCTATTTATACATACAGTAAGTATACGCAATTGGCTAATTATACATACAGTATGCATATGCAATTGGCAATTTATACATACAGTATATCGCGGGATGATTGGGAGTCGTGTCGCTTTCTTCGCTAATATTTTTTGCACGCTTCCGCACTCTTCGACTTTGTAGGCCCGTCACCCGCCGACACGCTCGCTATTGCTCGCGGTCGGCTAGTACTACGGCTTGTCTATCCGGTTGATGTTACAATAGGTTTAAGATGGCGGCTTGTCTCTGATTTCAGCAAGGAAACAGTGGGGACGCACGTTCTAACCTAACCTATTTTAACAAATTAACATAATTATTAGCAACGAAATTATAAGAATAGGTTAGGTTAGAACGTGCGTCCACACAGTTTCTTTGCTGGAATCAGACGAGCCGCCATCTTGGAACGTAAAATAACATTAATTGCCTACGTACTATATCCTTACCTAATTGATCTCTTCGGGAAATGATTGTCACTAGTTAAACTAGTAGAAAACCTTTTATTTCAGTGAACAAGCTGCGGATAGGCGCGTAGTACTAGTTAACTGCCAGCGATAGCGAGCGTGTCGGCATTAATAATTTCCGACTTGCCTGTTAAACACGCGATAAGTTCAGCCGAGAGAGCGATGCGACTCCCGATTATCGTGTGATATACTGTATTTATGAATAGCCAATTGCGTATACGTACTGAATATATAAATAGCCACTTTCTAATTTTTATTTTACGTATTAGTTTAACATTTAAACTAATCGTGAAAACATAGTACTAAATGCTCATAAAGGTACTAAAACTTTTACTCTATTGCAGAATCTTGTAAGAGTATGAAAGGTGAAGTAACTTGGGAAGCGCATTGTAAAGAAATAGACGCAGAATGCGTAACGAATGAGAATGGGCCGACTTGCAAATGCAAAACAGGTTTAGAATACGAGAATGACGCTTGCAAAGGTAAGTCGATTTTGCTGTGATATAAAAATTTAAACGTAGATTTACTACAATCTTCGTAGATATGTTACAGTAATGCATGTTTCGTGTTTAAATTAATATTTTTCTACGATCATTATTAAGATTTGTCGTGTCATTCATTTTAAAATAAAACAGTCAAAAAATTTGTTAATGCGTAGCCGATTTTAATAAAATAAATCGTCGAAAGTAACAAGCGCTATTTTTGCTTCAGTTAATGTATATTTTTTGTGGTTACTTGGTGCTTATAATATTACAATAACGTATTAGTTTCGAGGATTTTTAGTTACGTATTGTCAATAAATATGACTGCACAAACAGTACACATAGAGAGATTATAACATCGTTGAAAAAGTTCGAAAGAATTTACGAAATTCATTTCACATCTACAATCCTACTAATAATTAAAACATATGGTAGGTTAGTTAATATGACGTTATGAAAAAGGCATTAGTGGCATGAAAACAAATGAAATTATTATTGGTTTCAGTTCTATATGAAGCGTATATTTCTAATAAATCATTAAACTACAAATACTGATTTAAAAAGTTTGGTTATAAACATACGGAAAAACACAACTGTATACGTAAACTGAAAGCGAAATTGAAAAAAATGTTATTTTTCAGACGCGTGAATTTTTTGGATAATTAACTCGAAAAGTGTTTACTAGATAATGTTTTTTGGCAATAAAATGTATATATTGAGCAATCAGATTGCAAGAAATGATGACGTATTTACAACGTCACTGATGTCGCTGCTGTTCTGAAAAAAAGCAATTGCGTGAGCTGCTCAGCGACCATTTGTACAAATTTTCATAGTTTCGCACATGCTTAAAATTCACGACAGCTCAAAAAAAAAAAAAAAAAAAGTTAAAAGTAGCCGAATTGTTAAAAATGGGAAAATAAATATAGAGGTAAGGCTGCTTGTAATAAAAACTGACTTCCTAGATGGCGTATAGTTCATTTTTTATTTTAGTTTCTATTCTTTCACGATATTACTTGCTAAATACGGAATTCACGCTAAATAAAAAACTGCCGATACATTTTCTTCAGCTATTTTTTCTGTGTCTTTCGTTTCACAGTAATTTGTTTTTTGCCAAATAAAAATACCACTTACTCACTGACTAAATGTTATATCGAAACACTAAAGTGCTGAAATATGCAATATTATACGAACATTTTATAACGTAGAATTCTTTAGAAATCACGAATCGAGTTTGATATTTTCGAAGAAAACTGTTACATATTTGATTATATTTACAAATGATCAAAATGCACATAATAAACGATGTGGGCTGATGTTCTAGGCTGGCTAATGACAAGTCTTATGACGAAAAGCACTGTTGTTTAATTAAGTATATGAATTATTAATTTTGTTTATTTTTCTGAAAAAATTAATATCATAAGTAATACGACTTTTTATCTATTTTTTAAGCAATAAAATATGTGTAAAGTTTTTATTGAATGCATAACATAATATGTTGTAAAATATGTATATTGAATTGAGTATTTATATTCAATTCATAATACTGTTTGATATGTTTAATGTTCTATTTTTAATTCAAGTATTTGTTGAAAAAAGTTAAATTTTTAAGATAAGGCTATTTATACATACAGTAAGTATACGCAATTGGCTAATTATACATACAGTATGCATATGCAATTGGCAATTTATACATACAGTATATCGCGGGATGATTGGGAGTCGTGTCGCTTTCTTCGCTAATATTTTTTGCACGCTTCCGCACTCTTCGACTTTGTAGGCCCGTCACCCGCCGACACGCTCGCTATTGCTCGCGGTCGGCTAGTACTACGGCTTGTCTATCCGGTTGATGTTACAATAGGTTTAAGATGGCGGCTTGTCTCTGATTTCAGCAAGGAAACAGTGGGGACGCACGTTCTAACCTAACCTATTTTAACAAATTAACATAATTATTAGCAACGAAATTATAAGAATAGGTTAGGTTAGAACGTGCGTCCACACAGTTTCTTTGCTGGAATCAGACGAGCCGCCATCTTGGAACGTAAAATAACATTAATTGCCTACGTACTATATCCTTACCTAATTGATCTCTTCGGGAAATGATTGTCACTAGTTAAACTAGTAGAAAACCTTTTATTTCAGTGAACAAGCTGCGGATAGGCGCGTAGTACTAGTTAACTGCCAGCGATAGCGAGCGTGTCGGCATTAATAATTTCCGACTTGCCTGTTAAACACGCGATAAGTTCAGCCGAGAGAGCGATGCGACTCCCGATTATCGTGTGATATACTGTATTTATGAATAGCCAATTGCGTATACGTACTGAATATATAAATAGCCACTTTCTAATTTTTATTTTACGTATTAGTTTAACATTTAAACTAATCGTGAAAACATAGTACTAAATGCTCATAAAGGTACTAAAACTTTTACTCTATTGCAGAATCTTGTAAGAGTATGAAAGGTGAAGTAACTTGGGAAGCGCATTGTAAAGAAATAGACGCAGAATGCGTAACGAATGAGAATGGGCCGACTTGCAAATGCAAAACAGGTTTAGAATACGAGAATGACGCTTGCAAAGGTAAGTCGATTTTGCTGTGATATAAAAATTTAAACGTAGATTTACTACAATCTTCGTAGATATGTTACAGTAATGCATGTTTCGTGTTTAAATTAATATTTTTCTACGATCATTATTAAGATTTGTCGTGTCATTCATTTTAAAATAAAACAGTCAAAAAATTTGTTAATGCGTAGCCGATTTTAATAAAATAAATCGTCGAAAGTAACAAGCGCTATTTTTGCTTCAGTTAATGTATATTTTTTGTGGTTACTTGGTGCTTATAATATTACAATAACGTATTAGTTTCGAGGATTTTTAGTTACGTATTGTCAATAAATATGACTGCACAAACAGTACACATAGAGAGATTATAACATCGTTGAAAAAGTTCGAAAGAATTTACGAAATTCATTTCACATCTACAATCCTACTAATAATTAAAACATATGGTAGGTTAGTTAATATGACGTTATGAAAAAGGCATTAGTGGCATGAAAACAAATGAAATTATTATTGGTTTCAGTTCTATATGAAGCGTATATTTCTAATAAATCATTAAACTACAAATACTGATTTAAAAAGTTTGGTTATAAACATACGGAAAAACACAACTGTATACGTAAACTGAAAGCGAAATTGAAAAAAATGTTATTTTTCAGACGCGTGAATTTTTTGGATAATTAACTCGAAAAGTGTTTACTAGATAATGTTTTTTGGCAATAAAATGTATATATTGAGCAATCAGATTGCAAGAAATGATGACGTATTTACAACGTCACTGATGTCGCTGCTGTTCTGAAAAAAAGCAATTGCGTGAGCTGCTCAGCGACCATTTGTACAAATTTTCATAGTTTCGCACATGCTTAAAATTCACGACAGCTCAAAAAAAAAAAAAAAAAAAGTTAAAAGTAGCCGAATTGTTAAAAATGGGAAAATAAATATAGAGGTAAGGCTGCTTGTAATAAAAACTGACTTCCTAGATGGCGTATAGTTCATTTTTTATTTTAGTTTCTATTCTTTCACGATATTACTTGCTAAATACGGAATTCACGCTAAATAAAAAACTGCCGATACATTTTCTTCAGCTATTTTTTCTGTGTCTTTCGTTTCACAGTAATTTGTTTTTTGCCAAATAAAAATACCACTTACTCACTGACTAAATGTTATATCGAAACACTAAAGTGCTGAAATATGCAATATTATACGAACATTTTATAACGTAGAATTCTTTAGAAATCACGAATCGAGTTTGATATTTTCGAAGAAAACTGTTACATATTTGATTATATTTACAAATGATCAAAATGCACATAATAAACGATGTGGGCTGATGTTCTAGGCTGGCTAATGACAAGTCTTATGACGAAAAGCACTGTTGTTTAATTAAGTATATGAATTATTAATTTTGTTTATTTTTCTGAAAAAATTAATATCATAAGTAATACGACTTTTTATCTATTTTTTAAGCAATAAAATATGTGTAAAGTTTTTATTGAATGCATAACATAATATGTTGTAAAATATGTATATTGAATTGAGTATTTATATTCAATTCATAATACTGTTTGATATGTTTAATGTTCTATTTTTAATTCAAGTATTTGTTGAAAAAAGTTAAATTTTTAAGATAAGGCTATTTATACATACAGTAAGTATACGCAATTGGCTAATTATACATACAGTATGCATATGCAATTGGCAATTTATACATACAGTATATCGCGGGATGATTGGGAGTCGTGTCGCTTTCTTCGCTAATATTTTTTGCACGCTTCCGCACTCTTCGACTTTGTAGGCCCGTCACCCGCCGACACGCTCGCTATTGCTCGCGGTCGGCTAGTACTACGGCTTGTCTATCCGGTTGATGTTACAATAGGTTTAAGATGGCGGCTTGTCTCTGATTTCAGCAAGGAAACAGTGGGGACGCACGTTCTAACCTAACCTATTTTAACAAATTAACATAATTATTAGCAACGAAATTATAAGAATAGGTTAGGTTAGAACGTGCGTCCACACAGTTTCTTTGCTGGAATCAGACGAGCCGCCATCTTGGAACGTAAAATAACATTAATTGCCTACGTACTATATCCTTACCTAATTGATCTCTTCGGGAAATGATTGTCACTAGTTAAACTAGTAGAAAACCTTTTATTTCAGTGAACAAGCTGCGGATAGGCGCGTAGTACTAGTTAACTGCCAGCGATAGCGAGCGTGTCGGCATTAATAATTTCCGACTTGCCTGTTAAACACGCGATAAGTTCAGCCGAGAGAGCGATGCGACTCCCGATTATCGTGTGATATACTGTATTTATGAATAGCCAATTGCGTATACGTACTGAATATATAAATAGCCACTTTCTAATTTTTATTTTACGTATTAGTTTAACATTTAAACTAATCGTGAAAACATAGTACTAAATGCTCATAAAGGTACTAAAACTTTTACTCTATTGCAGAATCTTGTAAGAGTATGAAAGGTGAAGTAACTTGGGAAGCGCATTGTAAAGAAATAGACGCAGAATGCGTAACGAATGAGAATGGGCCGACTTGCAAATGCAAAACAGGTTTAGAATACGAGAATGACGCTTGCAAAGGTAAGTCGATTTTGCTGTGATATAAAAATTTAAACGTAGATTTACTACAATCTTCGTAGATATGTTACAGTAATGCATGTTTCGTGTTTAAATTAATATTTTTCTACGATCATTATTAAGATTTGTCGTGTCATTCATTTTAAAATAAAACAGTCAAAAAATTTGTTAATGCGTAGCCGATTTTAATAAAATAAATCGTCGAAAGTAACAAGCGCTATTTTTGCTTCAGTTAATGTATATTTTTTGTGGTTACTTGGTGCTTATAATATTACAATAACGTATTAGTTTCGAGGATTTTTAGTTACGTATTGTCAATAAATATGACTGCACAAACAGTACACATAGAGAGATTATAACATCGTTGAAAAAGTTCGAAAGAATTTACGAAATTCATTTCACATCTACAATCCTACTAATAATTAAAACATATGGTAGGTTAGTTAATATGACGTTATGAAAAAGGCATTAGTGGCATGAAAACAAATGAAATTATTATTGGTTTCAGTTCTATATGAAGCGTATATTTCTAATAAATCATTAAACTACAAATACTGATTTAAAAAGTTTGGTTATAAACATACGGAAAAACACAACTGTATACGTAAACTGAAAGCGAAATTGAAAAAAATGTTATTTTTCAGACGCGTGAATTTTTTGGATAATTAACTCGAAAAGTGTTTACTAGATAATGTTTTTTGGCAATAAAATGTATATATTGAGCAATCAGATTGCAAGAAATGATGACGTATTTACAACGTCACTGATGTCGCTGCTGTTCTGAAAAAAAGCAATTGCGTGAGCTGCTCAGCGACCATTTGTACAAATTTTCATAGTTTCGCACATGCTTAAAATTCACGACAGCTCAAAAAAAAAAAAAAAAAAAGTTAAAAGTAGCCGAATTGTTAAAAATGGGAAAATAAATATAGAGGTAAGGCTGCTTGTAATAAAAACTGACTTCCTAGATGGCGTATAGTTCATTTTTTATTTTAGTTTCTATTCTTTCACGATATTACTTGCTAAATACGGAATTCACGCTAAATAAAAAACTGCCGATACATTTTCTTCAGCTATTTTTTCTGTGTCTTTCGTTTCACAGTAATTTGTTTTTTGCCAAATAAAAATACCACTTACTCACTGACTAAATGTTATATCGAAACACTAAAGTGCTGAAATATGCAATATTATACGAACATTTTATAACGTAGAATTCTTTAGAAATCACGAATCGAGTTTGATATTTTCGAAGAAAACTGTTACATATTTGATTATATTTACAAATGATCAAAATGCACATAATAAACGATGTGGGCTGATGTTCTAGGCTGGCTAATGACAAGTCTTATGACGAAAAGCACTGTTGTTTAATTAAGTATATGAATTATTAATTTTGTTTATTTTTCTGAAAAAATTAATATCATAAGTAATACGACTTTTTATCTATTTTTTAAGCAATAAAATATGTGTAAAGTTTTTATTGAATGCATAACATAATATGTTGTAAAATATGTATATTGAATTGAGTATTTATATTCAATTCATAATACTGTTTGATATGTTTAATGTTCTATTTTTAATTCAAGTATTTGTTGAAAAAAGTTAAATTTTTAAGATAAGGCTATTTATACATACAGTAAGTATACGCAATTGGCTAATTATACATACAGTATGCATATGCAATTGGCAATTTATACATACAGTATATCGCGGGATGATTGGGAGTCGTGTCGCTTTCTTCGCTAATATTTTTTGCACGCTTCCGCACTCTTCGACTTTGTAGGCCCGTCACCCGCCGACACGCTCGCTATTGCTCGCGGTCGGCTAGTACTACGGCTTGTCTATCCGGTTGATGTTACAATAGGTTTAAGATGGCGGCTTGTCTCTGATTTCAGCAAGGAAACAGTGGGGACGCACGTTCTAACCTAACCTATTTTAACAAATTAACATAATTATTAGCAACGAAATTATAAGAATAGGTTAGGTTAGAACGTGCGTCCACACAGTTTCTTTGCTGGAATCAGACGAGCCGCCATCTTGGAACGTAAAATAACATTAATTGCCTACGTACTATATCCTTACCTAATTGATCTCTTCGGGAAATGATTGTCACTAGTTAAACTAGTAGAAAACCTTTTATTTCAGTGAACAAGCTGCGGATAGGCGCGTAGTACTAGTTAACTGCCAGCGATAGCGAGCGTGTCGGCATTAATAATTTCCGACTTGCCTGTTAAACACGCGATAAGTTCAGCCGAGAGAGCGATGCGACTCCCGATTATCGTGTGATATACTGTATTTATGAATAGCCAATTGCGTATACGTACTGAATATATAAATAGCCACTTTCTAATTTTTATTTTACGTATTAGTTTAACATTTAAACTAATCGTGAAAACATAGTACTAAATGCTCATAAAGGTACTAAAACTTTTACTCTATTGCAGAATCTTGTAAGAGTATGAAAGGTGAAGTAACTTGGGAAGCGCATTGTAAAGAAATAGACGCAGAATGCGTAACGAATGAGAATGGGCCGACTTGCAAATGCAAAACAGGTTTAGAATACGAGAATGACGCTTGCAAAGGTAAGTCGATTTTGCTGTGATATAAAAATTTAAACGTAGATTTACTACAATCTTCGTAGATATGTTACAGTAATGCATGTTTCGTGTTTAAATTAATATTTTTCTACGATCATTATTAAGATTTGTCGTGTCATTCATTTTAAAATAAAACAGTCAAAAAATTTGTTAATGCGTAGCCGATTTTAATAAAATAAATCGTCGAAAGTAACAAGCGCTATTTTTGCTTCAGTTAATGTATATTTTTTGTGGTTACTTGGTGCTTATAATATTACAATAACGTATTAGTTTCGAGGATTTTTAGTTACGTATTGTCAATAAATATGACTGCACAAACAGTACACATAGAGAGATTATAACATCGTTGAAAAAGTTCGAAAGAATTTACGAAATTCATTTCACATCTACAATCCTACTAATAATTAAAACATATGGTAGGTTAGTTAATATGACGTTATGAAAAAGGCATTAGTGGCATGAAAACAAATGAAATTATTATTGGTTTCAGTTCTATATGAAGCGTATATTTCTAATAAATCATTAAACTACAAATACTGATTTAAAAAGTTTGGTTATAAACATACGGAAAAACACAACTGTATACGTAAACTGAAAGCGAAATTGAAAAAAATGTTATTTTTCAGACGCGTGAATTTTTTGGATAATTAACTCGAAAAGTGTTTACTAGATAATGTTTTTTGGCAATAAAATGTATATATTGAGCAATCAGATTGCAAGAAATGATGACGTATTTACAACGTCACTGATGTCGCTGCTGTTCTGAAAAAAAGCAATTGCGTGAGCTGCTCAGCGACCATTTGTACAAATTTTCATAGTTTCGCACATGCTTAAAATTCACGACAGCTCAAAAAAAAAAAAAAAAAAAGTTAAAAGTAGCCGAATTGTTAAAAATGGGAAAATAAATATAGAGGTAAGGCTGCTTGTAATAAAAACTGACTTCCTAGATGGCGTATAGTTCATTTTTTATTTTAGTTTCTATTCTTTCACGATATTACTTGCTAAATACGGAATTCACGCTAAATAAAAAACTGCCGATACATTTTCTTCAGCTATTTTTTCTGTGTCTTTCGTTTCACAGTAATTTGTTTTTTGCCAAATAAAAATACCACTTACTCACTGACTAAATGTTATATCGAAACACTAAAGTGCTGAAATATGCAATATTATACGAACATTTTATAACGTAGAATTCTTTAGAAATCACGAATCGAGTTTGATATTTTCGAAGAAAACTGTTACATATTTGATTATATTTACAAATGATCAAAATGCACATAATAAACGATGTGGGCTGATGTTCTAGGCTGGCTAATGACAAGTCTTATGACGAAAAGCACTGTTGTTTAATTAAGTATATGAATTATTAATTTTGTTTATTTTTCTGAAAAAATTAATATC